>NC_062545.1:258546286-258858429 GCF_016906955.1 Phacochoerus africanus | reverse complement strand
CTTCCCCTCCCCACAGGGGATTTGATACTGATGTCTTAATAAATGTAATTGTCTAAGTGAGTAACGTGCAGAGGGCTCAGTAAGAGTGCCTAGTTACATACTTCAGGGGGTGGCTATTAAGCTGAATTAGTTGTGATTGGGCTCATGGGCTGGATAAAGAGACAAGAGCACATGGTACAGCTGTTAATGCCCTAGATCGGGCATCAGGAAATGTGTGATCCAGCCCCAGGACCTTTTTTCCTGAGCTTCAGTTTCCCCTTCTATAGAATGGAACTTTTCCATCTTGTCTTGCCCCATCACTGAACATTTATGAACCTTAACTATGATGAGGAGGTGGAGGCATGCAATATACCCTGTAAAGGGCTTTACAAAAGCCGAGGGCTGTGGGAAGAGAAAGGTGTTTCTCATTGTAGAGATAAGAATCAAAGGGTTCGTGGGCAGCCAGTGTAGACCCTGAAGTACTGCAGCAGAGGGACTGGCTGCACAGAAACACCAGGGTTGGGTTAGGCAGAGATCAAGAAGCAATCATACTAATAAAGGAAATTTCCTGAGGTGTGGTGGGTCTAACAATGTAGAAGCTGACACTGAGCAAACCAAGTGATAGACATATAAAAGGAAAATAGAGAGATGCTGTGATGTTAGGGTTGGCCGAAAGAGCTGATCAGGTAGGAGTTCCTGTTATGGCTCAGTGGGTTAAACACCCAACTAGAATCCATGAGGATTCAGGTTTGATCCCTGGCCCCCCTCAGTGGGTTAAGGATCCGGTGTTGCTGCAAGCTGCAGCATAAGTCAAGGATGTGGCTCAGATCTGGCATGGCTGGGCATAGACTGGCAGCTGCAGCTCCGATTCAACCCCTAGCCTGGAAACTTCCATATGTCATGGGCGAAGCCCTAGAAAGAAAGAAAGAAAGAAAGAAAGAAAGAAAGAAAGAAAGAAAGAAAGAAAGAAAGAAAGAAAGAAAGAAAGAAAGAAAGAAAAAGGGAAAGGAAAGGAAAGATCAGGTAAAGGACAGGAGGGTGGTTGCTGCTCTTTCTTTCTGTCATGGCTATTTGCACCAGCAGTGAGTGGAGAACTGATTTGTGTAGTGTCTCCCAGGGAGGCAGGGGTGCAGCTCTGACTTGAGTTCAGTCCTTTTTCATACAAGATCTGCTGGCCACAGGAGATTGCTTTTCCTGACTCACTTCAAAGGTTGCTGCACAAGGAAACCCAGCCCATTGTTCCCTTCATGGGCCACCTTCCTCAGCTCACTTATTCCACACGTCCATCACAGAGCTCAGATGGTGAATAAGACAGGCCAGGTCCTTACCATAGGTCCTCCCAGTCCACAGTGGAGGGAGACACGGAGTAGGTGACCACAGGACAGTGAGTGGAGGGCCACCATGATGGGAAGCAAGGGCACCAGGGGAACCCAGAAGAGGGGCCTGACCCTTGCTGGATGGAGGGCGGAGGTGTAGGGGCGGTGACCAAAAAAGCTTTTGGAAGGGTATCGGGTATGAGCGAACACTTAAGCTGTCTCAACAAGCTTACAAAGCCACGGCTGAGTCATTAGTTACTTCCCTCCCCAGCCTCACCCTTCCCTGATTCACCTGATGGATCTTTAATGAAAGGCCAGTATGTCCCCCACACTCTGCCAGTGTCTGGGGAGACCGTGAACAAGATAGAACAAGGCGGAAGAGGAGCTCCTTGAGCTCATGGTGCTAACATTTTAGCCGTCAAATGAAAATGTAGTTACCTATAGTAACTACAGGGTACCACTGGTGCTCAGAAAAAAAAAAAAAAATCAAAAGTTCGGTAAAGAGGAAAAATTGAGAGTAGGCTGTACAGATCTCCTTTAGATAGGGTGGTACTGAGGGCTCTGAGGAGGTGGAACTTCAGCAGAAATGAAGGAAGAGAAGCCAGTTCTCTAGAGCTGAGAAAAGTCAGAAAGCTCCAATCCCAGGAAGCTAGCCTTAGATTCCCCTGCATTATAGCATCCTCACCCCCAACCTCCTTTCTCCTTTCCTGTGGCACAGGGACTCCTTGATGTCACCAGCAGGTATGTTTCCTGACTGGCAAAAGTCCTTGGCATCACATTTGGGGTGCCCTAGTATGTCTTTGGGGTTGAACACCGACAAACCTCAGTACCTCCCAAAAGACGGTCTCTTCTCCCTTCTTCTAACTCCAGAAGCACCCACCTGACATTTTTATCATCTTACCTGTGGATTTTCCCTGACAGCAGTCTTTTCCATAAGCATCATCTTTACAGATTATAAGGCACTTTTAGGTTTTTTATAGGCCTAATTGAATTCAGTCCTCATGAGCCCCTTGCAGAACAGATACTGACTTCCTTTTAGAGACAGGGAGACTGAGGCCCACAGAGACAGACCAGTTAGGCAGTGCGTGTTGTGGCGGGAGAACCATGGGCTCTGGAACCAGATCAACCTGGGTTCAAGTCCCAGCTTCACTGTGTAGTAGCTGTGTGCTTGGGCAGTGTGCCCCAACTCTCTGAGCCTCTCTTCTCTTCTTGACAAAATGTGAATAATAACCCCGCTCTGCCAGATTAGATGCTGTTTCTTCACATCTGTGGTCAGAGGGGCTATTAAGGCCCACCGTCAACACACAAGTTTTCTGCCTTTTTGCCCAGAGAGGGAGACACTGAAGGAGGAGTGGGGCCCAGAGAAAGTTGGAAGTGTTAGAGGAGCCGGGAATCTGATGAGAAGCACATTTTGTACCATGGATTCTTTCCATTTCACAGGAGTGTAATGTTTAAGAACACGATTTAAAAAAAGAAAGAAAGCCCTCGCTGGATGAGTGCTGTGATGGTAGTAAACACACACTGTGGTCCTCGAAAAGTGATGGTGAGCAGGGTGGGGGTGGCCTGGCTTTCCTTCCCCCTCTCCTCTTCTGCAACCCGGTACCCAGCCCCGCTCTCCTCACACGTTAGCAATAGGCAGTCCAGCCAAATGTATTAGCATCATTTGTCCTCGAGATGGTGGGGATGACGAGGGCTTTTATGGCCCTAATTAATCCAACTGTAGAAATGGGCAGGCTCTATTAGCCAAGTGCATATTAATGCTGAGGTTAATGTTACTGAAGTCTGTATTAATAATAAGTTGCAAGGCTCTTTGGAGGGTCACCCATGGAAGCAACCATTGCAATTCTGCCTTGTTAAGCTGTGAGCATCTCAGGGAGGGGGCTTTGCCTGTGCAGCTCAGGTTGGTGTCCACAGTGCATGGTCCTTTCCCTGCATGTGGTAGGTGTTCACTGTTTTTGGACTGTTTCAGCAGCGGGGCTGACGGGTCTGGACTAGACCTCTGTGTAGAAGGCTTGTCAGTGGCTCTTTCTATAAATTCCTCAAAGGCAGAGATTGGGTCTTTGTAGCAGACACTGCTGAAGCCATGGCATAGCCTCTTCGTCCATGCCTGTTTCAGCTGCAGCTGTGGTGCCCATTCCAGCTCACCTTGTGCTGCCAGTGACCTCAAAAGCACACTTCCTGTCCCATGACCTTCTATGAGACTGCAGAAGCTCCCAAGCCCGTGTGCAAGCCACGCTAAAAATGTGTGAGGAAATTCACTCTCTCTAGGGGGCTTTCCCCCAATGGTCCTCAGAGTTGGCGGATAGGATATGAGCGCCACTCTCCAACTTTCAGCTAAGTTCTGGGAGATGTCCCACTCACTCCTCAGAAGGTCCCTATGTAATGGAGCCCCCATCTCTCACAGCAGCGAACTTAGGGGAACACCTCTATGTTGACTCTCCCTCTTCCCATTTCATTCTTGCCTTTCCCCCAAGCCTGCTCCTTGGAATCACCTCCCAAATAGACCATCTGCACCCCAGCCCTTCTCTTGGGTTCTGCTCTCCATGGGAAAAAAAAAAAAAAAAAAAAAAAAAACTAAGACATTCTTCTTTATGTTGCATTCATGGCCATCAGCTTGGTTTACAGTATACAGTCAGTGAATTCATTCCCTAGGCAGACATTTGTGGAGAACAGGCTGTGTAAAGGCACCTTGCTAAGTGAGCAAAGTCTCTTCGTCATGAGGCTTATGGGGGAGATACTGATAGTAATTCATCAGTGTATGAGAGAGATTGATATGTTTTATGAAGCAAAATTGGGGATAGGGATTAGATTAGATTGAGTAGCTGGAGAAGGCCCTTCTGAGGATGTGACATTTTAGCAGCCATCTGGGTAAGGAGAGGGAGCGAGCCACACAAAGATGTGAGGAAGAACTCTCCAGGCACGGAGGCCCCAGGTGCAAATGGCCTGTGGTAGGAGCATGCTCAGTGTGTTACAGGAGGCAGAAGAATGCCAGCACGGCTGCAGTGAGTGAGTGAGGAAGGGAGCCCTGGCAATGAGGTCAGAAGACAGGGCTAGAGGAAGCAGGATGCTGGAAATACTCAGTGATTTGTTGAATAATAGTATCTTGGTATCTTTTGCCCTAGAGAGTTTCATGGTGGGAAAAGGATCAGGTCTTGGAGTCAGACAGCTCTGGATTTAAAGTCCAGCCTTGTTTTCTAGATGGAGTGTGACCTTGTGCAACTTGCTTAAGACCCATGAACATTTTTTTTTTCTTGTTTATAAAACAGCAATCATAAAAATCTACCTCATAGGACTTGTATCTGATAGGACTCCTGGTTGCAAATAACAGAAAGCAAATGGAAACTAGCTTTGGCAGGAAACGGAAAACAGTCATGTGTTTGAACGATCTAAGAGGATACTAGCTTCAGACACAGCTGATCCAAGGCTTCAAAGGATGCCAACAGGACTTGGTCTGCGTCCCAGGGGTTGGTCTGATGGATTGGGCCTGGGTCATTTGTTCTTCTCTCATCGGTCTCTGACATGGACTGTCATGCCATTGATCATATACCCATCTCTGGGGGAAGGAGGCGGCCATCACTCCACTTAATCATATAGACTGAAACTGAGGGAGAGCTGGCTCCTCGTGGAAAGCGGGGTGCTCTTAGTAGAAGGAGGCAGGCTTGAGAGCAGGTCAGATGGACACACGTCCATGTGAGGGCTGGCGTGAGGACGAGCTGGAAGTCCCTGAGCACAACACCCGGCAAACAGGGGATCTCAGGAGATGTTGGCTTGACCACCTTTGCCATTTTTTGGAGCCCACGTCTTTTGGTGGTCTCTTCTCTCCTGTACCACGGGAGTCCTGAGCATTCCTGAAAGACATCACACAGGAGGCCGCCCGGTTCCCCCCAAAGCAAGTTCTAACAACAGAGGCTGATGCTGGGGAGATGAGGGTGGATCCAGGCCACAGCCACTGAAGTGTGGTTTCAGAGAATTTCACAAATACCTGGAGGGACAGCCCTGGACTGGGTAGTGGTGACACAGAGGTGACCAAAATACAGCTCCCCACAAAAGCATCTTAGAGTCTGATGGTGAATGTGGAATAGGAAAAGCACAGACTTTGGGCTGTAAATGTCCTGGCTCTCATCTTTTCTCTACCGTTCCTAGGAGGATCTTGTTAGGCCAGTCATTCAACCTTCCTTGAATGTACGCCCTCATCTGCAAAAACACAATTAACCTAATTCATTAGGTTGTATTGAATGTTAATTAAGACAGGTTGTTTTGAATGTTTAAGCAAGACAATTAAGTAAAAATATCTAGCACTGTTGCTACCATATAATAAGAATTAAAAGAAATTTTCTTTCCTTCCCTTCTCACCTCCTTGACTGGCTACCTTCATTCCCTCTTTTTTTTTTTTTTTTTTTTTTTTTTTGCCGCACCTGCAATGTGTGGAAGTTCCTGGTGGCAGAGATAAAACCCATGCCACAGCTGCAGCAATGCCAGATCCTTAACCTGCTGAGCCACAAGGGAACTTCTTCCCTTCCTTAATTTTTTTTTTTTTTGTATGTGTGTGTGTGTCTTTTTAGGGCCGCACTCGCAGCATATGGAGGTTCCCAGGCTAGGGCTCAAATCGGAGCTACAGCTGCCAGCCAGATCTGAGCCTCGTCTGCAGCCTATGCCATAGTTGACAGCAATGCTGGATCCTCACTGAGGCCAGGGACTGAACCCATGTCCTCGTGGATACTAGTTGGGTTCGTTAACTGCTGAGCCATGATGGGAATGCCTCTTCCCTCTTTTTAAAATTACTTCATTTTGGAAAAAAAAAAAAAAAGAAGAAGATTCAGGGAATTAGGGATAATGCAGTATATCTAAAAGCACCTGAGTTTGACTACTAAAAATTTTGCCATCAAATTGATAAGACATGACAGGGATGAGATGGCAGGAACAAGAGAGCACAAACATTGGTAAACCACTCATGGAGCAAGTATTATTGCACATATTATCATATTCCATGCTGTTTCTCTGATGATCATCTCCTTTTCAGATAAAGAAGTTTAATCATCCATCCCTACATAATATAGTTCATAAGTGGTGGAGCCTAGCTTCAAACCCAGGTCTCTGCCCCCCCAAACCCAGTCTCTTTCTGACTTCATACTACCATTACGATAAATGTGAGAATCAGACCCTGGTTCTTCTGATTTAAAATAACACTATGTTTTGTAGGAAATGAACCAGCCACTGCCACTGAATGGTATGAGGCCCTCCAAGATGCATTTTTCCACTCACGAGGTCTCAGAATGAATTTCTGTGTGTTCCCAAGTAAAGAAAAGGCAGGGAAATGAGGAGCCCTGCTTCTCCCTGGGTGCTGCAGCAAAGAGCATCTGTAGGTTAGAGAGAGGCCAGGCCCACAGTGGCCTCTAAGTCCCCTTAGCATTTCCTGAAAAAGAGTATGGAGTCCTGAGCAGGGGACCTTTCTCCCCACCTGGGCTAAATAACTCACTGCTCCCGCCCGTCCATTTTGGAATTTCTTTGCTGCCTTTTTTCCCAACCTGTTTTCAATTTGCTCTTGTGGCCGGCTTTGACGGTGACCTCCACTCAATCAGAAGCGAGAGGGAGAAAGAGAGAGAGGAGAAGGAGAGGGAGAAAGAGAGAGGAGAAGGAAAGGAAGAAAGAGAGAGACAGGAGAAGGAGAGGGAAAACAGGAGGAATAGGATTGAGGGAGTGATGGAAGGGGAGGGAGAGAGTGAATTGAGGCAGGGGGTGGGGCCTTAAGAAAAATTGCTCTCTGCTTTGTTGGGTTGGTTCTGAAGCTTCAGCAGAATTGTGATTGACCTTTTCTGTGGATGGTAATGAGAGCAAGGCTCGAGTCTGAGTGGATAAAGAAATGTGTGGGGGTCTGGCCCGAGCCCACTCGGGTTACAGCCCCAGAAGAGCCATAATGGGGAACAGGCACATTCCTGTACAGCGACTCCTGACTCCCTATCTGTTTTCAAGGAAAGAAAAACAGAAAAAGAATGTTAAGAGTCTTGGACAGGCATGGGTGAGGCGGCAGTAGCAGCCTGGGTCCAGGAGGGTTCTGCCACGCGGTGGTAACAGCATCCTAGGGAGGAGGGGACAGAGGTAGCCTGGGCAGTGTCCTCGTGGAAGGCTCACGGTGGGTGCTCAGAGGCAAAAGAGCTGCTTGGGTGTAGACACGAAGGCTGGAATGGGGGTGCGACATTCCTGAGCCTCTGTCAGGGAATGTGGCAGGGTTTAGGAATTGAACATTTTAAGCAATAAAAATTTTAAGCCGAGGTTTTTAAAAGAGTTTTTATTCCCAACCTAAATAAAACATGGACTATTAGTATATAGAATAGATCAAACTGGAGTTGACTTGGTTGAAAGTTAATGTGAGTATAGAGGAGGAAGATTCCAGCCCCCACCACATTCTGCGTTTCTTCTTAGCCCTGGAGTTCTAGATGTTCTAATTTGCAAACCACTGTTAGAATATATCACATGCGTGAAACCTGTTGAACTTCTGTCTCTTCTGGGCTTTCTGTCTTTTTTGGAGATTTCAAGTTTAAGAAGATGGTGTGGTGGAACTTTGTGCCTTATGCGGTGCGTGGCACAGAGTAAGTACCCAGTAAATATAGCCCACATTCACATTGACTAAAGTTGGTCAGAAATTATAATAATAATGTGCTCCTGGGGCAGCTGTGGAAGCGCTCCAGTTCTCCGTGATTTTTATCTCATACACTGCTGGCTGACATGAACTATCTCATAGGCTATAGATAGGAGTCAAGAGATCAAGTTTTAGTGCAAGACTAGTTCCCACTTTGGATATGACCATGGTCATGCCACTTTTCTTTATCTGGGTTCAGTTTTGTCACCTGGAAAAGGAGCAGGTTGGACAAAAATAATCTCTAAGCATCCTTATAGCTTTTCTGTTGTGGTAACAACAACAATAAAACCAAAAACAACAGTGCTAGTGGACATGTTTTTTAAACTTTTTCTATATGCCAGGCAGTGTGTTACTTGGTTTGTAAATAATACACGTGTGCAATATTGACAACAATTCTTTTACATTGAATACTGTTGCTATCACCATTTAACGTAGGATAAAATAGAGTCAAGGAACCTGTCCAAAGCAAACTGTAAGTGCGGGGGTGCACCAGGATTTAATCCCAGGCAGTGTAAATTCAGAAGCCCAACCTCTTAACCACTGCACTACATTATTGTTCATTCAATTATACTGCTGCCAGGCATGGAATATGGTACACTGTGGAACCACAATACATGTGTTGAGTTGCACCGATTCGCCTTTGTACATAGAGAAGCCCCCGGGCCTTTTCTAGCCCCACCTCCACTAAGTGAGGAGGGGCTGACTGAGAGGCTGCTGCATTCACCTGTCTTCCTTCTAGGTTGCATTTAAATCTTCTGGACTAGAGTGCCAAAACAAGCAATCCTACAATTTACTTTATGGGTCTGTTCTTGCATTTAACAACCCTTCCTGTTGTCAGATTACAAGCTGTAGAAGGTCAGGGACCATTTCTTTTATTGTTTCATTTCCCAAGCCCATAGAGCTAAAGAGAGTGGCATGAATTCAATCACAAACAGAAAAGAATTGAGAAAGCTCCCTTTCTGACACTATCTTTTGGTAAAGCATTCCCTAGGAGGCAGCATAGCATAAAAGAAAAAGTATGGCTTTTGGATTAGGAAGATATGGGTTCAAATCTCAGCTCCATCTCTTCCTAAATTTTTTTATTTCTTTTTTAGGGCTGCACCCATGGCATATGGAGGTTCCCAGGCTAGGGATCTAAGCAGAGCTACAGCTGCCAGCCTACGCCACAGCCACAGCCACACCAGCAACACCAGATCCGAGCTGCATCTGCAACCTACACCACAACTCACTTAGCAAGGCCAGGGATCGAACCCACAACCTCTGTTTCCTAGTTGGATTCATTTCTGCTGTGCCATGACAGGAACTCCTCTTCCTAAATTTTTTAGCTTGACTTTAGTTTTATAACAGATACTAACATTTAATTCCTTAGGACATGGTGAGGATTTACTGAGAAAAAAAAAGTTGGTACTAAAACATCAGTTTCCTTCGTATTAACTCCTTTCATTTGAAGATTACTATGTATATAGTCCCAAACAGATCTGGACACTAAATATCTTTATAATGTGCTTGATAGGACTAGTTTTATATGCCACATGATCCAGTTTCTTCACTTCAAGCCTGTAAACCTTAGAACGGTGTGCCAATCTTACTGAGCAGACATATTCATGGGGCTTTTACCCATGGTCTAAATTATTCTGAAATGCATGAAATATCTGGAAAGCTATGTCCATTTGAAAATGAATGTTAACCATCTTTTGGCTTAAAGACAGTTAATTAATACAGGCCACAGGCATACTGAATTCCCTCACAAAGGGCCAACTCTTTCAGTGGCTATCTGGAAACAAATTGAAAAGCAGACAGACATGGATCCAAGCTCAAAGAAAACAAATGCAGGCAGCCAGACTTGGAATCCTGAAAAACCAAGAGAAACAAAGCCCTCACTACATTTAGTGAATAATCCCATGTTTTGTTTTGTTTCTTCTCCTTTTCTTTATTTTCACCCTGTACTTTATTCTGCTTTGGTACCTATTAGAAGACATTGTTGACCTCTGATTTTACTATGGAAGAAGCTTGAGATGGGAAGCCTATTGAAGAAATAGGGATGCCAAAATGTATGATGAAAAAAGGTTTAACTTACCTCTTCATTCCCTAGCAAAACCTCTGGTTCTAGATTGACTTTCTTCCCTGACTCAGCTTTTCTTTTTAGGCTCCAAACTCATGAAAGAGTCCTTGACCTCTTGCTACAGAAAGTAGATCAGACTTGAGATGTTAAGAGACTTGTAATAAATGGTAGAACTTGAATTCAGTCCCAAGGCTGTCTGGCAATAGCTCCTGAGCTTGTATGTCACTAATAATCAGCCTGATTCAGAACTTGCTCTGGCCTCTGTGTATCAAGTCTAGGAACTGTGTGCTGTCTTTGTAAAAAGCAGAAAACAAAGACCACTACCCATCAGATCTGCCATGTTGGACCATAGGAAAAAGATACATTATAGAACTGTTGTCTGTCTGAATCCCAGGGCCACCTAGACAGTTCATCAGACAGGTATCATATGCTTCACAGGTGCATGAAGTACAAAACTCTTCTTGAAAGCCCCAAAGGAAGTGATCCGTAAATTCTGTCCACCCAGTTTCCTGGTAGAGGAGGGCTGTGTCTTCTCAGGCACTCCTTCGGCGTCACTGTTCCATGATGGTTCCGTCATGTTGGGTTGTCCTTAATCCCAAATAGAGTGAAGATAGTTGAACAGACTTCTTTCTCTTATTTATCACTGAGAATCTCAGCAAGGAGAAAGTGTAAGGTCTTCCATATCAGGAATGAGGAAGAAAAGGAATAGTGGGTTGGAAGGCCTCATATCATTCCATATCATGTGATATAAAATATCTCACATACCTGTTTTGCTCTAAAATCATCCAATTTTAGAATTGGAAGGGAACCTAGAGGCCATTTAGTCTGGTTCATTTACTTTATATTTAAGAAATTAAGTTTTATTAATTTTTTCTTGTTACACAGGTAATACATGCTCATTGTCGATAACTTAAAAAATAGAGATAATCAGAGTTCCTATCATGGCTCAGTGGAAAAAAATCTGCCTAGTATCCATGAGGATGCAGGTTCAATCCCTGGCCTTGCCCAGTGGGTTAAGGATCCAGCATTGCCATGACCTGTGGTGTAGGTAGCAGAGTTCGGATCTGGCATTGCTGTGGCATAGGATGGAAGCTACAGCTCCAATTCAACCCCTAGCCTGGGAACCTCCATTTGCTACAGGTGTGGCCCTAAAAAGCAAAAAAAAAAAAAAAAAAAAAAACAAAAAAGAGAGAGAGAGAGGTAATAAAAAATAAGAGAGAAAAAGTACTCATTATCTCCCTTCCCAAACAAAGCCACAATTATGCATTTGCTTTATTTTCCTCCTCCTTTTTCTAGTTATATGTATAAAATTTCTAGCAAAAATTATTCTTTAATAATGTAACCTGTTTTTTAACTTACAGTGCCATGAATATCCTTTCAAATAGCTTCAAATTTTTCTGCAATATTATTTTTAATGGCTGTAAAATATTCCATTGCATCATTGAACTATAATTGACATTACTGTTTCAATATCATTGAACATTTAATTACTTTTAAGTTTTTTTTTCCTTGCCTTTCAGAGCCGCCCCTGTGGCATACAGAGGGTCCCAGGCTAGGGTCACATCGGAGCTACAGCCTATGCCACAGCCACATCAGATCTGAGCCGTGTCTGCAACCTATACCACAGCTGATGGCAACGCTGGATCCTTAACCCGCTGAGTGAGGCCAGGGATCAAACCCACAACCTCATGGTTCCTAGTTGGATTTGTTTCCACTGTGCCATGATGGGAGCTCCTGTTTTTAAGTTCTCAATGATTTAAACAGTACTGCAGTGTTTATTCTCATAATCTTTGTGCACAACAAAGTTTTTATTTTTTCAGAAATCCTGACAGTGACTCTAGCACCTCCACTTTACAGGGAAGAAAACTAGAGCACAGAGATGGGAATTTAGTTGCCCAAAGCTATAACAACAAATTCTTAACAAAGCTAAGACTGGTTCCCAAGATTCTAGAGGTTCAGTTATTCTTTCCAGTCTTTACCTAGCCGTCTTTATTAGCGCTATTTTAATAAACTTCAGCAGCCTCCTAAAATCCAATGGCTAGGCTCACTTTTAGAAATCATGGTGTTCAGGGCACTTGCTCTTTTCCTGACCCTTCCTGTCTCATGAACTTCATCACTAATCAATCATGGAACTCGACCCCAATTTGCTCGACCAGTCTCTGTCCAACGCAACATAACACTCCATGAGTCCAGTACCAGTGTGCAAGAATGACTGATGACATAAGACCTCTTTTACATCCTTGGTCCAACCCCTTCATCATACAAAGCAGAAAACTGCAAGTCCAAGAAGGAAGCTTACTTCAGGAGTTAAGAGGAAGTTAATGGCTGTGACAAAGCCAGAATAGTTACTGTAGACAGAAAGCACTGTCCCCCCTTGCCTTTTTATGCATTTTTTATTACACAATAATTTACCTCATTCGAGCCATGCTACAATCTTATAAAGGTAGGTATTCATATCCTTACTTTACAGTTGAGAAAATGCAAGCATAAATTTAAACAGAGTTATCAGGACTAGACACTGATATGTGTGTCATATCCATACCCTGTGCTTGTTCCGTCCATTAATCCTTTTAAGAATGGTATCCAGACCTTTAATGGGTTGGAACAACAACAAGAATGTCTGCTCACCAAGGCCTGAGCTGGGGAGCTCATCTTTCTTTGTCTCCCTCCAGGAGAATTCCTGAGTTTTGCCGACGACTTACTCTCTGGCCTGGGCACATCTTGTGTAGCAGCTGGTCGGAGCCATGGAGAGGTCCCTGAAGTCAGTATCTACTCCGTCATCTTCAAGTGTCTGGAGCCCGACGGTCTCTACAAGTAAGACATACTCTGTGTGTGGGGAGCATGAAGCAGACAGGACAATTTTAAGTCTGGGAGGCAAGGCGTGAGTAATCTGTCCAGGCCAGCCAAATGTTTTATAGGCCAGTCTATGCGTGAACCTTGACATGCTATAGTTTAGAAGTGTCCATTGGAGAAGTATGACCATAGTGAGTCACAGAATCATACCAGGTTAGTGCTAAAGGGCCCAGGGAGGAGTTCCCTGGTGGCCTAGCAGGTAAAGATTCAGTGTTGTCACCGCTATGGCACGAGTTCGATCTCTGACCTCCTGCGGATTGATGCATGCCACGGTGTGGCTGAAAAAAAAAAAATGAACAAAAACAGCTGTGCTTTTCCTTTGAGTTCTTTTGCAGCAGAGCAGGTTAAGGTTAAGGATCCAGCGCTGCCACTGCAGCTACTTGGGTTGCTACTGTGGTGCAGGTTCAATCCCTGGCCCAGGAACTTCCATGTGCCACAGATGTAGCCAAAAAAAAATTTTTTTAATTAAAAAAATAATAAAGGGTCAGGGAGGCCAGTAACTCAAAACCATTCCTCCTACTGGTGAAGAATATGCAGCCCAGAAAGGGAAAATTTCAAGTTCCTACCTGATATTCTTTTCTCAATTTCATGATATCTTCTCTAAAAAATATCCAAAGTGTATATATATATGTTGTATATATACACATGATTTTTGGTTCATAGATCCATCCAATGCCTCAGTAATAGTGCCATATCTCTCTTGTATAGAGTACACTAGAGTCAAGTATCCAAACTTCTGGAGATGCAGAAGGAAGTCTTTCCGAGACTCACCTGTTCATATCAGAGGGGAAAGGGGCTCATTTTTTTTCTTAGTTTCACAATTCAGTGTTAAAACATCTGGATACAGCCATCATAAGCTATAAGATAGAGTTCTAGAGACCAGCTCTCTTCCTTCTCTAGTTATAAAACCATAGGCCACCTCCCTTACCAGTCTAGAAAGCTTCAGTCATTGACAAAGTGAGCCTTGGTGACTAGTTATTCAAGTCATACATTTTTGTCTTTATTTCTTCCCTCAATGATTCGTTCACTTATCCATCCATGTATCCATCTCTCCATCCATCCCTCCTCCTCCTCTCTCTTCTTTCCAGTATCTATCTATCCATCCCTCTCTTCATTCATTTGCTCTTATACTCTATCATTTGTTCACTTATTTGCTCATCAATTCTTCATTCAAATTTTAATTTACTCATTCATAACTCATTTACGTATTCAGGAGACATGTTCTGAAGATTTCCTATGTCTTGAGACTGTGCTGGAATGCATGTATGAATGTGACTAAGACAGAGTTTCTCTTCTCAGATACCTTATACCCTAATGGTAGTATAAAAGACCACAGACTGGATTCATATCTGGCCTTGACATGTTTAGTTATGTGGCCTTAGAGAAGTCACTTTATCTCATGAGCCTCAGGAAAACAAATAATAAAACCTAGGTTGCAGAGTTGCATGAGAATTAAACAAGGAACAACACCCAGCATAGTATCTAAATATGTGCACAATAAATCTTAGGCCCTCCACAATTTGTAAATCTCTCTCACCTCCAGAACATCCCATTCCCACTGCCTCTGGAAAACCATGGCTTTTTGGAAGATCCTGGGACTCTTTTGAGCACCTGACATATTCAGGCTCATTGGTAACACCCAAGGCATTCATGCGCCAAACTCAGGAATAGGTGGAAATCGGGGTTTCTGTCTGTTTCTGCCACAAAGTGCCTTAGAGATGTTGGGGCCCAAGTTTTATTTTATACAGAAAGGCAAAATCAGCTGGGGACAGTGAGAGTTCTAGGAAGGGAATCCCAAAAGTACACGAGGCTCTTAGGTGTCTTCCAGTGGGAAATGTGGGCACACTTCACAGAGGTGATAGCATTTACCTGAGGCCTTAAGGGGTGGCTTGGCTTTTAGATTTTGAGAGCATGGATCTACAGCCCCTTAGTCAGTAAGCACTATCACCAACCCCTTGGGTTTTGGGGTTACCTTGTCTGTGAAACACAAGTATGTGGCTAGATTAAAAGCCATATGATCCTCTCCAACCCTGAAGCCTGTGATCATACGAAGAAAGCAGCATTTTTTGAAAGAGTTCCTGATGTCCGGCTTCTGCTTCCTTTGTCCCTCATTGAGGGTGTAGACTGGAGGCAGACAGAGCTGGGTTCAGATCTCTGCCCTGTGCTTTATCAGCTGTGTTGGCATTGCATGAACTTCTTAACCTTGCAGCCCCCATTTCCTCTTTTGTGAAAATGTGGATAATACCATGTCCAGTCACTGGGAGCCCAAGAGGTTTTGATGAGCTAATGATGCACAAAAATTCTTCACTTTCTTATGAGCTCCCAGTCGGAGCCTAAGAAGCATCAGCTGTTATCACTCTTGTTCTTGTTGCCCTTGCTGTAGTACTAATTAATTTCCACTCCTCCACCTCCATTCTCTAACTGCTGGGAGAGAGGGCATCTATCAGCAGGGGGACAGAGCTCTGGCAGGTGGGTCCTGTCGGCTGAGACACAAGTAGTAACCCTCTCTCTGGGTGACATTGTGGGAACTTGGCATTAGCCAGGCTGGACTCCTACAGGCCCATTATGTAGAGAGCAATGAAATGTTTTATGGACCGCCCCCCCCAAAGCAATTAACACTGAGAGCTGACAAGTCAGCTGCTGTCCTTCAGAAGTGATGAACTCTTGCTCTCAGTTCTTCTCCTCACTGCATGACACCACCCCACCACCCTGCCACGACCACTACCAACTCCTTCCACCTCTTGGAACCTTGAAGCGGGAACTTCCTTTCTTCTCCTGTCCTGGAAATGTGCTTGTCATTCCTAACTCAGAACTCTTCTTTATTTTATTTTCGAAATTGATTTTATTAATGGCCCCGGGATCCGGGCCGCTCTGACAAGGAGCCAGGGTGTTGTTTGGACCTGTCTCTCATCCCACTGGCGGTTCTCCTCCCATGAAGTCTGACTGACTCGGTCTCAAGTTTTAAAATAGTTCCAGTGTCAGTTCTTGGGGTTTTTCATTTTCTGCTTTGCTTGTTCCTTACCAAAATTAGCTTTCTTCCTCTTGGGCCAAAAAGGCCATGTGTGGCAGTGGAAAGAGCTTGAGCTTTGGGGACAAGCTGAGCTGGGTGCAAATCCTGATTCCACCCCGTACTTATAACCTACCCCAAGGGAAAGTCATTTTTCTTACTGGTCTGCGCAACAGTTTCTCCCTCTTGGAAAAAGAGGGATGGTTAATCTTTCTGATTTTGCAGAGTTATAGGGAAGAGTATTAAGTAAGAAACTTCATGAACAGGGTTTACCGGAATGCCTGGGCTCTAGAAGCCCTGCAGGAAATGTTAGTTACTTTTTCTTCTTCCTGTTTCATTCTCCTTGACTCAACCACTGGTTTTCAGTATCTCTCCTTTCTAAGGACAATTCTGGAAGAGCTATTTTCTGTGAGACAAGGTGGGGTCCCACTAGCCCCAGAAAGAATGAGTACCCAGGATCCTTTGGGGAGAAATGGGATGAAAGGAGAACGTGGATCCAGATCCCTGAGTTTTACTTAAGCACAGCTGGGCACAGAAACCCCCCATCCATGTTGCCAGAAGGCATGATGGAAGGATTCAGGTGATACAGGCATAGTGGACCAGTCTCACCGGCAGAAGTTTGGGTTCACATCTCATTACCCCCATTTCTGCCTCTGGGACCTTGGGCAGAATGTTCCCATCCTCTCCTTCTTTCACAGTTTCAATGCGTTAGATCCACCCTGGCTTGAAAGTTCGGGGAATATGTACTTCTGCTCTGGCACCTTTTCCTCACTCTCTCACTTCTCCTCCTGGGCTCTTGCTCTTTGAACTTTTCTGCCTCCCATACTTTTGTTCTACCTGCCCTACCTCTCTGCATCTCTGTTTCTCCCTGCCTTTTATTCCCCTTCTGTGTATTTTCTGCATAGCTCACTGTCTTTGCCATTCTCCTTCTTTGCCTTTCTATTTGTTAATCTCTTAATTTCTGTTTCCATGTGTGTATCTCAGTTTCTCTGTCCTGGTTCTTATTTGAGTTTTGGTTCCTCTCTCTCTTTCTCTGAATATGGCCCCCCTTCATCCCCACTCCCTCCCTCCACCCCACCTAGGAGAGCAAATTATTTCTGCAGCCCCTCCATCCATGTAATGTTACACAGCACCATGGAGCTGAGGAGTGAAAGTCAAGGCTGAATTTTTTTTTTTTTTTTTTTGTCCTAAGCTCACCCTGGTGTAACAAAACAGAAACATCAGCACTCGGGCTTGTTTAAATTGAATTTCCTTGTTTGTTTCATTTGTTTTACTTTTGAATGAAAACAAACAAAGGGCAGCAGAGGCAGCGGGTCCCCAGAAGATCTGACAACATGACCAGCTCCTGCACCTTGGACTTGCTGGAGGCTGAGGGTGACCCTGAGCAGGAATCTCCACTCAAGGTGGATGGGTCAGGCCAGGCTGAGCATTCACGGTCCCTGCCCTTGCCTGGCCAGAGGCCTAGACACCCTTCTAGTCGCCGCTCCCCAATTCCCTATTACCCGAGGTAATTAGCCTCTGTCTTGTCTTGGCTGCCTTGCTTCTCTCTGATGGTGGATGACTGCCAAAGGGTCCTGAGCAAACATACAGCAGCAGCCAGGCCTAATTCCTGGGGTGGGGGGGCTCGTTCCCACACATTCAGAGGCTTGCCGCAGGCCCGCCCTCACCTCCTTGGCCTCGGCTCTGTGAAAGGCATGCCAAGAGAGCCTTGGTCCTACAACCACATGCCAACATCCACGGCGGGACCAAAGGCTCAGGGGAAATGCCCCTTCTTATCAGGGGTGGGTGGGGTTGGAGGAAAGGAAGAAGAGGAAGACCAAGGCCCCGGAGACCGGAAGGCATTGTGAAGAGCCTAAGGTCAGGAGTCAGACCACAGTTCCCAGACTTGCTCCCAGAGACCTGGGGCTGCTTCCTCCCCCTCCTCTGGCCTTGATGCGCTCACCTGTGAAATGGGAAGGTTAGACTCAGGGAACTGTAGGACTTGCGCACTGAGGCAGAGCTGATTGCACGTGAAAGCCTTGATTCAGTAATCCCTGGGTAGCAGTGGTTGGTGATGGTGGTTGTTCGTGGAGTGCTCACTCTGTGTTAGGAACCATGCTAAGGATGCTACACGTGCATGGCCTCTCATTTAATCTGCGCCATCACCCTGTGGACCTGCCACCATCCTCCTCCTCATCTTATTTCATTTCAGGGATGGGAAAACTAGGACTTAAAGGAGTAAACATTTTATCCAGAGTCCTATGATAAGAAGAGATAGAGCTGAGATGCACACCCAAGCTGACTCTGCACACCTCCCCTGCCATGTGCTGTCCCTGCCCTTGTCCAGGTGTACAGGTGGAATTGTCTCAAGTACCTGTGAAAGAGGGCCTTCTGTAACTGTGAGCAAACATTTGCAATGGGAAGAACACTGAGGACAGGAAGACCCAGATCACAGCCTGCAGATCCCCAGGAAGGATAGTTCATACCTCATCTTTCTCATCTGTAAAATGGAGCTAACTAATTTTTAATCTGCGAAATTGAGATAATCAATTATAATTCCTTAGGTTGTTCCAAAGATTAATCTGGACAGTATATGAGAAAGTGCTTTGAATTTGTCATAAGATGAAGTGAACATGACAAGTCATCATGATCACTCTGTTTGTCAGAAGACAACAAAGGGAGGGGCAAATGATGCTTTGAATCCACACGGCCCTCCCCACACCCTACCATACCTACAAACTTTTATTTATTTATTTTTGGCTTTTTATTTTTTCTATTATAGTTGATTTACATTGTTCTGTCAATTTCTGCTGTATAGCAGAGTGACTCAGTCATACATATATATACATTCTTTTTCTCACATTACCCTCCATCATGTTCCATCTCAAGTGTCTAGAAATTGTTCCCTGTGCTATACAGCAGAATCTCATTGCTTATCCAGTCCAAATGCAATAGTTTGCATCTACTAACTCCAAACTCCTAGTCCATCCCACTCCCTCGCCCTCGCCCTTGGCAACCACAAGTCTGTTCTTCATGTCCATGAGTTTGTTTCTTTTTTGTAGATAGTTTCATTTGTGCCATATATTATATTCCAGATATAAGTGTTATCATATGATATTTGTCTTTTTCTTACTTCACTTAGTATGAGAGTCTTCTGGTTCCATCCATGTTGCTGCAAATGGCATTATTTTGTTCTTTTTTGTGGCTAAGTAGTATTCCATTGTGTATATATACCACATCTTCTTAATCCATTCCTCTCTTCATGGACATTTAGGTTGTTTCCATGTCTTGGCCATTGTGAATAATGCTGCAGTGAACATAGGGGTGCCTGTGTCTTTTTAAAGGAAACTTTTATCTGGATATATGCCCAGGAGTGGGATTGTGGATCATATGGTAGTTCTATATTGCTTCCACAGTGGTTGTACCAATTTACATCCCCACCAACAGTGTAGGAGGGTTCCCTCTTCTCCATACCCTCGGCAGCATTTGTTATTTGTTGACTTGTTAATGATGACCATTCTGACACATGTGAGGTGGTATCTCACCGTAGTTTTGATTCACCTATATACTTTTAAATGAGGCCTTTGAAATCAGACAAAGATGAGTTTTTACCTTTGCTGCAACACCTACAATGTGTGGCCTTGGGCAAATCTCTTAACCTCTCTGAGTGTCAGTTTTGTCATGTGTAAAATGCAATCAGAATGGGACATAGTTCATGAGATTGTTAGGATTCAACAAACTGGAACATGACAAGAACACAAGACAGTGTCTACCCCATGGTCGGTACTTAATAAATGGTGGAAAGAAGAGGAATAATCACTGCTGTTACTCTTTTTCATTGTGTACTTTGCCTAAACAGCTGTGCTGGGGTTGCTCCTGTTGACCGTTGTGTTCACAGCATTTGGTGGGGGAACAAGTTAATCCTTCATTTCTGACACAGATTCTTTCCTCATTACTCCCCAGACACACTTGCTAGAATGTGTTAGAATGTACCTTCCTCAAGGTCTTTGCTTCTACTCCTCCCAGGATGGCCTTCTCCTGACTCTTCCCTTGATTGGTACCTTATTCTCCTTCAGGTTCATGATTAAATATTACCTCCTTAGGCAGGCCCTCTTTGACCACATGTTCTACCACAGACACACACAAAGGCATGGCACTTACGAAAGCTGCTGTGATTTAGTATCTAGTTTACTTGATTGTTGTCTGTCTTTTCACACTAGACCGTGGGCCACATAGAGCAGGGTCTGTGTCTGCCTTCTTTATTCTTCATCCCTGGTGCCTAGAACAGTGTCTGATGCCAGGAGGAAAAAAATCCAATAAATTGTTGAATGATTTGAATAAATTTCCAAGTCAGTGCAGAAATTTGGAGAATTCTGACTTCCCTCTTTCACTCACTCACCATCTTTAACTCACTTTCTCACCAGATAGTCAGGGGACATCCATTATGTGTCAGGCTGTATTTTTTTGTTTGTTTGGTTGGTTTTTAGGGCCACACTTGCAGCACATGGAGGTTCCCAGGCTAAGGGTCCAATCGGATACGCCACAGCAATATCAGATCCAAGCCACGTCTGCGACCTACACCACAGCTCACGGCAACATCGGATCCCTAACCCACTGAGCGAGGCCAGGGGTCAAACCCACAACCTCATGGTTCCTAGTTGAATTCGTTTCCACTGTGCCATGGCGGGGACTCCCATAGCTCTATATTTCTATATCCATGTCCAGGTTTCTATGTCTGCCTGTCTATCTATCTACCTACTTATCATAATTTTTTTTTCTAATTTAATCCTCAAAGTAGCTAAGTCAGTGACTGCTATTCTTTTCTTTTTCATTTTTTATTGTAGTTGATTTATAATGTTCTGTCACTTTCTGCTGTACAACAAAGTGACCCAGTCATACAAATATACACATTCTTTTTCTCATACTATCTTCTATCATGTTCTATCACAAGAGACTGGATATAGTTCCCTGTGCTGTACAGCAGGACCTCATTGCTTATCCATTCTGAATGTAATAGTTTGCATCCACTAACCCCAAACTCCCAGTGACTGATATTCTTATCCAACAGATTAGACTGCTAAAGCACAGATAAGTTAGATGACTTGTAAGAGCCTCAAAGCTAGTAAGTGAAGAAGAAAGGATTTGAATTCAGCCAATTTATTTCTAGAGCTTAAACCTGAAATTACCACACTGGGTTATGAGAAGAATTGGATATGTACAAACGGCAAAGGTCAAGGATAAAAGCTGCTTAAAGTCATCTTTTGTGCAAAGATCTGTGTTCAGAGAAATTGGAAACACAATGGGAAACAGATTTGGGGTGGGGACACTGAAAGCTGCATGGCTACCACTGAACTCCAGACTTTGCCCCACCTCTGTGACCCTGGCAGTTCCACACAAGCAGCTGAACCCTGAGTCTGTACAAGGACCCCTGCTCCTCCTAGGGACATGCTCTCAGTGCCACTTTTGAGATGTCCAGGATCCCCAGCTCTCATCTGCTGAGTTGTTTCCCGGCGTCTCCAGACTGCCATGTGTTTCTGCAAACAAGTCCAGGCTCCTGGCCCAAAGATACTATTCCAAAAGTCCAGGGGGCTCAGAGCCTTGGATGGAGCATTGCTGGGCTCCCCATCACCTCCAGGACACCCCCACCCCTGCTGGGGCACAGCCCAGGCAGCACATGGAAGAAGCAGCCAAGGCCACCGCCATGGATACTATAATTACATATTAGATGGAATCCCAAAGTTTCCTTTTATTTACATTCCTACCCTACCCTCTTCATTTCCTCTCTTTGTGCCAAGAATCAGCACAGAATTTACTGGAAAAAGCATGAAAGTCATCAGGAGCCCTCCGGGGCTGGCTTTTCTAAACACTTGCCCAGATGAAGGGAGATGAGGGGCCTGAGGGTCATCCTGTGTCTGGCCCTAAGCGGCTGTGAGGCCCTGGACAAGGAGTTTCTGTTTTGGAGGCCTGCATTTCTCCATTTGTGGAGAAAGGATTGAATGGGGCCATCCTGAAGGATGTTGCATGAATTCAGCTGAGTTGAGAAGCTGCGTATCTCGGAAGATCGGCACTGAGGCAAGGACATGGGCTCAAACCCGTTGGAGAGGGGAGGTTTGAGTCTGGCTGGAAGAGCTTCATACAGCAACGTACTTCTTCCTGCTCCCAGCTCCAATGACTCAGTCTGTGCCATGGGCCTCCTAGGCCAAGTCCCCAGTGTGCCTGGACTGGCTTCTCAGGGGCCCTTCAGCTCCTAAGGGAGGAGAGGTGCACAGAGGAAGCCTTCCATAACGACCAGGGACCTGAGCTGCAGCCTTTGGGAGCTGAGGCTGAGGCCCAAGGTTGATCCAGGACACACCAGTGAAAGAAGCCAATGTGGGCCTGACAATCCCTGCCTTGCTCTTTACTGGCTTTTTCTCCCCACTGTGAAACTTTCTCAGCTCTTTTTTTCCTCTTCAACTCTCTTTCTCTCTCCTTTTCCCTTCTTCCCTCCACCGCTTCCTCCCTCTCATTCTTCTTTCCTTTCTCCCTCTCTCTTTCCCTCCCTTTCTTGCTGTCCCCCGTGTCCCCTCCTGTTTTTCTCACATCTCTCCTCCATCCCCCATCCCTGGTTTTTGCTCTCTGCTTTGGCCATGGAAGCTACCTCTCTCTCAGCACTCTGACTTCCCATCTTTCTGTCTGTCTCAGAGCTTTTGCATCTCCATGTACTTGTCTGAAACCTGCTCTCTGCATCTGTATACCTGTCTCTTTCTGCTTTTCTTATTATTTCTCACCCTGTCATGTCCTATCATGCTTGGTCCCAGGCCTTCTCTTCTTCCATCCTCCTGTGCAACCCCCACCACCTGCCCCCACCCCTCTGCCACCCTTCTCCCCTTCCCTGTCCCACTCCAGCCTAAGAACAAGGGTCTGGGCCTATTACATGACACTGGGGTGAACAGCCAGTTGGGTGTGGCCAGGGGTCACAGAGCTCAGTGGGGGGGCCGTGGGCCTCTGGTGTCCCAAAACCCAGATGGAATGTGAACTTTCTCTGGCTGTGGTGCCCTGTCTGTTGGTCAGGGGGTGGGGTGAGGGGGGTAGCCGAGCTACTCAAGTCTCAATTCCATCGAGCGTCAGGTCACGCTAACCTCTCCAAAGTGCTCAGTTGGGGCCCCAGAGAGGGAAAGAGCTGTCCTTGAGCCAGAAGCAAATACAGCCGTGAGTCCCAAGCCAAGAGAGCCTCGTAGAGGAAAAATAACGCTGTTTTTCAGCCGACAGACAGTGAGGCTCCTGAAACCTGCTGGGGACTCTCAGGCAGACTGTTCTTTGCTCAGACTGCATCAGGACTTCATCCAGGAATGGACGCCAGCCAGGCTTCCAGAGGGACAGGGCACAAGCTGCTCCTCTGAAGAATGCATGGAGCGTAGAAAGATGGGAGGTGAGACCGCACTGGAGAGCTGGTCCTTGAATGCCGGGCACAGGAGCTGGACTTGATCCTGCAGGAGTGGGGAGCCAGGAAAAGCTTTTGCAGAAGTTGAGGCTATATTTAAACCTGTGTTTTTGGTGACAACTCTGCAGCCATGTGGAGAACAGGCTAGGTTGAGTTGAGAGACAGAAGCCATGTGGTGCAAGGAAAGGGGCAGGATGGGGTCCCCACACATCGGGCATCCAGTGAGTGGTACCCTGAGTGGGGCGTGTGCTGGGCCAGCGTGGAGCAGCATGGGCTCAGCTGTGTTCTGGAAACATCGGGAAACAACTTTTCCTATTCTAATAACTGGCCACGGTGCAGAATGCTCAGGAAAAGAACATACCTGTTGAGCATCTGCAGTGCACCTTATACTAAGAAAGTCACTTGGTGTTCAGAACGAACCAAGCCAAACACAGCCTCTGCCCTCATGGAGCTCATAGTCATGATGGGGAAGCAGAGGAGAGGAGTTCTATGAAGCTTCATGTCATGCTCTGATGCGAAAGCCCAGGGCCCATGGAGGAAAGGTCACTAAGCAGCCAGGCCTCTGCAGGGCTGTTTTGTAGATCTACTTACTACACAGTCCTCCTAAGAAAGAGGAGGAAGGGTTGCCCTGAGTTAAATAGCGTCCCCCCCCCAACCCCCAGAATTCATGTCTACCTGATACCTCAAAATGCATGCAGTCTTAGAGTCTTTGAAAATGTCACAAATTAAGGATCAAGCTGAGATTGTGCTGCTATTAGGTTGGTTCCTAAATCAAAGGTGATAACAGTGGCTGGTGTCACTATAAGAAGAGAGGACACAGAAAGACACACAGAGAGAAGAGGACCATGTGGTGATGAAGCTGGAGATGAGAGTTATGCCACCACAAGCCAAGGAATGCCTACAGCCTTTAGAAGCTGAAAGAGGCATGGAAGAGTCTTCCCAAGAGCATTCAGAGGGAGCATGGCCCGGCTGACACTCTTGATTTCAGACTTTAGCTTCCAGAACTGTGAGATGATGCATTGCTGTTGTTTTAAGCCTCCATGTTTGTAGAAATTTTACAGAGCAGGTGAGGGTCTCATCAGCCACATCGGGGCCCTGGGAGGAACATGGAGAAGATTCAAGGAGGGATGGGGTGGGCCAGAATCATGACTGCAAGGAAGAGTTGACCTGTGAAGGGAAGACTAAGCATCTGAACAGTGTCCAGAGGAGAGGAAGCAGGTCACTAAGGGCCCTAGAAATAATGTCCCTGGGAACATTTCAGGAAACTGAACTATTTATTCAAGTTAAGAGAAGACACAGGAAGACGGCCCAATGTCTTCAACCCTCTGTAGATCCATGCAGGTCTCAAAGGGCACACACATATTCATTCTGACCCTGTAGAAGAGGATGGGGTGAAAAGTTGTGAGGGAGGCAAATCTCCAGCCACAATGGGCTCTGTGCCCAGCGATGCTGCCTATCAACCAGGACCTTAGACAAAGAACTTCTTTCTGAACCTCAGTTTCTTCCTCATGGCAGTGAGGGGACTGGTTGGTGAACTCTCTTCCTTCTCTGACCTTCTAGGACTCTTGGGAACTCCTAAAGATAGGAATGACCCACACTTGAAGCCAGGCCTTTCCCTGCTCCCATTGTCTTGGCTGTGGATCCAGTAGCACATGCTGAGAGGCTTACCCCCCAACCCCAAACTCCCACCTCCATCTGTGAGAGAAGCTGTTGCTGTGAGTGGTCTTGAGGTCATCACTGGAAAGGTGTTAGCAGACTGCAGGAGATCACCATGAACGATGTGCAAAAACTCAGAGGCAAGACAGAATCCAGATTTCTGGCAGTGTTCTTTCTGCTCTGTTCTCCTTTCCCCCAAGGACAGACTCCCCCCCATGACCCAGCAACCCCATTCTGCTCTTACATCTGAATCACAACACAATAGAGCTTAAGGACTTAGACACCAGAGACCTTAACCTTCTCTTTTTAGAGGAGAAACTGAAGCATCCCTTTAGAGGATGGGTCTGTCCTTGGTCACTCAGAGAAGCATCATCAGAGCTGGGCTAGACCAGGGCTTTTGACTCCACTGTAGCTCACCTGCTTCTCTCTTGTCTTAGATACAAGCAGACATGTGCCCCCAGTCACCATGGGTGTCTCAGAGGCTAAGAGCCTGGAGTTTTGAGTTAAGCTATCCTAGCATCCAGGCAAATCTCAGACACCTTCTGGCTGTACAAGATACCTCTTTTCCTTGGGTCTCAATGTCCATATCTGTAAGGTGAGGTAACTCTACATGAGAGTTTCATTGCGAAACAAATAGAGTAGTTTACACATGCAAAGCTCAAGTCATAGCAGTTCCCATAGACAGTAGTTGCTCGATATCAAGTGCATATGAGATGTTTTTTAATAGAACTTCATCAGGGATGACCATGAAAGACAAATGTGATTGTCTGATTGTCCTGCCTTCTGTAAAGTTGCTCACACATCTCTCTTCTCTCTGAGCAACTTCCAGGAGCACTTTGGGCATGATATTTGGCAAATTTGGGATCATGTTCCCCATTTAACATAACAAGAGATGCCTTCTCTCCTTTTTCTCTCCTACTGCTCCGTGAGCCCATCCCTAATGTAGTTCTCATGATCATAGAGAAGAACTAAGATTATCAGAAGTCCAAGAGTGGGATAGGTTTAGAAACCACAGTTAGGAATCTGAGATTTAGTAGGTACTCAATTTAGAAAACACCAAAGGTCAGGAATAGCTATAACAGGATGAATGGATGAAGTCAGGCCTACATATAAACATCTGGAATTATTAGCTGAGGACATACTTGGCAATGGTACAGCCCTGACTCTGGTCACTAATGTCATCCACCATTCTTCAAGCTCTTACTACCTCTATGTGTTGTGTTAAGACCTGTTTGTCCACTGACTCACTGAACCTTCACAATATGGTACTTTCTAAATACTATCCCCATTTCATATATAAGGAAACTAAGACAGAAGCACTAGATGACTTGTTCAAGGTCAACTAATTAGTAAATGGCAGAACCCTGAATCTAACACAAAGCTCTCTGGCTCCAGCATCCACACATGGAAATGCATTCTTCTCATAGGCAGTAGCGCAGCTGAAATTTGAACATTTATTGCTCAGTGCTGAGGAAAAACTTGTAAGCAGCTAGTCCTCTTGGGGTAGAGGGTGATTTGCCTCACAATAGAGCAGGGGAATTCTGAGGAGGCTGCAATCTCTCCTGGCCGGTGTACCTGGGGCAGGTGCATTTACCTGGGTCTGGAAGAACGGATGGCATTGACCATTTAGAATTAGGATGTTATTACATCACCAGCAGAGGGTACAAATGAAATAAAGACAAAAAGGTAGGAAATTGAAGGGAGACATAAAGGAACAGCAGAAGGTTCAGCATAGTTGAGATACATAGTATATAAGATTGAAGAGGCAGAACTTGCAAGACCTCAAAATGCAGACCAAGGAACCATTGATTTGTCTTATGCAGCAGTGAAAGGGCTACATTTGGGTTTTAGAATGATCTCTGTAGAGTATGGGGTGGAGGAGAGAGGCTTAAGGGGCTATTGTATCAGTTCTGTGAAGAGATACTGCACCTGGAATGAGGACAGCAGAGAGGGATGGAGAGGAAGAAGTGGATTGAAGATAGTCCTAGGATGCAGGGTTGTTTCATAGTTCTCCTCTGGAATCTATCAAAGGACAACCAATGAACCTCACTGAGAAGGCATTGCAGGGGATTTGAAATTTTAAAATCTGGGTTCAAATTCTGTGACTCTACCATTTCATGGTTGGGTAGCCTATGAAAAAATCTAAGTTTTGAGACCAAGCTCAAAAGGTGGTAATAATATATTGGACTTTAGAATGTGCATGTGGAACTAAAAATATATGTACCCTATATGTCCATTTCTGGCACCTAGTAGGCCCTTTATTCTTATCAGTTTCCTTCCATTCTTTCCATCTGCTTCAGTCCTATGGCAGTGAGCATTTGTACTCATTCTCTCTCTCACTCCACCCCCTTACTGCCCAACTTCCCTCTCTCTGTCCCTCTTTCCCCAGGATGCCAGAAATGAAATAACATTCTTTGCGTGTTTGTTCTAAAGCTCCTGGCCGCCTTCCCACAGACCCCTGGCTGGGTCAGGACTCATTTGCATTAGCATGTGTGAGGCCAGCGCAAAGGGGAGGGAGAGGCCCTGTTTTCAGGGAGTTTCATCAGGCGCCCCTGCCAGAAAAAGGAGAAGTTACTATTTCTTTCTGGGAAACATTCACAGACTCAAACAAGCAAGGAAGGCCCAGGGGGCTGCCTCACTTGCAAAGAGAGTTTGATGGGTGGGTGAGCTGCCTGCCTGACTCCCCAAACTGAGTCCAGCTCCTCTTGTCCTTATCATAGGCCTGCCCCCAGAAATCTCTCCTGCAACATGTGTAGTAACTTCCCACCAAAATAGATCTTTCTTAATCCTATCCATTGGCTGTAACAGGGAGAGGAGAGAGTATGCCGGGGCAAGGAAGACACTTGGAGGCTACAGGATAAATAAACAGCAACTTTGCTGGCTTCTAGATGGGTAACAAGTCCACAAAAGCATCTTTAGAAAAGGGCAGTGGTAATCCCTGGAGGTTTTCTGTTTGTTTTTGCTTAAATCCCGTGAATTTTTAAAATAATACGGTGTCTTGGAGTTATTTTTTTTTTTCCCTCCCAGGAATCTCAGTAACCTTGT
Source organism: Phacochoerus africanus (assembly GCF_016906955.1). Lineage (NCBI taxonomy): Eukaryota > Metazoa > Chordata > Mammalia > Artiodactyla > Suidae > Phacochoerus > Phacochoerus africanus. The sequence continues at coordinate 258,830,475 of NC_062545.1, read as the reverse complement.
CCAAATCCAGACAACCAATGGCAGACCTAAGGAAGTCCTTTGGAGTCTCAGGAGTGCCATCGGCGCCATGACATGTACTTACTCCAGGGGCAAGGGTCATACCATTTACAGAGAAGCAAATCGAGTTCCTGGTATTTTATTGGACAACCTCCCATAATTTCCCATTATTCTTTCTCAGTTCCTAGCCTGGATATGTCTTCTTCAGGCAAGACCTTGGCCTCCTCCTTTGTAATAATATCCGTATAAATACTTTGGAGGAAAAGGAAAAGAAGCAGTGATACAAATGGCTGTTATTCAGAGGGCTTTCAATATGCTAAGCACTGTTCTGAATGCTTTACTCACATTAACTTACCAGATTCTCTCAATAACCCAGTGAGGATGGTGTATTTTTTATCCTCATTTTATAGATGAGAAAACCAAAACCCAGAGAAGTTAAGAAATTTGCCAGGAGTCACACACTCCATAGCAGAACCATGATTTAAATTCGGACAGGCTGGCTCCAGAGCCCAAGTTTCTAATCATTAACTAGGCTAGCCTTCCCAGAAGTCACATTAGCACATTCAATGAGTCAATACACATCAGATCTTGCATTCTTGTCTATCACAGTGCCTTGGCACATGCTGCACCTCTTTGCATCCTTCAGTTCTCAGCCTAAATGTTGCATCTTCTGAATGGCATCCTCAGAACCCATAATCTAAAATAGGCTTTCCATCTCTTTTCTTTATTGCAATTATCAGACTTTGCAATGCCACATTTATATGTGTTTAGGTCTGTCCCCTGTGAGAGCTGACAGTCTAGGAAGGTAAAGATGGTGTCCATTTTGTTTATCTCCCTACACTCAAGTGCACACATGCAGAAGGCACTGCATAAATAGTTACTGAATAATAATTGAACACATGTGGTATGACATTTAATCACAGCTATAATCCTATAGGATACTCCCCACCTCCCACCTCACTTTAGATATAAAGACTCTCATGAGGCTCAATAATTTGGGCAAACTCACTGAGGATGTAAATGTCAGAACTAGTATTTGAAAGCAGGTCTTTTCTGAACTCGGAGTCCATGCCCTGAACCTCTGCATTATATTCCCTCCCCTGGAGCCCTATAAGGGACACATAGGGGAATGAGACAGTGTCTGCCCTACAGAAGTCCTTATTCTACCCAGAGGAGCCAGTTTTATATACACACCACCATACCACAAGCCGATTAAAATTGGTAAATTGGTTTGACATCATACAAATGATGACCTATGGGGAAAAAAAGATGGGGAGCAGGATGTTTTTGATAGCCAAGAATGACCTCCTCTAGCCTTTCTTAGCTAATGCACACTTATTCTTTAAGGGAATGACGCAGATATAGGATCCTCCCTCTCATAGTTTGTTTTAGAGAGTCTGTTTCTCAGTAGGGCTCTGCACTACATCCAGGAGACCCAGAGATGAACAGCAGTCATCCCAGCCACTTGTTGAGCCCAAGACAGGTGAGCCCAGAGAGGAGGATGCCTCCCAGTGCAGTGAAAGCTGTCCAGAAGGGGTGACATTTTATTTGAATGTTAAAGGATGAATAGTGTCAGCAAAGTGAAGATAAAAGGGAACATAGTTTTCCAGGGGAAGGACGTCATATGTGCAGAGTTACTGAAGAGCAAGGCAACGTAGCAATCTACAACCCCTACTCAAGTCGCTAAAAGGCAGTGGGGCAAATTTGGGTGATGAAGTTGAAGAGGTTGATAAGGTGAAAACACAAAGGAACTTTATTGTCAGTCTAAGGAGTGTGGACTTTATTTTGAGGGGAACAGGTGCTGTTAAGGGTTTTGCACTGCTCAGTAGACATCATCAGATTTTTATTTTAGAAAAAAATCACTCTGGCTAATGTGTTGGCAATAGGGTGAAGGTGGGGCAGAACTGTTGGAAGCAAACAAAGAAGTTGTTCCCAAGACCTGAGCTAGAAGCAATGAGGACTGGTATAGACCAGCATTGAAAGAAAGGATAGTGGTTGAAATCTAGTCTCAGAGGAACAAGACAAGATGGGTTGAGGGGGTCAGCCAGAGACACTCATCAACACGTGCCAGTTCATCCTGCCTGATGCTTACCAGCAAGAACACTACTTCCATCCCTTGCTTTTGAAGCTAGCCTAAGATAGAAAGCACTTTCTAAGCACCTTCTGTGGATGCTAACTGTCCCCTGGAAGATTAAAAAAAAAAATAAGCTAGGTAAGTCTATGTGAGTTGGCAACAGTCCCCATTATTCTCTTTCTAATTTTTAAGAGTCCTTGCCTCTCTCATCTACTTCTGAAATAGCAAGAGGTTATTTGGGAGCGCCACTGTCATGTGAGAGGCTGATGGGGTTAAAAGGAGAACGAGATGTGATTTCTTTCAGCCACAAAACTCACATGCTGGTGGGGACAAGACAGCAAGTGAGGGATAGTTGAAGGTGCTACCATTCATGGCTTCACGTCCTCGGTACTGAGAAGCGATTGGCCCTGTTGGAACAATTTGGGGTCTTTCCTGGAGTCTGGAAATGCAGTTCTGAGCCAGGGAGAGAGAGATCTGAGCAGGAGCTCATGAGCAGCCTGTGGTAGAGGTTTGGTTTGCCAGTCACCAAGAGGAGCTGCAGAGCCGAGCACAGGGGGGGTCCTCCTCCTGGGACAAGAGTCCACTACAGTCCTATTAATGATGGCAGCTGTGGCTTGAGCACCTAGAAATGCACCAGATACTATGTTAAGTGTGTGATTTAGAATAACCTTCTAAAAGATATTTCAGAAGGATTTATGAGAGTCTGAACCCTTGAATGTAAGTAACAGAAACTTAAAATTGCTTATGGCAAAAAATGCAATTTTCCGTTTTATTTACCTGGGAAGTTCAGATGTACTGCCTGCAGCCCCCGAGACATCCAGGAATTCAGATGATGGGGTGTGGACTCAGTATCTCTGTCCCAACTTTGCTGTGTGTTGGCTGCAATCTGAGGTGGGTTTCCTTATTGAGGGTGGGAGGCAGAGATGGACCCCAGCAGGTGCAGGCTTTGATGGTTCTTCTTTCATGCTTCTGATCTCAGAAAAAGAGAGACATGTCCCTTTCCTACCAGTCCTATCAATCCCTGGGAAAGAACTCTAGTAACCTTGTTTGGGGGACGTCACCACTTTTGTTGTGGGAGGTAGGGGCATAAAGTGGACAGTCCCACCCAAATCATAACAAGAGATGGAGGAATTGTTCTTAGGTGAATACAGGCACCATGCTTCCAGAAAAAGGAGTAAGAAAGGAGGGTAAAGGAAACAAACAAAACTGAAAAAAACAAAAAACAAAACAAACCCATTCTCCTCAGAGTTTTCTTATCCCCATTATACAGAAGAGGAAATAGAGGCTCACGGGAGTGAAAGGCAAGGTCTGCATCTGGGTCTTTCCGATGCCGGCACCTTGGGACCTTACCCATCGCCCTGCCTCAGCTCCTGCTTAGTGTTCTGTCTGAGGAAGGTGGGAAGGTGGCAGACCCCACTCAGGTGCAGCAACCAAACTCACACAAAGCAGCTAGGCAAGGAGAGTTTCCAGAGAATGGGCTGGTGTGAATGTGAAGCAGGGTGCTCTAGGGACCTGCCTGGGAGTCCCAGCCTCATAGCCAGGCTGCAGGAAACATTTGCTGGACCAGTGACATCAAGACTTATTGTTGGAGAGAAAAGTAGTACAAAGGTACATAGACTGGCCGAGAAGCTAGAGATCAGAAGTATCGGGGTGCCATCTTAGTCCTTGGACTGATCCAAATTGCAGAATTTTTTTTTTTCTGCAAGAGGGAACAGTTTTGTCTTCAAAGTCAAGGTGAATGCATCACAAGGAGCCCTCAACCCGAAGTTGATTAAGTGCCAGCTCTATCACTCCACCACGATGTGTCTGTCCTTGATTAAAAAGCCCCCTCCCCACCCTCCTGGCCAGTATCATATTCTCTGAATGTAAAATGTGGGCAATAAGCCCTGCTTTGTCTTGCTTTCAAGGTTATTTGTGTAATAAGCTTTGCAAAGTATAAATTGATAGGTGTTAGGGATGCCTTCATTTGTTTGCTTTAATCATGAAAACAAAGACAAAAGGCAGAAAGTGTGGAGACACCACAATAAGCCTCCATATGCCCACCATGCAGGATTGACACATGGCAGCACTCTGTCACTTTGGCTTTAGCGCTCTTTTCTTGTCTCCGAAAAGAAATTAAAATTAAAGATACACTTGAAGATTACTTCATCTCCCTATCATCCCGTCTTATCCTGTTCCCTCCTCCCCCCCTAAGACGTAACCACTGCCCTCAGTTTGTATCAGTCTAGTCCAGAAAACAAAGTGAGTTTGTTTGTTCATCTGTTTGCTTGTTGTTTTGCTTTTTAATTTCCACCATCATTCTTACGTTCACATGTTAGCAATTTGAAACCACAGCTGCCTCCAACTGACACTTGCAGCTTTTGTTATTATTATTATTAATTTAATTTCTGTAACAACCATTCAAAACCAAGGCACAGAAAGTCCCACTGTCTTATCTCTCCTGGGGACCTTCCCCCCCTACCCCAGTCCCATTTTATGTCAATACCTGTAAAAAACAAATAAATACTTTAATAGTGTATTCTTCTAATCTCATGCTTACGCAAAGCCTTACGTCTCTGAGAGCTTGTCCAGCCGTGGCGAGGTCTTATCAGGGCCGGATGCCCCAACTGTGCCCAGCCAGCCTGTTCCTTTACTCTGGTGGCTCAAGGTTCTAAGGCTGATGTGTCCAGTCGAGCAGAGAGGCTTATCTTCATGGGGCAAAGGGAGCCGGATGACGGTAGAGGCTCTGAGATATTAGATGAAGGCTGTGTGGGGTTGCCTGAGTTCACAGCAGAGATCAGGCCTGCTAGCAGGAGTCAAAGAGGGCAGCATACTGGGGAGTAGCTAGCAGTTGAGAGAGAGAAATCTGGGTTTGAACAGCAGGGTTCTGAGCCTGTTTCTGCAGTCTGCACAGGGGGGAAAGGAAAGCACCTCCTTTGCAAGTGTCATGGGAAGTCAGGGATCAGGCATGTAGCCCCCATAGCACTTGACACTTACCATCCATAATGGCCAGCGGGGAGAAGTGGTAAGTCGGGCCACATCCACAAGCAGAGAACAGGACAGTGTGGCCTAGACAGCACCATCAGAGGAGTGAGCAAAAACTGCCCGGTATAAAGGCTCTCAGGGGACCCTGCTGACAGCTCATGCTAAGTGGAGTAGAGGAAGGGGGACCCCTTTGGGGAAGGGCACCCTGCTCTCAGCACTATTCTTAATCCTCACTGAGTGTTTACTATGCTGAATGTCTATAGAGCATCCTGCTTTGGAGGCAGGGAACCTGGGTTCTAATTCTGAATTTGTTTTGAACTTACTGTGTGACCTAGGACAAGTAGATTGCCCTCTCTGAGCCTTAAACAAGGGGTTGAATGAACTACTTAATAAGATCCTGTCCTCGTGCTAACAACTTTTCAGCTTATGGGACTGCACAGAGTTCTCTTAGGAGACTAGGGCTACATGGGCAAGGGTTCCCTCAAGCCTTCTGGGCGGCTTCTTCCAGTTCCTCTGCAGTTCCCACCTTTTTTGGGAATTCTACTGAGATATCACAAGTCCAAGTCCATTGTGCTTTCATCATCTTTAACCTTTTTATTGTCATTTGGGATTGGATTGTTGATCTTTAAGTCATACTATTTACACCACCTACCTGTACCCTCTTTTGGTTTGGCTTTCCAACGTGAAGGTAACAGCTTATAGCTCTTGCTTAAGGAAAGGCTGTGTGAACCCCCTTATACCTCTCTGAGTATTTGACCAGTGCTTTTTCTATCCCGGCTTGTTCGCCATTGCTGCATGTGGACATGTCTTACCTGTTCTAGGAGAATTGTAAGTGCCTTTTGGATTAGGACTGAGGTGTTGGTAATTCATAGTGGGGGTGCTGTACAACACAAAGACCACAGATTTGGGATCAGGTAGGCTCTGGGATGGGATCCTGACCTAGAACTGACTACCCATGGGCTTCAGGAATCTATTTCATCTGAGACTTTGTTTCTTCATCTGTAAACATAGGTATCTAGTACCAAAGATTGTTGTAGTTAGAGAATATATAGCCAATGATTGGCAAAGACGCTATGTGTATATGATATATATATAATGTACATATATGTATGAATATGTGTATATGTATATATTTCAAGTAAATTGAGAGCCCCTTGAAGGGCAAGGGCTGTGTTTTAATCTCATCTCACCTCGTATCCACTGGTAGATGGGTTGCTGTACTGCGTGTACTTTTATAATAGCTGTAGCCAAGCACTTGGGGGTCACATAGGTTTCTAGAAATACTATGAAGTGAGCAAACAGCTGTTATAATAGCCACAGAGGGTCTAACCTCCCTGAGTCTTTGAGCTTGTGAAAACTGCAATCCCTTCCCCACCTCTTTCTGCATCTCCTCCTTTCCCCAGCTTTTCAAAGGCTGAGTGTGGGAAAAGGACCCAGTCTTGCTCTGAGCAATACACAAACAATTTCTCACGTTTTACCCCCAGTGGCTCCCCACCCCCCCCACATTTATGTATACACAGTTATTTAATAAACATTTATTGAAGGCCTACTGTGTGATCCAGCACAGTTTTTTTGCCCTTGGGGATAGATCAGTGAACAAAACATATTAAGTCCTTATTTTTGTGAATTTGATATTCAAGTAAGGGTGACACACAAAATCAATACATATAACAAACAAGGAAATTATGTATTGGAAGACATACATATGAAGAAAAACAGGGACTTGGGTAAATGGTATTCTCATTGACTTATAGGTGTAGTTAGTTGGGATAGAGGTGAAATTTAAAAGGGAAATTCATCAAAAAGGAGACATTGACCAGAGGATTTGAAAGAGGTGAAAGAAGGAGCTGGGGTGAGAGCATCTCAGTCAGAGAGAGGAGCCAGCACAGGTGTTGGGAATAGGCCAGAGATTCAAGGTGAAGCCCCTCCAGATTGAAAACCGTTGTTTATTTTTGTTTATCAAAGAAACAGGAAATGCAGGTGTGGATCATTAAAACTGGTGTTTTTTTCTATGGATTGAGAATTTGGCAGAGGGAATTTTTTTTAACTTCTCTGAGGAATCCTTCTAACAATCCTGTGAGGCAGGTGGAAATGTGTTATTCTAGTGGCAAGAAAACTAAGGTGAGGCAGTGAAGTACTTGCCCAGTGTCACCTACAGGCTAGACGTGTGAACACAGAACTTTCCCTACTTCCAAATCTGTGCCTCTAATCTCAGCATCAGGCTGTGGTCTTGAACAGTTCTACTGCAGCACTCAGATTCCTGGCTTTACAATAAAATAAAGCCATAGGTTTCACTGAAGGTCCTGTTGCCTCTTTGAGAAACTCTGGGACAGGGATTGAGGCAGGAGGTGCTTGCTCAAACTCAGAGATCAGAAAGCTGCAGAAATAAGAGACCCAGGCCCCAAATGCCTGCAGTGGTGACAATTTGTAAGCAGGATTTTTCTAGACTGACACCACTGGCTTTGCTTGCTTTTTTAGAGTATATAATTCAGTAGATTTTAGGATAGTCACAGATTTGTGCAACCACCACAATAATTCCAGAATATTTTGATCATCTGAAAAAGAATGCCTGTACCCATTAACGATCACTCCCATTAGTCCTGACAACCATGAATTTACTTTCTGTCTCTAGGCATCTTCCAATTAAGGACATTTTCTATGAATGGAATCATGCGATATATGGCATTTTCAGTCTGAATTCTCTCACTTATCATAATGTTTTCAATTTTCAGTGATATCGTAGCAGAAATAAGGGCTTTATTCCTTTTTATTGAACAATTGAAGAATATTTAATTATATGGATATAAAATATTTTGTTTATCCATTCATCAATTGATAGTCGTTTGCTTTCCCCTTTTTGGCTGTTAAGTATAATACAGTTATGAAAATTTGTGTTACAAGTTTTTCTATAGAAATATATGAGGTTTCCAATTTCTCCCATCCTTGCCAACTCTTGTTGTTTTTGTCTTTTTTATCATAGCTATCTTAATGGGTAAGAGGAGATGTCTCATGATAATTTTGATTTGCATTTCCAAAATGACTAATGATGTGGAGCATATTTCCATGTGCTTATTGGCCATTTGTATCTCTTCTCTAGAGAAATGTCTGTTTACATTCTTGGCCTGTTTTTAAATTGCACTGTCTTTTTATTATTGAGTTGTAATATTTATTTACATGTTCTGAATATTAGACTAGTATCAGATATACGATTTATAGATGTTTTCTCCTATTCTATCGGTTGTCTTCTAATTTTCTGGAGAATGTACTTTAAAACACAGATGTTTTTGTTTTTTTTCATTATGGCAAAGTCTATGTATTTCTTTAGTTGTGCCTTTTGGTGTCCTATCAAAGAAACTACTGCCTAATCTAAGGCCATGAATATTTACTCTTATGTTTTTTTGCCAAGAATTTTATTGTTTTTGCTTTTATATTTAGGTGTTTGATCTGTTTTGAATTAATTTTTTTATATGGTTTGAGAGAAAGTTCCAATCATTCACTCGATGTGGCTACTGGATTGTTCCAACATTTGCTGAAGAAACTATTACTAAAGAGGCCATTCTTTCCCATTTGAATTTTCTTGGCGCTCATATTGAAAATCAAGTAGCCGTATGAGTTTATTTCTAGACTCTCAGTTTTACTCCTTTGATCTATATCTATCCTTACACTAGTATCAAACCATCTTGATTACTGTAATTTTGTAGTGAATTTTGAAATCAGGATGTGTAAGTCTTCCAGGTTTATTTTCTTTTTCAAGATTATTTGGCTATTCTGGGTATCTTGTATCTCCATATGAATTTTAGGAGTGGTTTGTCAATTTCTGGGGAAAAAATCAGCTGGATTTTGATAGGGATTGTGTTGAATCTACAGATAAATTTGGAAGTACTTTTATCTTAACCATGAGTCTTCCAATCCATGAACACAAAATAGCTTTCCATTTATCTAGGTCTTCTTTCATTTCTTACAATGATATTTTGTAGTTCTCAATGAGAAAGTCTCACCCTCCCTTTGTTCAAAGTATTCCTCAATGTTTTATTTTGTTTGACGGTACTGTAAATGAAGTTCTTCATTTTATTTTCTGATCATTCATTGTTAGTATATAGAATAGAAATGATTTTTATATTAATCCTTTAACCTGTAACTTTACTGAACATTTTTGAGAACGTGTGTGTGTGTTTGTGTGTATATTCCTTTTTTTTTTTAAATATACAAAGTCATGTCACCTGCAAGTAGAGATAGGTTTACATTTCTCTTTGCTGTTTGGATTTTTTTATTTCCTTTTTTGGCCTAATTGCCCTGTCTAGAGCCATCAGAACAATGTTGAAGAGAAACAGTGAAAGTGGACGTCCTTGACTTGTTCCTTATCTTCGAGGGAAGGCTTTCAATCTTTACCATTAAGTATGATGTTAACTGTGGGTTTTCCACAGATACCTTCTATCAGGTTGGGGAAAGTATCCCTCTGTTCACAGTTTGTTGAGTGATTTAATCATGATATGGTATTAGAGTTCGTGAAAGCTTTTTGCTTTGTCTATTGAGATGATCATATAAGTTTTGTCTTTTATTCTGTTAATGTGATGTACCACATTGGTTGATTTTCATATGCTCGGTCAAACTTCTTTTCATAGGATAAACACATTTGGTCATGGTATATAATCCTTTTACTATGTATGTACTTGGTTAGTATTTTCTTGTGTCTATATTTATACGGGATACTGGATTCTGTGTGTGTGTGTGTGTGTGTGTGTGTGTGTGTGTCTGTGTTTCCTTGTGATGTCTTTGTCTGTTTTTGGTATCACAATAATACTGACTTCATACAATTAACTTGCAATATTTCCTCCACTTTTTTTTTTGGAAGAGTTTTTGAAAGATTGATGTTAATTGGTGTTAACTTTTAGTCTCCTTCACCAGTGAAGATATTGGTGACTCATTGTTTTATAGGAAAGAAAGCAAGGTCCATGAAGAAGGATTTCACCCAAGGTCATAGTGTTGATCAGGGTGAAGCGAGGGTAGCCAAAGGTTCAGATCTAGGTCAGCCAGTAGCTCCATATATGCATTGTCTCTAATTCTCCTACTACTGCTGAAAGCAGGTATTGTTGTCATGATGTAACTGATGAGGAAGCTGAGGCTCAGAGACATGGTATGACTTAGCTATACCCACTGGCTAAGTGAGATCCCCAACCGAACCTTAGGAAAAACAGTGGTTTTATTGCTTACAACATCCTCCAGGGTGATTACTTTGGCCCAGGGGGGTTGATTTTCAAAAAAGCATTGTTCTCACTTTATCTCCCTTGAGTATCATGCATCAGCAAGACAAGCAAGATAATATTTACTATACCAAGTGCTGTTTTTGGTGTTTTCCATGTCATTTCATTCTTATAACAATCTAGTCAGGCAGATATTATTGACTCCATTTTACAAATATGGAAACTGAGGCTGTCACGTTCAGTCCTTCAGACTCTGAGCACAGGGCTGTGCCTTCTCCCCACACCCATCCCTCCACCCTTGGGAAAGCAAAGCTCCCATGTGCAGTGGAGACTGACTTCAGCTTGAAGGAGATAAGAAACATCCTGCTTAAAGTGTTCCCTCACTTAGTGTCCAAGGGTAAATCTAAATTGGTGACCTCGATTTGGCCTCCTTTCCTCTGCACTTGGCTTTGGCAAAATGCAATCTCAAAAGGCACCATGAAAGAAGAGAAAGACCTCAGGGTCAGATGCGGAAAGAGGAGCAACACCAGTGTTGAAAGGGGGTGACGACGATGGTGTTCCTGTACGAGATCCCTTCCTTGTCCAAAGTCGGGAACATGGAGTTCATCCTCCTAATAAACTCTAACCTCTTGTGAACTGTGACTCAAGACCCAGTGGGGACCAATGCATACCCAATAATTTTATTTGTAAATAGCCCTGGACTTTGAGCAAGAAGACCTGTGCTGGGGCCTGGCTGAACTACTATTTACTCAACCTTGGGAAAGTCATTTCAAACTTCCATGGCTCACTTGCCTCCTTGTAAACATGGATTTAATAATATGTACTCCTTAGACAGTTGTAAAGAGAACAGAAGACCACTATGTAAAAGTTCTCAGCAATGCATCTGATACAGAGTATGTGCCCAAGAAACGTGTATGGAATTTCTAAGGCCCTTTCACATCCTACTGGTCCTCACAGCATCCCTGTGGAGTTATCAAGAGGTACCTAAGTCACTGAGAAATCAAGTCATGGGACCAAAGCCATATAGCTAGCTGGCAAGGTTAAACCTGCAAATCACATCCTCTGCCTCTAAATTCAACATACTTCCAAGTTACGCTTTCCTACAAAAATTTCTGTAACCAAAGTCATTTAAAAATTATTGTTTTTATCTAGGGTTCAGAGAGGCTGTCCAGGATGCAATAAAGATATAAGAAAAAAGGACATAATTTACTTTAAAGATCCCAGGAATCTACTGGGAATCTGTTGAAATGGAATGGGGCATTCCATGCAAATTCGTTCCTTGAACTTGGAACTGTAAATTTAGACTTGTGTCTGATTTACCCTAAAACAACCTATTAAAAAATAAACATCCTCCAACTAAGAGCTATGGTCCATCCAACTATGTGTTATCATGTTGTCCACTCCCTGAAAAAAAGAGGAGGAGAAGGGGGTGGGGGATGAGAAAGGAGAAAGACTGAGGAAAAAAGGAAGGAGTAGGACAGGAACTGCTGCTAAAGCCAAGTCAAGGGCCAACCCGAATTTTTCTTTCAAGAAAGGTGAGGTTATACTGGATAGGTGAATGAATGAGTTTAGACAGACCATTTGCATAGTATTTGTGTGTTAAAATCCACTGGCATGTTCACACTTCTGAGGCTTTCTGGGTGGAAAAGGTAAGGATGGTCACTGTATTTTTCAGAGGAGAAAATGAGATTCTTATAGGTGGTTGACAGCTGCAACTGACAGGGATCTGGGTGGCCCTTGGATGCCTGTCCAAGGCTTGGTCCACTGTTTTAAAGAAGGGAGAAGGGACACACCGGAAGCAAACGTAGGGGCGAGAATACACTTGTATTGATGTGCTGTAGCACTGTGTCCCATTTCACGTTCACTTGACATCCCCCTGCTCTTCTGTGAGTGCCTGAACACAAGGACCATGCTCTTCTCCTCCACGAGGGTTCCTCCCCTGCCTATAGCACCATGCTGGATGTATTCAGATGGCCCACTCTTGGTAGACACACACACAGAGTGGAGCTGCGGTGCTAATCACTCCTTCCTCAGTTAGGCATGGGAGGTATACAAACCTGCTTTCATTGTAAATCTACTTATTTCATTTTGAAGTGTCAGTACACGAATCATTCATTTCTGAGTCCCAGTATTCTCGGCCCTGTGGATTTTAGGGTAATGCTCATAACCCAGTGAATTTGGGGGGCCTTGGCAAGCAACACAGTGCATGTGTAGCCCTGATTCTATGTTGTTGTGGCCTCTGTCTGAGCTTAGGCCCACCTGGTTTCCAGACTCGGCCTTGTCCCACAGCATTTTGGGCCAGCTTCTGCCTCCCCTGTCAGCCTATGCAGCTGGAGACTTGAAGGGAGTGCAGGTGGGTGAGAGCTGATGTTTGGGGTCCAACTACAGACCGCCTCACCTTTGTCTCAAGCAGGGTCGCCCAGTCACAGCTCAGACTGGGATGTTTTGAAAGATGAAACCAGGGCTACAGTCCTTACTGTCCTGATGGTCTCTCTCCATCCTGGGCATTGGAATTAGATATTTAGGTTGGCAGAGGGCATGGGTTGTCAGCCCCTGTTAGGAGGTTAGAAAGTTGGGTTTCAGTGTTGGGAGTAGGTGGGCATGTGGGATAGAACAGGTACCCATGCAGCCTCTGGCTGGTGGTTCTCCAGTTTCCCAGCTGGGGGAAACTCTGGACATCCGAATTCTGGCAGCCAGTCCACACCATCTTGTCCAGGGCCCTCACTTCTAAGCCTGGGAAACCAACAGCAGGACTTGGTAGAGCTTGCCCAAGGTCACACTGCCCGTTCAGTATATGAACCCGGACAGGAGTCTGGATCTTCAGCAGGCTGTTGTAGCTTGAAACCTGGGGTCAGAAGTACTGTGTGACCTTGGAGAAGTCGCCTGAACTCACTGAGCCCATCTGTAAAATGGGAATGCCTTCTACTTGGCATAAGATGAAATAATGTAAGCAAATGATTTTAATGCTAAGAACTGTCAAAGCTCTTATGCAGGGGTCAGCAGACTTTTCCCTAGAAGTCAAGATGGTAAATATTTTAGGCTCTGTGGCTGTGTGGTCTCCACTGCAGTGATTCAGTTCTGTCACCACAGTGTGAAAGCATCCACTGAAAGCGGATTTTAAGAAAACGAGAGTGGCTAAATTCCATTGAAACTTTATTTACAAAAACAGACTGTGGACCAGATTTGGCCCATGGGCTGTAGTTTGCTGACTCCTCTTCTCGATGCTTAGAGATTGTTATGATTTCTATTGATGACATAACAAATGACCCCAGAATTTAATAGCTTAAAACAACTACTTGATTATGCTAATGGATTCTGTGTGTCAGGCATTCAGACAGGGAACAGCAGGTTGGGCTGTCTTTGCTGCATGAAGTCTGGGGCCTCAGCTGCAAGGATGCAGAAGCTGGAGGTGATTCAACTGCTTGAAAGCTCCTTCACCCGTCTTTCTGGAGAACGGGCTGGGATCACCTGAACATCCTGACTGCTGAAGTGCCTGATGTAGCCTCTCCATGTGGCCTGGCTTCCTCATACAGGGTGGTCTCAGGGTAGTTGCATGTCTTGCAGGGAAGCTCAGGGCTCTAAGCAAGAACATTTTCGTGAGCACGGTGGAAGTTGCACAGCCTTTTATGATCTGGGCTCAAAAGTTACCCAGGGTCCCTTCCGCTGCGCTCTATTCAAGTAAAAGCACTTGTGAACCCACCACATTCAAGGTGAAGGAACATAGGTGCCTGTCTCTCAATAGGAACAATGTCACAGAATTGGGTAGGCGGGCTTATTTCAAAACCATTATAGAAAAGATCATAATTTAAACACACACATACTGAACAGTGGCGAAATCTTCCTTTGCACTTATCATGTGCCAGGCATTGTCTTGAGTACTTTATTCATCCAACATCCCTATGAAGGAGATAATGTTATCATCTACACTTTAAAGACAAGAACGCTGAAGGACAGAGGCGTTAACTAACTTGTCCAAGGTCATAAAGATGGTAGGTTGTAGAGCCAACATTTGAACTTGGGTAGTCAAGTCCCAAAGTCTGTTCTGACCATGGCAGATCCTGCGTCATTGTGATCATAAAAACAGGAATGCTCTGGAGTTCCCGTCGGAACAAATCTGACTAGGAACCATGAGGTTGCAGGTTCTATCCCTGGCCTTGCTCAGTGGGTTAAGGGTCCAGTGTTGCCATGAGATGTGGTGTAGGTTGAAGATGCGGCTCGGATCTGGTGTTGCTGTGGCTGTGCTGTAGGCTGGCAGCTGTAGCTCTGATTCGACCCCTAGCCTGGGAACGTCCATATGCCATGGGTGTGGCCCTAAAAAAGACAAAAGACAAACAAACAAACCCCAAACAAGAATGCTCTTTCCACTGTTCAGGTGGTACTGGATTCAGAACCTGAGTCTATGGACTGCCGGGTGTGCTAGCAGATCTTCCTGCCAACGATCGGTTACAAACATCATTGCACACCTACTCTGGCTTCAGGCTGTTCTATCCATCAAGGGCAGTCAGTCCTAGGAAAGGCTGTGCTGTGTGTCACTGAGCATCACACTCATCAGTTTGGTTCACAAGAAACCTAAAATATGAGTAAGGGGGTTGAATTCTGATTTAATTCTCACTACCCCATAAGATGAAAACGTTTCTCATTAACAGATAAGGAAACCAAGGCCCAGTGGTGAGCTGTGCTTGCCTCATAGCCGCTGGGGTTCCTGTTCAAACCCAGAGCCTGATAACACAAGCCCATGCTTTTAGCTGTGCACTCCAGTGGCGAAGGGTCTGGGATGGATGCTACCCTCTCTTGAGAGGTGACCATCCTCAGTCCTAGGACACCAGATCTCACCTGTCCCTGAGAGCTGATCTTGGCTTAATTTCGTCCTGGCAGAGATGGGAGACTAAGACCCAGAGAAGGGTAGGTGTTCCTGCTCAGACCCCGACCTGGACCCAGGACCCAGTGTTTGTCCCACTGCCCCCGACTTCCGCATCGTGCTGGCAATGGCAGGGGTGGGGAGTGGTGGTAGTTAGTGGCGGGTCGGGGGAGTGAACTGCCGGGAGGTTGTTTGCCAAAGCCGTGTGAGGGAAGAAGCTTTTACAAGACCAGGGCCTCCAGCCTGGAAACATCTGTTTCCCTTCAACCCAGCGAGGAGACTCTGGCCTCCCCAGAATGCCTACATCATGTGGCGGCTGGGGAAGAGCAAGTCTTGGCCTGGAGACTTCAAAGGCGTTTTCCCGTCCTCACGGGGACCTGCTTCTGACGTGGGCCTCCAGGGCTCTGTCCCAACTCTTACCCCCTGTCAGACCTGCAAGAAGCTCTCACCGCCCATTAAGGTCTCAGTTTCATTCTCTCACCCCTGCTGTGAGGGGGGCCTGGGGCCTTGGATGGGACCAACAGCAGCTTCCTCTCCACTTACCTTCCTCTGATCTCCACTAGGACCCTAACTTTGGGTCCGGGGAGGGGGAGCCTTGGGCACTGGAATCCCATCATCATATGGAGAATAGTACCCACCCAGCTCTCTTGTGGTGGGTGCTAACATGCCAGGCGTCCTGGTGAGCAGTTCCCTACCATATCTTGTTTTATTTTAGGAACCACCTTAGAGAATGGATTGTAATATTATGGTTCCTATCTGATGGGTGAGTATGTTGAGGCAAGGCTTCACACCGCGAATAAGTGGAGAGGCAGAATTTAAAACCAAATCACCGGATTCCAAAGCCATGCATCAAACTACTCTGTTATTCTATTTCCTTTTTTTTTTTTTCATTGGCTTTTTAGGGCTGCACCTGCAGCATATGGAAGTTCCCAGACTAGGGGTCAAATCAGAGCTGCAGCTGCGGTCCTATGCCACAGCCACAGCAATGCAGGATCCAAGCCACATCTGCCGCTGAGCCACAGTGGGAACTCCTATTCCCTCTCCTTTAATGACCTTTTATCTAATCACCTTTTGTTCATTTTATACATAGGGAAACTGATTTCTAGACAAGAGGTATACTACCTCATTCATTCAGTCTCTTATTCATTCTCTAAAGTATTTGCTGAGCTTAGCACGGTTTAGGTATCTGAGCTCCAGATATAGGTGGATAGAGATGAGTAGAGCCATATCCTGGTCCTAAAGACACTCCCTTACTCATGGGGGCAAGAGAGGAGTGTATGGGCACTGACCTAGTCATGCTGCACGTGCCGTGATGTGACAGGGCCCCATGCAGGGATCTTCCTAGAGGAGATGAGGTTGGACTGATGCTCCAAGGACAAGGTGGAGAAGGGCAGCCCAGCCAGAGGGTGCAGCGTGTGCAGAGGCAGAGGTGGAACCCATCAGCAGTTGGATGTAGTTCTACTGGGAAACAGAGTAGGAAGCAAAGATCAGTGAACAAGGCTGGATCTGTGGCCAGAGTTTGAAACTCAGTGATAGAGTCTCAGACTGATAGCATCAAATGAAGGAACAACAAGGAGTCACACTGGGGACCCGTGGTAAGGAGTTTGTGCTTTGTCCCGAGAATGGCAAAGAAACATTTTTAAAAAAACAAAACAAAACAAAAAGGCACTGTACATTTGAGTAGTCAATACCAAGGCACTCCCCACACAATGAAATCCCAAGACACAAAGATCATACTGCCTTAGGCATCTGAGATCTCATACGCCAGAATCTCTGGAAAAGCCTGGAAACAAACCCAGGCGTTCAACCACCTTGGCCAGTGTTCTTTCAAAACAGTCAGAAGGAGTAGCAAGGGTTTGGACCTGGAGTTCCAGGTTCCTAAATAGCTCATCCCTCTTCATCCTAGGAGCCAACTCCTTTATGATTCAATTATCCCATAGGTACAGTTGGACCTAAGTCAGCCAGTTGTACAAGAAACAGGGTAGTGTATAGAAGGGGCACTAGAGGAGAGTCAGGAAAGCCAGTCTCTCTTCTGAACTCATTGGCAGCAGGTCCTTGTGCAAGTCTCTTTGCTCTCTGGGCCTCACTTTTCCCACCTGTTAAGATGAGGATGTGGAGCTTGGGGATGGCTCAAGAGTTCTAGTTCAGATTATCAGCGGATCTCAGCCTGCCTCAGCAGGTAAAGGTGACAGAATTGAGCTGAGGTCACTGGCACCCTTCTAGACCCTGGAGAAACACAGCTCTGACTGTGTCGTCTCTCAGTCTCTCTCATACCCCTTTCACTCTGCTTTGTGGATGTGTATATGTGTATCTGTTCCTCTCCCCCTCCCTCTCTCCCCCATCTCATTCTATCCTCTCCTGTCCTCTCCTCCTTCCCCACATCAGGGGCCACCACTTTATTCCCCTCTCAAAGAGCCCTCCCCCCCCCCCAAGGCCCTGCCTGGTCCCCTAACAGCTTTCAGATGTGTCTCTGGAACGGTTCTACAATTACAGCTGAGACAGGCAGAAAGCTCAGGGCCTTGTGACTTTTGACCCAGGCCTGTGTGGCTGACATCTTCCTCTTTCTCCACCCCTCCACCCCTACTGGCAGGGTGGGCCGAGGCCTCTACTGACATGTTGGGTTACTCTAATAACACAAATAGAAGCTACCTTTGAGGGAGCAAAGATTGCGCCAGGCCTGTTGCAATCATTGTGCCATCAAGTCTTGATCCCAAACTTAGGAGATACTGTTCATTTCACCCTCCTTTACAGGTGCAGAGACTGAGGCTCAGAGATAGTGAAGTGACTTCCCCAAGGATGCTCACCCAGCAATTAGGGAAAGCGAGATTCTACCCACGTTTTAAGATTTGAAAACCTATTGAGACTGCTGCTTCCCCAGCATGCTGTTTATTCATGCTGCTTGGCTAAGCAGTGAGGGGGGGGACCCTGGCCCCTCTTGGTAGAGGAAATATAATACAGAAGCATCATGGAAACCTAAGAGGCCAATGGGAAAGCAGTGTTTAAAAGTTTTTTCCAATTCCTCAGGTTCGGAGACTCATTCACATTTTATTGATTATAGCCTTCCATGTTCCCTTCAGTTGAAATGCATCTCCTTCTCTTCTACTCCTAAAAAAGCATTTTAAAAATGTGTACTCCTGCCCAAATAAGTGCTCTTTATATGATTTTTGTAGAAAATTTGCAACTCATAAGGTACTTCTACGTAGTCCTTGAGACAGCCATGCACTGTCTCTACAACTATCCCTGTTCCACCAATGCAGAAATTGAAATTGAGAGATGATGAGCTGGCATATGCTCAAGTTCATTCATTTCCTCAAATATTTAAAGTGTCTATCATATGCCTAGTACTGTATTAAGTGTCAGGGATATAGCTGTTCCCAAGCTGCAGGCTAGGGTTTGGTTTCTGCCTCCTGGCACTTTCTAGATGAATTGTTGTATGGGTAGCAGGTGCTTACCCAGTGTTACCCGATGTCCTTACCTCCCTCCTTAGCCTCTTATTCCCGCATCCTGGAGTTCCATTATGACCTTGCTTCCAAGCTCTCAGCAAGGCTTGCAGCCCTAACTCCCCTTTTAGAGCACTTATATTCCATATTCCCCGGCACTGACCTGTGAAGTGGCCAGCAGCCTCCTTATCACATGTGCCTGGTACAAAGAGGTGGAATAAGCACAGAGAGGTAAAGTGACTAGTCCAAGGTCACAGAGGAAGGGGATAGAATGGAACAAGCCTTACCAGACTTGTTCCTCTCTCCCCCAGTGCTTTCCTCGGCTGAGACAATGTAGTAAGAAACTGAGCTCTACTCACAGGGCTGAGCTGTGACAGCTGGAGAGAGAGAAGGCCCACACCACAGTGCTGCTGCTCTCGCGGACAACTAGATCGGACTCTGTCTAAAGATGGGGCCAAAATACCCCATGCTGCTTAAGTCATGTATATTGGGTATAGACTCGCCCTTGCTTACCCATGCCAGTGCTCCCACCCAGCTGATGAAGGATAGCAGGTGCAATCAGATTTGACAAGAGAGAAAGTACAATGTGGTTAGGAGTATAGTCTTTGAATTCAGGCAGACCTGTGTTCTGGTTCCATGTTGCTGCTTCATGTGTAATAATAGGTCAATTCCTTGACCTCCTTGGAACCAATGTCCTTACTGATAAAATGTAAACAATCGTGGTACCCAACTCAAATATTATGAGGATTAACTGGAATAGTGCTTGTAAAGGGCCCAACACCGATGTGCACCCATTCGATGATAGCCGGGCTTGCCCTTACACTTGGGCAGTATGCTAGGTTTCCTGCACTTGGACTGATCATTCTGCAGGGGTGGGGGCCTTGTTTCATTTGTTTCCCATTTGGAGATACTTAGGATCAGAGAGGATAATCAAGTAGCCCAAGGTCGTATGGCTGGTGAACATCAGAGCCATGGTTTGAATGGCTGCTGATTGGACTACAAGGCTCTTTCTGCTTCTGGGGTTCCAGGTCACCTGTTCCCTGTTCAGCCCCTGACCCCAGTCCACTTTGCAACAACCTGGGGGGGGACAGCTCGGTGCTGACATTCCTGTGGTGCTAGCAGGTGTCCTTGTGGGTCTGGCATGGACCTGGTGGCAGTGTCCCAAAGCAGCAGAGAACGTGGAGCATATATGATGATGAGACTGGCTGCCAGCCTGGCTTGTGGCATCGTAAACACAGACCTGGCCTGACTGATCGATGAATTCCTATATGCACCCAAAACACCAGTTTCCTAGAAAAGGCAGGATGGCGCTAATGTACTATCTGAATTACAGCAAAACTCAGACTCAATCTCAAGGAATAAGCTAGAAACGCATTCTTGGGATAACATGAGTACCCTTCACAATTCTTATTTTTTATTACTATAGTTAATTCACAGTGTTGTGCCAATTTCCACTGTACAGTGAAGTGACCCAGTTATACATATATAGATAATTCTGTTCCTTATATTATCTTGCATCATGGTCTATCCCAAGAGATTGGGTATAGTTCCCTGTGCTGTACAGTAGGATCTCATTGCTTATGCATTCTAAATGTAATCATTTGCATCTACTAATCCCAGTCCATCCCACTCACCCCCCACAATTCCTTAAAAGAGAAATTGAGTTATTCTTTGAAAGATTTTCACGCAAAAAGAGACAAATGGTATTTTCTCCAGAAAGAAATGCTTCTGCTTACTGTGTCCCTTGGCCGAGAAGTTCTGATTTGTAGTACCTTTTATTAACACAACCTTTGGGCTATCAGGTCGTGACATATTAAAGCCCGGACCCTCTGAGCCAGTAGCAGTAGAGCTGGGGCAGCACAATGGCAGCTGAGAGCAAAGAGGATGGGTTTTAGAGTAAGACAAAGAATGGCACAAGTCTTGGCTCTTTCATTGTCTGCCTCTGTGATTTTGGACAAATTGCCTAATTTTTTGATCTTCAGTTTCCTTTTCTGAAAGGTGGGGATAATGAGGGTGATTATTTTAGCAGGTTTTCATAAGATTAGAAAAACATGTGAAATGGCACTGTTTCCACTTAGTTGGGGCTTGCCAAGTGTACCTAATGGAATTGTATTTGCACAGAGTTGACATCCATAGACCTTCAGCCAGAAGACGGTAGCTGATAATGGTTAAGTGCAAGGGCTTTGGAGTCAGACAAAGCTAGATGTAATTGCCAGTCCCAGTAATTACTGTGAGGTTCTGTGCAAGGTGCTTTTCCTCGCTCAGCCTCACATATGAAATGAAGAGAGTAACAGGAGTTCCCGTTGTGGTTCAGTGGTAACAAACCGGGCTAGTATCCATGAGGTTGTGGGTTCGATCCCTGGCCTTGCTCAGTGGTTTAAGGATCCGGTGTTGCCCTGAGCTGCGGTATAGATTGCAAGCATGACTCAGATCCAGCGTTGCTATGGCTGGGGCATAGGCCTGTGACTACAGCTCTAACTTGACCTCTAGCCTTGGAATTTCCATACGCCTCGGAATTTCCATATGCCTCAGGTACAGTCCTAAAAAGATAAATAAATTAATTAATTAATAAATTAAAGAGAAGCTATCTTTTAGGATCATCTGGGGAAATTAATAGAAATAATGCAGGTAAAACTGCTTAGGTCAGTGCTTGACACATATTAAGGACTTAGCATATATTAATTTGAACAACCAATTTATATTTATTTACTGCCTCATATGTGCAGTCAGGGTTTATCACTCTGCAACTTGGTAATCACAGTGTTAGGCACATTTTATTTATTTTATTGAAGTATAATTGATTTGTAATGCTGTGTTAATTTCTGCTACACAGCAAAGTGATTCAGTTATACATACATGTACACTTTTTTTTTTTTACATATTTCTTGCCATTATGGTTTATCACAGGATACTGAATATAGTTCTTTATGCAGTGGGTTATTGTTGTTTATCCCTTCCACGTCTAATAGCTTACATCTGCTAACCCCAGTCTCCTCCATACTTCTCCCAATCCACTCCCCATTGGCAACCACAAGTCTGTTCCCTATGTTCTTGAATTGTTTCTATTTTGTAGATAGGCTCATTGTGTCGTATTTTATTTTATTTTATTTTATTTTATTTTATTTTATTTTATTTTATTTTATTTTATTTTATTTTACGTATGTATGTATGTATGTCTTTTTAGAGCCACACCCTCAGCATATGGAGGTTGCCAGGCTAGGGGTTGAATTGGAGCTGCAGCCACTGGCACAGCAATGCATACAAGAAGTCTGTTTTCAATCAGAGCTTTTTCTCCCAGGGTTGCTCCATGCCAGTCATGAGGGTGACTGAGGATTCACATGCATGTCCTGATTGAGTTAGTGTGAAGTGTCCAGAGCCATGCACACCCATCAGGAATGATGCAGAGGAGAAAGCCTTGGCCTTGGGATGGAACAGCCAGTGCTACTTGCCATGGTTACACCCATTGCCCCAACTTTCTAGAATGCCTATACTGCCAGGCCCTGTAAGATCCCACCTCCCTGTGACCTCCTGTTCAGGGTCCCTTGCGTCTGTAAGATCTCTAAGTGCGTTCTTAGATCTGTAAGATCTCTAAGTGCGTTTTTTGTTGTTGTTGTTGTTGTTGTTTTTCTTTTCTTTTTAGGGCCACACCCATGGCATATGTAAATTCCAAGTCTAGGGGTTGAATCAGAGCTGCAGCTGCCAGCCTACATCACAGCCACAGCAATGTGGGATCCAAGCTGCATCTGCAACCTACACCACAGCTCACAGCAATGGTAGATCCTTAACCCACTGAGCAAGGCCAGGGTTTGAACCCATGTCCTCATGGACGCTAGTTGGGTTTGTTACCCACTGAGCCATGACAGAAACTCCTCATTTGTGTCATATTTTAGATTCCACATGTTGGTGATATCGTGGTATCTGTCCTTCTCTTTCTGACTTACTTCATTTAGCATGAGAATCTCTAGTTGCATCCATGTTGCTATGATCCATGTTGCTATTAGTGGCATTATTTTGTTCTTATTTATGGCTGAGTAGTATTCCATTGTATATATGTACCACATCTTCTTAATCCATTCATCTGTCAATGGACATTTAGTTTTCTTCCGTGTCTTAGCTATTGTGAACAGTGCTGCTATGAACATAGGGATGCATGTTCTTTTGAATTATAGTTTTGTCTGGATATATGTCCAGGAGTGGAATTGCTGGATCATTTGGTAGTTCTATTTTTCATTTTCTGAGGCACTTCCATACTATTTTCCATAGTGATTATACCAACTTATATTCTTGCCAATGGTGTAGGAGGGTTCCCTTTTCTCCCTACCCTCTGGAGAATGTTATTTGTAGACTTTTTAGTGATGGCCATTCTGACCAGTATGAAGTAGTACCTCGTTGTAGTTTTGATTTGCATTTCTCTAGTAATTAGCGGTGTTGAACATTTTTTCATGTGGTTAGGCCTCTTGTATAACATGAGGTAAGCTGAGGTGTTGGAGAAGGAGGAAAGGAAACAGGACCCCTGGGGCTATAGTTCTACCAGACCCAGGGAGCCCTCTTGCCAGTCTACACTACTGCCTCTGCCCTGGTGACAGAGGATGGCATGACAGAGGCGGGACACTTAGATGCTCAGCCCTTCTCCCTTCTATTCAGATTGTCGCTGGCCTCCAAGTCTTACCTCTTCTTGAAAATTTTCTCTACTCACCCCTTAGAATTTGTTTAAACCACAAAACTTGGCTATCTGGAGGTCTGAAGGGCCACAGACCCTTCTCCAAGTAGGCTTGAGGACAGTGTCTGCTCTTAAAAAGAATTCTGTGCCCAAGGTTGGACCTGAATCTACCAAGCCTACAGTTTGCCAGTTCTCTACTTCTGATACCACATGGGCTGCTTACTCCCACCACACAGCATGGAGTTATAGTTGGGGATGTGCCTTTTACCTAGAATAACTCCCAAACTCCCTATCATGGCCCACGAGGTTCCCACCCATCTTCCCACCCATCTCTCTTTGTACAGCCAATCCACTGCCTGTTCCTCCCCGAGCAGTCTGGATCCTTCTCACCTCAGGACCTTTGCACTTACTGCTCTTCCTGGCAGGATCCCAGTCTTCCTCCTATAAGCAGGTTCCTTCTCATGTCCATGTCTTAGCTCAAACCTCTCCCCAGGAAGACCTTCATGGACACACCTGTCTAAAACACCCACATCCCCCTCCACCTTAGTCTTTGCTGCACAACCCTGTTATAGTCTCTCTCAAATACACCATTATTTAATTTTTTGCTTACTTTTTATTTAACTTTATGCAAGCAGGGACTTTGACTGTCTTGCTCATCTTTATAATCTTAGCAATAGAAGAATTCCTGGCCCGAAGTTAATATTTCATAAGTATTTGTTAAGTGAATGAATGAATGAATATATAAAGCCAGACAAGATAGTGTTAGGGTTTACTTGACCAGTCCTGGGCTCAGGCTGCTCTGTCCCCCAATAACTTTAAGACCATGGAAAGATACACAACTAAGTCTCAGTTTTCTCACTGGTTAAATGCAAGTGACAATAATCCCTGCCTGCTAGGCAGGCTACTTGTAAATTAAGAGATGAAGTGCTAAATGCTTAGCAGGGTGTTGGTGTTCAATAAATGTTTAATAGTTATCTTTTCTCTTTCAAATCATTTCCTTTGAAGCCTAAGCTTCCCTGAGTTCTTTCAACTATTACTCCTGTGCTATGATGTTGCGTTCCTCCTTGCAACTTCCAGGGCCTTTTCTCAAGTCTTAGCTTTGTGCTCTGTTTTCTTGCTATGCTTCAGGTTCACTCTCTATGCTGTGGATACACGAGGGAGGCACTCGGAACTCAGCACAGTGACCCTGAGGACAGCCTGTCCACTGGTGGATGACAACAAGGCAGAAGGTAGGTGACCCTTTTCTCCACTTCCCAGGTAACTCCCATCTTCTCTTTCTCTAAATTCTGCCCCTGACAGTCATGAACTTCACAGATTGGCCCAGGGAGAAGAAAGTGAAGGATTTCAGATCCATGGAGGAAACTGAGATTGAGAAGCAGTTGCTCCTCTTTCATAGAGTCCATGTTCTGATTTAAGACAAGGAGTTGTGGAGAGTAGGAACCCCCCAACTGTGTCCTGCCCCATGGCCTAGGCTTTTAGAGACCAGTCCTTTTCTTCCACTTCAGTCTGTGCTAGAGCTGGCAAGTCGGTGGCACCTGGAGGACCACATTGCTTTGCCACGCCCATGGCAGACATTATTAGCTGATCACAGAACACTTTCCCATCTAGCCCAAGGGTGGCCTCAGAATCCTCAGCATAGAGCAACCGTCATTAAATATCAGTCGGAATTCATATGCACGTTAAATCTTGTTGATATTCTTGGTCCCTGAAGTTGTAAAAATTAGGCAAAGCACCTTAAAAAATAGAACCAATAAATCAGATACACTGTACACTTAGTTTTTAGACAATGAATAGGTACAGTTTCTACATCAGGACTGGCAAAAATATGATGATAGTTTATATGTCACAGTGGTTCACTACAAGTTCACCAAATATATTCTAAGAGCCTGATACAAGCAAAGCAGAAGAGACATGCTTTCCACCTTTTCAGAGCTTCCATTCGAGTGGGGGAGAGAGAGATTTCTTCAAATGGCTCAACCATAAGCTTGATGATACATGTTTTGTGTGCTCCCAGACAAGAAGAGATGGTGAGATATTAAGTCTCAAAAGGGAGAGGACTTGAGATGGTTGCCTGGTAATATTTTATTATTGTTATTTTAAAATAATTCATGAACGCAGTTAAAAGAATAAGAACAATAAAAACAAGAGCAGAAAACCTCACAAAGTGGAAGCTCCTCCCATCCTGAACCTAAGACCCTCAGATTCTTCTGCAGGCAATCATGGTTAGTGCTGACATGGGGACATATGTACATTTTGTTTTGAGTTTTCAAAAATGAAAGAAGGCAGCTTCTATTCAAGAGAGCAGCCCATAATTAATTTGTTACATCAATTAGTAGGAATGACTGAGAGAGTAGAAATTGCTGTGAAAGTCAAGCAAAAGAGTCTGGATTTTCCTGGAAAGATTTTTGAATGGAGAGCTATTAGACCTGATTACAGAAATGTGTTGTAAATATCACAGGGGAGATAGAAGTAGACTGTTGAGATGAGCCCAAGACAGTTTATCTAAGCCTTTGCACTTATTTGGCACTTTCTATTAAATCATAGGCACAAAACTTATGTTAACAATTAAGCTTGCAATTATAAAATAATTAAGCTTGCAATTGTAAGCAGCAGCTCTGTGCCAGACCCTATATTGAGTGCTTTAATCCACTTTTTAATGTGTTTAGTCCTCTCAATGCTCCACCCAGAGTATATATCATTATCTTTAGTTGATAGATAGGAAGACTGAACACAGCTGGTCCGTGACATATTCAGGATGGAGTTAAGGTTGGTCTGCCCCCAAAGACCACACAGGTGAACTGCATGAATAGGCCTTCCTAGTTGCAAGGCACCCCTCCATCCTCCCCTTTTCCTACTGCCCAGTGATCTGTCCCCGCACTTCTTCCTCCCCAGAGATAGCTGACAAGATCTACAATCTGTACAATGGGTACACGAGTGGGAAGGAGCAGCAGACTGCCTACAACACGCTGATGGAAGTCTCAGCCTCGATGCTCTTTCGAGTCCAGCACCACTACAACTCTCACTATGAGAAGTTCGGCGACTTTGTCTGGAGGAGTGAGGATGAGCTGGGGCCCAGGTATGGGCATATGACCATGAGTGAAGTGGGAAATTCTTTTTGCTGACTGGAGGAGCTTCCCCCCCCACCCCCATAGGCTGAGGGTGGGCTTTATGAAATAAATAAGGGTGGTAGTCACCTTAGTCATGTCCAGGTTCAAGATGGGAGATGGGTAGAGAGAATGAAAGAATCTTAGAATGTTAGCGTCTTGGACTCCTGGAACGTCAGATAAGAGAGCGGCCTCAGTGTTCTTTCTGCTAGTTACTCCCCTTCCAATTTCAGTTTTAAGATGAAAAAACAGAAACCTAGCCTCCCAGAGGGGACTCGTCCTAACCAACATCATAAGAGAGTGTGGTGGCAGCCTCAGGGCCCCTGACCTAGGGTTTTGCCTATTCTTTCACAAGCAATCCAGGTTTTTCTGGAATAAAGTTCATTAATGATCATGCCTAAATACAGTTAGAAATTCAATGTGTTAAGGCATGATTTTTTTTTTTTTTTTTTACCCGCAATGACCATGCCAGCTACTGTGTTAGGCGCCATGGAGAATTCACCCTTAACGAACACATAGTCATTCTCTTCTGAAACTTCACAAAGGAGTATCTGAAACGGTGGCTGCACGTCTTGCCTAGCACCCCATTCATGACGTGTCATGTCACACGATGACATTCATTCGCGTATTCAACACAAATTCAGGAGCCCTTCTTTTAGGTTGGTTATTGGCCATGCAATGCTAAAGAGGTAGAAACAGCCCCTACCTACACACAACTTACTGTTGCGAGTAATTAAACAAGTAACTGCCAAGAATAGGATTGATAAGTGTCGTGAGAGTAGAAGAATGGAGCCTTTGAGGAGGCATTTAGGTCTCCCAGGCTGGGACTCTCACACCCAAAGTGTGAGTTAGGGTCAGGAGCATGAAGGCAGAGTAGGACTGGAGGGTTTGGGGCCAAGGAACTTGCCTGTGAAATGTTCAGAGGAGATAATACGCATAGAATGGGTTTTTCCTCTCAAATTTTGATCATTTGCCTTCCGCCTCTGATTTTTGCCATATCACCACACCACATGTTTATCTATTTGATATTTCTTCCTTCAGTTTGCCTCTTATTGAAAATATATTTGAGATGAAACAGTGTATCATTTCATCAAGGGAAAACTAACACCATCTACTTTTAATAGAAAATGAAACTTCAGCATTCAGTGTAATGGAAGAAAAATAAAACCAAAAGACAATGTAGTTCAATCCTAGCAGAGTCCTGAGGCTTTCCCTTTAGAGGGGGAGATTAGCAAGTGTTAGAGAAGTATTTAAGACAGTCCCAAACTAAAACTTTATTTCTTGAAATAATCTGGAGGAGGGGAAGGGAATGGAAAAGGGAATTTAAAGGCTTCTCCCCAGTGTGATTCACTGTTGTTTCATACTGGGTCTGTGATCTTCTTGGATACCACCTAAAATCCTTTCTCCTGCCCCAGGGGAACTCCTTCCACACATTGGTAAACACTGTGTAGAGGAACTGAAAGAATTTCTGTGTACTTGGAGCAAAGTGTGTGACCACAGGAACAGTAAGAGATAAGAAAAGAGAGGTCAACAGGGGCCAGTTCCGAATGCCCTTTAAGTAGGGTTAAAGAGTTTGGATTATCTCTTGAGGGCAGTGGGAAGCTTTTCAAGTGTTTTTCACAGGGGAGAGAGATTATCAGATCTTCAAGGGAAAAAGATCCCTCCAACTGCAGTTAGAAGCCTGGACTGGAGGAGTCAAGACCGGAGGGATGGAGGGAGGGAGGTGGGGTGGCTCCAGAGGCCGCCGTGTCACTAATCCAGGAGAGCACGCACAGGCTCTGGGCGGGAGTAGTATCAGTGGCACTGGAGACAGTTGCACGAGTTCTTGAAATACTTGGTGAGCACCCTGCTCTGCTTTACATAGCTTTACAATCACCCCATGGACTAGATAAAGTAGGGTATCCTCCACATTTTATGGATGAAAAGGAATCAGAGGTGTCAGGGGGTCACACAAGCTGCCCAGAGGTGCACAGTTTGCTCTGGTGTCTGGTTCTGCCCTGAGCTTTTACCCTGAGCCCTTAGAACACTTGCAATAACCTCCAAGAATCTGAGGTCCTTGAGGGTCGAGATGAGAGCTTGGTTGAAGGCCAAAAGGGATCTTTCCTTGGGATGGGCCTTATCTATCCTGTTGGGTCCTGGATTGTAACTTTCTCCCTGCTACATGAAAGGAATGTTCTTGAGATAAAAGCTAAAAGAGAGCAGACAGGCAGAAGCACAGAGCCCCAGATGAAAGCCCCAGGTGCCACGTTGAGTCATTCCACTGCCTTCTTGCCCATGGGTGGGGACAGGACTTTCGCTTCACTAGGCTTTCCCTTAGGGCTCAGGAAGTTTGGGTGGAAGCTAAACAAGAGCTTCACTCTATAATCTGGGATCCTTTATGACCTTCCAGGACATAAACCTTCTAAAAAGGCATTCTGGCCACCCAGAGAGGTAGAACAACCCACTCAGTAATGGACTGTGATAACCTGCTCACCTCCAGCCAACTAGTCACCAGCCACTGTCCACCAACCTCTACCTGTCATGCAACTTCCTCCTCCTATGGGTCTTTCCAGTCTCCAGAGAGAATGCGAGATTTATCTGATGTCCCATTCTGGCATCAGCAGGAATCAAGGCAGCTGCATCCTAATCCATCCTGGCACTGCCAATAAACTCACTGTGCAACCTTGGGCTCTGGCCCTCTCTGGTCCTCAGTCTGTTCATTGATAAAATTTAGTAATACTTGTTTTCAGCAGTGAAAATTTGTTTTCTGAATAAATCTTACGAAGAACCCCTGGTCTTAGCTAGAATGCCACTTCCTTAGAGAGTCCTCTAAAATGTCTACCCATACACTATCATAACCTCATATTTTAATTTTCTGTGTCATATCTGCTAGTTTTGGTGTCCTATATTGCTTGTGTGTCCCTCTTCCCCATTATGATATCTGTTGATGTATACCTAGTGATCTTTTGTGTCCTCTTCACTCTTGTCAGTAGGTGCTAAGCCATCCCTTGCTTACTGAATAATTGCATAATGGGATGAGTAGATGGGTGGACCAGATTACTGCAGAGTTGTTCTGGTGGAAGCTAGAGTGGGTGGTCTGGAGCACCCCCTTGCTGAGTCTCCTCTTCAACTCCCTGGTCTAATCCCAAGGGTCCCTGCAGTCTACCTGAGCTATCAAGGACCTATAGATCACAATTGGAAACAACTGCATTCCACAAACTCTAAGGTTTTTCTAGCTTAAAAAATAGTATTAGAAAAATGCATCATCCTTGCAAATATTAAGAGACTTGAGGAGACCCTCACTTCATTAATTTATTGATTCATTGATTCATTTATTGTGTCTACTATGTGCCATGCCCTGTGCTGTGGGCTGGAAACATATGGATGAAGGAGACAGTTCTTGCCTTTACAGGCTCAGCATCTGGCAAGAAAAAGACTGGTCATCAGGCAGTGGCAGTACAATATGTCATGAGAACATGCTATAAAAAGAGAGTGGGAAGTATATTTTAGGACAGTGCTTATCAAACTTTAATATACAGGAGAATGATCTGGGGCCTTACAATTCAAATCAACTCAGTGGTCTGGGATGGACTTGAGATTCTGCATTTCTAACAAGGTCTCAGGTGATGCCAATGTTGCTGGTTTAAAAAGCATACTCTTGCGTGACAAGGTTCCAAAGGCAGCTGTTGGTGAAGCTACTCCAGAGCTGAAGGAAGAATTCCTGGAGAAGAAGGTAAACTGATGCTTTATGGCATACTCACAGCATAGAGTCCTTCAGGTGGAAGAAGAAGAGAGTTCTCTTAGAAGGAAGCACCAGAGAAAAGGTGAGAGAGGGTGGAATAAGAGAAGGACAAATCTCCTTGGGGAAGAGAGTTTAGGGTGAAAAGAAAAAGAAAAAGCTGAAGAGTTCAGCAGAGGTCAGATCATGATGGCTCTTACAAGCCCTGTTCACGCGTTGTTCTTTCTTCCAAAAGCTGGGTGAAGGTTTTGAACAGAGAACCAGGGTGAGTAAATGTACCATGCGTCTCAAGGGTGAGCAAGTGTGCGGACATCAGAGTGTAAAGGAAAGAGAACAAGGCACTGCCTTGGAACTAGGAGTCTTGGTTTCAAGCCCAAGCCTTGCCACCCACTTGCTATGTAACCTTGGACATGTTTCAGCTCCATTCTCAGCCTCATTTGCAGCATAAAAGGGCTGGACTCCAAAGAACCTAAAAGCTGTGAGGCTGAGGGACCAGCAAGCCCTGAAGGTCATGGAGAACAGAGAAGAGACACCATGAGTATCCTTTCACCTGCAGCCCAGCACGGCTTATTTCTCGGGAACCTAGGTCGCTAGAGTAATAAGAACTTTTCCCAAGAGCACCCTGAGGGCTGATGTCATGGAATGAGCTCTGTTTGGATTTTGTTGCCCCATAATCACCAAACCCCAAAATGTTCTCTACTCCTCCGTGGCTCTGTGGTCACATACCCCCATAAAACTTAGTGACAAAAGGGCGACTCTTACTGCTACCTAATAAATCAATCAGGCCAATGTCCTTTAGAGCCCGGTTCCCATGGCAACCGCAGATGACAGCAAATAGCTGCTCAGAGAAGACCTGCTAACACCCATCTGTCCCAGCCATGCATGTCTCCTATTAGGAGATTTGAAAAACCGTGCTTATAGGTGGCCAGGGACCAGAATTTGCTCCAGTCAGAATATCTTTGACCACTCTTGAGCCTCTCAATCCTCTGTTAATGTTTGACTTAAATGACAGAGTTGGGAGAAGAGAGCAAGCACTTGAAGAGATGTTGTTTCACTGGAATTGATATATCTACATCAGAAATGGTGTTAGCCCCTCTTGCTTCTGTGGTAGACATTGCTGAAAGATTGCAAAAATCATCCCAGGCTTGGTGCATCCTGGGATCTTTCTCAGTGTAGCCAGACAACGAAGTTTTTCCCATCTGAAAAGGATTAGCATGTGCCATGAACTGCTGCTGCTTTGTTCTTAGTGGAAATATTCAAGCCTGGGATGTCACTGCAGATTCTTCAGTCCAAGATTAGGTTAGCTCTTTCTCTGGATATCTTGAATTCACTCTCTCAGGATTTCTAGAACATTAGGAACAAGAGCAAACTTAGGCTTCTTGAGGCATATTCCTTTCATCTCAGATGCACTGTGTGTGTGTGTGTCTGTCTGTCTGTCTGTCTGTCTTTTTGTCTTTTTAGGGATGCACCCATAGCATATGGAGGTTCCCAGGCTAGGGGTCTAACTGAAGATGCAGCTGTGACCTACACCGCAGTTCATGGCAACACCAAATCCTTAACCCACTGAGCAAGGCCAAGGATCAAACCCTCAACCTCGTGGTTCCCAGTCAGATTTATTTTTTCTGGGACACAATAGGAACTCCTCAGATGTACTTTTAATTTTTTTTCCACATATTTTGACATTTCTAAAATTAGGATGGCTTGTACACAATAGATGTACATGTCAGGTCTTGTATTCTTTCTTTTACTGAAAGGCTATCATTAAATTAGGGGCATCTCTTATAACTGATGATTTCTTCGCATGTATGCATACAAACAAGACACACTATGACTTTGAACAAATGTCCCATAGGACGTTTTCCCCACTGATAACATAGCAACATAGAGAGTAATCTTGAAATTTCTGTCAGTTCCAAACTGAAATAGCTTTGGGTTCATTGAGACTGAGTCATTATTACCATCAGTTTAGGCGTGAATTCTTGGGAATGTCTCATGGTTTCTTAGGAGAAAATGAGTGGGAGACAAAGCCAAATGTAAATACTGTCACGGAAATGCTGGATCCTTAACCCACTGAGCAACCTGTATCCTTATAGATGCTAGTCAGATTTGTTTCCACTGAGCCATGATGGGAACTTCCACAAATCATATTCCAAACCTGATGCTGAGTAAATATATTCAGGTGGTGATACCTGAGATTTTGGTTTTCTGTTTAGTGTAGCTGGTCTTGAGGCTAAATTTGATGTGGATTTACTCTAAAATTAACCCCAGTGAACCCACTGGGAAGCCATAAAACCGTGGCTTCGTTGCACACATGCATCGCACCAGCTTTAAAATATATGTGTATGTGTGCATGCTTTCAAAATGGAAATGACTCTATGTATTTTGTCCTAGAGGTAATTCTTGTTCATTCTGTAACATGCAGATGAGACAGATATATATATCTGTTTATTTATTTATATATAAATAAAGTGGAAAGCAAAAATGTTGCTCCTCTGAACCCTTAATCCTCACCCAAAGATACAGTTGTTAACAGTATGCATATACTTCTCCAGATATAGATATGGATGTGACGCAAATGTGTGTATAGGTAGGTAAACTGATATAGCCTTAGTGATACACATCAACATCTTCAGACCATAGCTCCATTTCCATCAACTCTGCCATGTTGAACAAATGCATACACTGTGTTCTATTTCCTGCCTATTTATACATAATAGCACATGTACAAATATTTTCCTATGGATGCATCTGCAAATACGTTGTCTTTTTGAAGGGTCCTCTTGTCATGAAATTATATGACTGTCTCACACATTAATTTAGTCCTCTGTTAAAGACCAACTAGATTTCTTCCAACTTCTTTGCTATTTTATATATATATATATATATATATATATATATATATATATATATAATTTTAAAATTCTGTGTAAACATTTTGCCCACCTGCCTGATTACCTCCTTAGGTCCGCATGATGCTCATGGGCCATTTCATTCCCTTTATCAACCTCTGCTAGAGAATGGCTATATCTTGAAAACTAAGGACTAAAAATTATTATTATTATTGTCTTTTTGCCTTTTCTAGGGCTGCTTCCCATGGCATATGGAGGTTTCCAGGGTAGGGGTCTAATTGGAGCTGTAGCCACCGGTCTACACAAGAGCCACAGCAACGCGGGATCTGAGCCATGTCTGTGACCTACACCACAGCTCATGGCAACGCCGGATCTTTAACCCACTGACCAAGGCCAGGGATCAAACCCACAACCTCATGGTTCCTGGTCAGATTTGTTAACCACTGTGCCACAAAGGGAACTCCAGGACTAAAAATTATTAATCTCTTTTTCTTACACAGTCAGGAGCTAGACCCCAAGTGTCCTGTACACCATCCAGGAAGTAGGTGGGAAATGTTAGTTGTGCATCTTTTATGGGCCAAGTCACTTGTCTCTCACTTCATCTCCTAAAAAAATAATTTTGAAGATGAAGCAACAGAAAATCAGTGGAGTTAAGTAAATCATTCAAAGTTACACAGGTAATAAGTGTTAGCGTTCAGGTTCAAAATATTGTTTCCTGACCTCAAACTATTATAATACATTGCATCCCAAGATATATACATAACTGACAGATGATGTAATACGGATCTCAACAGAGAAATGAAATGCTTCAACCACAAAGAGGAACGTATGACTTGTGATAGCTGGGAAGATCCGGAAGACTTCCTGAAGAGGAAATTTTAGCGTGGCTTTGAAGCATGAATAGAACCTCAGTGAATGCGGTCCTCTCATCTCAGGAACTCGATGCTGTGACAGCTGTCACAGCAGGTTCTCTTGTGAACTACTCATCAGATGGTTTTTCTCTGTGAATCAACCCCAAATTCCTCTTAAATTAAACACGAACAAAAGCACCAAAAATCTATTTCAACTCCCACTAACCTTAGATTCTGCTCTCCTCTGAATGTTCATGTCTCTCCCAAATTTGTATATTGCAAAGTGATGTCATTAGATGGAGGGGGGCCTTTAGGAACTGATTAAGTCGTGGAGATGGAGCCCAGTGAATAGGATTAGTGCTCTTATAAAAGAGGCCCCATGAATTCTTGTTGTGGCTCAGGGGAAACGTATCTGATTGTATCCGTGAGGATGTAGGTTCGACCCCTGGCCTCACTCAGTGGGTTAAGAATCCGGTGTTGCTGTGAGTTGCAGTGTAGGTCACAGACATGTCTCGGATCTGGCATTGCTATGGCTGTGGCGTAGGCCAGCAGCTGCAGCTCTGATTCAACCCCTAGCCCAGGTACTTCCATATGCCACAGGTATGGCCCTAAAAAGACAAAAATAAATAAATTAGTAAATAAATAAATAGGCCTCAGAGAGCCTTTGTCCCTTTTGCCACGTGAGGACATGGTACAAAAATGCCATCTACAAACCAGGAAGTGGGGCCTTTGCTAGTCACCACATCGAATCTGCTGGTGTCAAGATCCCAGACTTCCCCGACTCCAGGACTCTGAGAATTTTATTCCTGTTGCTTATAAGCTACCTAGTCTGTGGGATTTTGTTATAGCAGCCTAACCAGACTAAGACAGACTCTTTTATAAGACAAGGCTTGATTTGCTCACCTCTAGTGAAGGGAAACCCATTGGAGATAGAGAAGGACCCTATCTATATTGAGGACTTCATTTCAAGGTTTTTGTTTTTTGTTTTGCATTGAGAAAAAAACAATGCCTTCTCTTAGTTTTCCAGTGTTTGTCTCCAATGCTTAGGTGCCTGGCAGCAGAGATCTGAGATGCTGTTCTCACACTCTTTTAACCTTGGCCAAACCACCTGACCAGCCTGAGAGTTATGTTACCACCTAAAGACTGGGGCTGAAGTGTGCTCTAGAATTATGATGAGGATTCTACTTAAGATGATGTTGCATAGGTTTCTGGCACATAGTAGGTCCTCAATCCCAAGTACTCATTATCATCCCTGACCCTCAGGGTGTTCCTCTCTTGTCTTCAGTTATTAGAACAGCATAGCTTTTTTCCTAAATCC
The DNA here is from genome assembly GCF_016906955.1 of Phacochoerus africanus. Taxonomy (NCBI): domain Eukaryota; kingdom Metazoa; phylum Chordata; class Mammalia; order Artiodactyla; family Suidae; genus Phacochoerus; species Phacochoerus africanus. The sequence continues at coordinate 258,795,441 of NC_062545.1, read as the reverse complement.
CCCCTTAGTTGGCACACTTGATTCCTGCTTTTAGTCCTTCTGCAGGAGACTTGCTCTTGAGACAACCTTTAGCATCAGGATCTGGCTGTTGTGTACATGTGTCCCCCTTACCAGAAGTGACTGGGGTTCTCCAGGTGTGGCCTGACAAGAGCAGCATGCATGGAAGTCATTGCTTCTCTTCATCCACTCTCTCTACTTCTAGATCTCATGTTCCAGGTTTTCACAACCACGTTATGCCCTTGACTCTCATTTAGCTTGAGATCAGCTAACACAGACATGTTTAAGCTCCACTTGAGAAGGAAGGAGGCCAATGGGAAGGTTTCCTTGCCGCCTCTCCTCTTTTCCTCCATTCCACAGCCCCCTTAGAAAGTGGGTCTCTGTCCCATAACTGTGTCCACAGCAGACTGGGAAATGGTGCTGGGAATAGAACGGTCAGTCAAAGGGCCTAGGCTCCAGGAAGAAGTGGCATCCGAGGCCAGCCACCAGCTGGCTGGCCATCCCTATCTAAATCTCGCCTGCTGATACAATGAAATATTCATGCGTGCTGTCCCTCCTTCACCTCTGGCTTCGTCTTCCAGAGGGCCTGGGTCCTGTCTCCAGTGAGGAAGACTTCATTTCCGGTATTTGAGTAAAGTGGTCACTCTGACCGGTGATTTCCCCCTGCAGGCAAAGATTAGGGCCTTTGATTTATGGATCTCTATTGCCTACAATTTATTACCCAGCCTTTGGTCTCTCACTCCCCCTCCTCCTCTCTTAGCCTCTGAGCACCTCCAAGCCTTCTATTCATGGCTCCCCCTCCTGAGTTTCCCTGCCTTTGTTGTCTCAGTGCAAACCAACATGCTAAGGCAATGTACTGTGGAGAAAGGGCGGGGCTCAGTTAGGCAAACTGACATTGGTTTAATGCCTGTTATATGGACATTCCTGTGTTGGATGCCCATCCAGTGATTTCATTCCAGCCTAACAGCAGCCCTACAAAATAAGCATCTCTACCCACACTTTACAGATGAGGAGTCTGAGGCTCATGGAGAAGCAGTGACGTGCCCTAATGGGCTCTGGAGCCTGTGTCCTTTCTATACTGTAATATTCTACTTTGAATTTTGGCCAACATTTACTGCAAACTAAACTAAGCAAATTACCCAGAAGATCTCTTCTTTCCAAAAGCACTGTTATTATTCCCATTTTACTGATGCAGTAACTAATAATTAGTAGCATCAAAAAACTTCCCAATGATCCACATAGCTAACTAAGTAATAGAACTGGGATATAGGATTTTCTATTGTGGCTCAGCAGGTTAAGAACCTGACATAGTGTCTGTGAGGATACAGATTCATTCCCTAGCCTCTCTCAGTGGGTGAAGGATCTGGCCTTGCCACAAGCTGTGGCATAGGTCACAGATGTGGCTCAGATCCAGTGTTGCTGTGGCAGTGGCGTGGGTCAGCAACTGCAGCTCTGATTCAACCCCTAGTCCTGGGAGCTTCCATATGCCACAGGCATGCCCTTAAAAAGAAAGAACTGGGATTTGAATCTAGAACTCCAGAGCCAAATATTTCATCTTGGCTCTCTATACACTTCAGACAATTACCTTTGTTATTAACTTAAGTTGCTCCTTTAGGGAAATTATTTTCTCATTTCAAAGCTTAGTTTCCCCATCCGTACAAAGGCTTGAGTTCCAAGATTCTGTCTTTGAAAATGGCTGGGCCTTGGGAAACAAAGCATGTGGTCATGTTGGAGGGCTTGTTCTTCCCAACCCCATCTGGTATTTTGGCTTATTTTTGTGACTGTCTAGATCAGACAGTGACTCTCCATCGCCCTTGACCATGGCTCAGAAGCATCTAGATCTCTACCAACCTGACTGGTCTCTCACCACTTCTCTGCACTAACCATTTCAAAAAACTGCTGCTTTATGCTCTCTTCAGTCAGACTTTGGATGGGCTATTTCCTCCGTCTTGTCTTCCATCTTCCTGAAAGTTTTGTTTCATCAGTGACATAACATCTGTAAATCAGATGTTACATCCCCTGGGAAAATGTCTCTGAGCCCCCCCCCCAACTAATTACTGGGTGTCCACTTCATATATTCCAATAGCACCCAGCGTATTCTACAACCTAGAACTCTGCCCCTAAATCAGAGGCTATTATTATGTCTGTCTGTCTCCTGCCACCAACTTACATAAATGCTCAAAGCTTAAACCAATACACAAATACTGATGATGGTGGTGGTGGTGATACTTTCTGACGTGTATCAGGGGCTTACTATGTGCAAACACTTTTTTCTAAGAGTTTTACATGTATTAACATTTAATCCTCACTTCAACTCTATGAGGTGGGCAAATGTTAATCCCTTATTGTAAATAAGGAAAGAATGAGTGTTTTTTTTTAAAGCAAGATAAAAAGCAAACCAGCATCTGTCGGTACAGTGACAAGAACCATGGAACACCTTGGGTGGGCAGGGCGTCTTTTGTCAGTACCTGGTTTCCTGCTGCTACCCTTGCCCTCCCTCAGTTCACTTCTCCTCAGGGCAGCCAGAAGTGTAGTTTGTCTCTGAAAGAACCTGTTTCTTTGTTGCTTAAAACTCTCTAATAACTCCACACTTACCCTCCAGACAATAGTCACAGATACCTTTTATTGAGGGCTGGTTATAAACTGCTTAATGACTTTTGATTTTTAAAACAACCTTTGTGGTGGATACAGTAATCATTCCCCTTTTATGGGTAAGGAAACTGGTTAAACAATTTCCTCAATTTCTCAGAACTAGTAAGTGGCCATGGTGGGATTTGAACCTGAGCATTCAGGCTCTAGAGACTGCGCTGTGCACCATTACTCTGTACAACCAAGGCCCAGTCCCTGGGCTGCTCCAGTGGCCCGGCTCCTGCCACTTCTCCAATTTCCCACTGCAAGCCAACTTGGACACTGAATCTCACCATGAACGCCCAGAACTTCTGCTCCATCCCTTCTCCCTACACCTTTACCTTCACCTCTTATTATGCCTTCATCCTCTTCTTTACCCAGACCATACTCATTCATGAGGCTGAGCACAAGTTCCCCTTCTCCAGGAAGCCTTCTTGGATTTCCCAATCCTACCTCGGCACTGTCCTCTCCTTCCCACTGCTCCCACACCTCTCTGTATCGTTGCTTTTGCCACCTGTGTTACAGTTTTCCATGTATCTGCCTTTCCTACTGACTCGAGAGCTCTGCCATATAACAAATGCTCAGTAGAGGAACCACCAGTGATGTTATCTCCTTTAACTTCACCAGCACCCTGTTTATCAAGGGAGGAAATGGGTAAAGTTCCCAAAGTCACAGAGCTGTTAAGGAACAGAGCAAGCACTGGAATGGGGGAGCAGAAAGCTCCTCAGGCTCCTCCTGGGAGGTGCCTGCCAGAGGTGAGGGAACCACGGGTCGAGTGGCAACCTGGGTGTGATTATGAAGCTGTGAATTCTTGGCACCTCAGGAAATATTCCACCCAAGTGGTGAACTATACAAAGAGGACTTTTTGAAAGGCACCTCATAAATTGCACCCACAAAACCTACACTCATAAGGCCAGCCCTTTAACTGCCGCCACTCAGGTGCCTAACACGGTCTCCCATTGGTGGGGTCTGCTGTCGTAAAATGCCCTCCCTCCTGGGGTCTCCCAAGGGCACAGAGAGGACAGCAGGAGAGAGCCTCTCCTGCAGCCCCCCAGCATTTCCAGACAGCTTGAGGATGCTTAGCTGGAGAGAACAGTGTATCCCATGTGGATGCCACACCTGGACAGCAAAGCCAACTATGCTGTGACCCAGGAAAAAGATGTTCATTTTCCTTGCTAAGCCTCGTTTCCACATATTTAATGAGCTTAGATCCAACTAAGCCATCAGTTTTCGAATGGGGGCATTCTGGAGACAATTTTAATGTCATGCCTGGGGCTGCCGATGCTATGATATCTTGTAGGCAGAGGCCGGGGATGCTGTTGCATTTTCTGCAAGACTGTCCCCACAGCAAAGTGTTATCCAGCCCACATGTCAACAGGTGCCCTTCTCAAAGATACTTGCTTTAATTTTCTATGCAGTTGTCAGGTCTGCTCAAGCATCCTCTATCTCATGTTGTATAAAAAGCTCCAAATAAATCCCAAAAGATGGTCACCACAGTACAGGGTGATTCATGCTGGGACATGTTCGGAGTGACCTTGACCCTGGGGCATTGTACAGTTCCTACAATAGAAGCTATCATTTATTGGGACGCTTACCAGGTGTCAGCCTCTGGGCACCCCTCTTAGTTAATCCCACAACCACCTTATGAAGGGAAGGTCACCATCACTATTTTAAGAGAGACGAAAAGTGAGAGAAGTTCTGATTTGGGGATATAGATATAAAGGGGGGAGGGAGTGGGATGGACTTGGGAGTTGGAGTTACTAAATGTACACTATTACATTTAGAACAGATGAGCCATGAGGTCCTGCTGTACAGTACAGGGAGCATAATGGATGATAATATTGAGAAAAGGAGTGTAGATATATATGTATGACTGGGTCACTTTGCTGTACAGAAAGAATCATCACAACACTGCAAATCAACTATACTTTAGTTTAAAAAGTAAATTAAAAAAATAAAGGCTTTTGGAGTTCCTGTCGTGGTGCAGCAGAAACAAATCCGACTATGAACCATGAGGTTGTGGGTTCGATCCCTGGCCTCGCTCAGTAGGTTAAGGATCTGGCATTGCCGTGAGCTGTGGTGTTGGTCACAGACGAGGCTCGGATCCCGTGTTGCTGAGGCTGTGGCGTAGGCCGGCAGCTGTAGCTCCGATTGGACTTCTAGCCTGGGAACCTCAATATGCCACAGGTGCAGCCCTAAAAAAATAAATAAAGACTTTCGATAATATAAAAGCACAGAGGGCAAGGCCTTCTTCTGACTGTGAGAAAAGAGTATGAGAGAATTAGAAATGTAAGAAAGCAGACAGAGAGGGACTTGGTGGATGTTCAGGCCAAATCTACCTGCCCACCTCTAGTGGTCAGCTTGATGTTTGACCTTGGCCAAGCAATGTCATTTCTCTCAAGCTTGGGCTCCATACCTATTGAATATGCATAGAAAGCGCAAACTTTCAGGGCTCTTCTGAAGATTAAACACAATTTTTTAAATGTGTTGAAAGTACTTGCCCAGTGTCTAACACATTGTATCAATACATTTTAGTTATTATGATTGTCATTTACAAGTTATCATAATTTCCACTTGGTCAGAGTCCTAAGCCCCTATCTTATAACTCTTGTATCTTAGAAATGACATTGTTAGGTTAAAGGTTACACCTCCCTTTTGCTTTTCACTCATTACACAGTTGAAGAAGTCAAGCTCCAAGGTAATTTTTGAACAGGTGCATAAAAGGCCACATTCAGGTCGGGCATGGTGGGGAAATTGTTGGGACAGGAAGTCCTCATCTGTCTGTTGACCTTCACTCGCCACTGCAAAGGCCTCATCCTTGATCTGGGCTTCTTCCTTCATCACTGTCTCCCCCCTCTTCCAGGAAGGCCCACCTGATCCTGCGGCGGCTGGAGAGGGTGAGCGGCCACTGTTCCAGCCTCCTTCGAAGCGCCCACATCCAGAGCCGCGTGGACACCGTGCCCTACCTTTTCTGCCGCAGCGAGGAGGTCCGGCCTGCGGGTATGGTGTGGTACAGCATCCTCAAGGACACCAAAATCACGTGCGAGGAGAAGATGGTGTCCATGGCCCGCAACACGTATGGGGAGTCCAAGGGCCGGTGAGGGAGGGCGCTACCCTCCGTGAACACAGAGACTCTCCGTGGGAGGGGGAGCAGTGCTCTCGTGGCTCCTGGGGCCTGGGTGGGCTGGGGAATAGCTGAGGATGGGCCTGACAGATGAGGCTTGCCAGCAAGGCCAAAGCAAACTCTTTCTCTTGTGGATAGCCGACAGAGAACTTTGTAACCACTGGAATTATTCATTTTCCCCATCTTTTATTTTTTCTAAGATATCATTGACTCGATCAAAGTCTCTCCTTTTTAAACTTTTTCTTATGGATGGCGGTCAATCCCGAGGCAGGAGCTTTCAGGTGGAGACCAAGCGGCCTTTCCTCTTCTTCCTTCCTCCTGCCACACTCAGCTTCCCTCCTGCCGTGGACCCCGGGAGGAGACCTATGGAGAGACAACTGGACCTCTTCAGCATCAGGAAGGAGGCCCAGAAGATTGTTGCAGTGAGGAAGCTTGGGTCTTTAGGACTTTTTTTTTCCAGACGTGTTAGAGTTTGCAGGACCCCTGCCTCTTCCTGCTATACCTGTGGGTCCACACAGAGTCCCTGCAGGAATTTCCATGCATTAAAAATTCCTATTGTCTCTCTTTCTGCTTGGGTGGTGTTTCTTACTGATGGAGGAACCTCTGTTTATTCATGCAACAAATATTTATTGATTGTCTGCTACATACCAGGAAGCCCTGGGCATGCCACTACAGACAGAGAGGCTCCCTGTCCTCAGGGAGCATATAGTCCAATGGAAATTATAGAGAAGCAACCAGTTATGTGAGGCTGTGGTAGGGGAAGAACGGAGGTTACCTGAACTCATTGCTGCGTCATAAGACAAAGTGGAGGGGTTTGGAAATGCTTTCTTGAAATAGTGATGCTTTTGCCCCAGAGATGGGGGTAGCGGTGGGATTTGCTCCAGACAGGTTGGACACCATGAACAATATCCCAGAGATAATAGAAACCATAACTCACTCAAAGACTGAAAGCACTTTCCTTGAGACAAGAGCTGGAAGTAGGAAGAAGTAAGAGGTAAGTCTGGGAGCTAGGCTGAGCCTTGGAAGCCTTGAACAAAACATTGGATGGTGTTTGGAGGAACTGAGAGCCCCTGCAGAACATTATAAGAGGAGTCAACTTGCTCTTTAAGAAAAACCATTCCCTGGAGTTCCTGACATAGCTTAGTGGTTGACGAACCCGACTAGTATCCATGAGGATGGGGGTTCGATCCCTGGCTCTGCTCAGTGGGTTAAGTATCTGGCCTTGCCGTAAGCTGTGGTGTAGGTCACAGACACAGCTCAGATCCCGTGTCACTGTGGCTGTGTTGTAGGCCAGCAGCTACAGCTCCGATTTTGACCCCTAGCCTGGGAACTTCCATATGTCTCAGATGCGGCCCTTAAAAGACCAAAAAAGAAAAAGTAGAAGAAAAAAAAAAAGAAAAAGAAAGAAAAGCAGTTCCCACTCCAGAGTGTTGGACTGGAGAGGATGACCACTGTCATTTTCCAGAGGAGATGGCAGTTTGGATCCTGAGGTAATGGGGAAAACTGCCATCACTACCTCTGCTTTTAAATGGTAGTCGCACTGTTTCCATCCTGTTACCTGCAAGGGTAATGAGTAGACGAGGCTGTGTAAGTCCTTAACTTCCTGGCAGTAGTTCAGAGAAGCTATCTTGCTCAAGGAGATGGGGTGTAAGTCAGGTTCTCATAATTTCATAACAGGGATGACAGCTATTGAGGAGTGGGGTGGGGGTACTGTGGAAATTCAGAGGGGAATAGTGAATATCAGAAAAATAAAAGAGTTGAAAATAAGCCTACTTTTCAGTCTTAAAGAGTGCTAATGAGACCCACAATCCCTTCCTGATGATCTACATGCTGAGTGTTTTCCCCCCACCCCCAGGCCTCTAATAATCCACACAGAGTAACAAAGCAGGAGATTCTTCCAAACAACTCTTGGTGCCTAAAGATCGGCTCACCTTCCAACAGTCTAAGCTCAAAGGTGCTCTATTTAAGAAGTTTAATTATTATTGGATTTACATCTGTGCAAGTGTGTCAGTGGACTTTAGATGCATAAATTTCCACTGCAGTGTGGATGACTCTTCTCCTAAACAGAGTGTATTTGCAGAGGAATAAGCATCGTTTCCAATGAGAGGATGACAACAGTAGTCACCATCCATTGAGTACTTGCCCGTCTTAGTTATGGTAGAACAGACCACCGTAGACTAGGTAACTTATAAACAGTACAAATTTGTTTTTCACAGTTTCTGGAGGCTGGGAAGTCCAAGATCAAGGCCTCAGCCGACGTGGTGTCCAGTGAGAGCTGGTGAGTTCACCGGCAGCCATCTTCCTGCTGGGTCTTCCTGTGGTGGAAAAGGAGAGGAACCCCTCTGGGGTCTCCTTCGTGGGAGCCTGAGTCCCATTGGTGAAGGTTCCATCCTCATGACCTCATCATCTCTTAAAGGCCCCGCCCTTAAATACTGTCACGCTGGGGTTTAGGGCCCAACATACGAATTTGGGGAGAACACATCCAGTCTACAGAATTGCCACATGCCATGCCTTGTTCTGAGTTGCTCGTATGTGTACCCCTTCCTGAACCCTAGGTCCTGGGCCTTCACCGAGTCACCCCATTACTATTGCTTTCCATTGTCTTCACACAACCTGAGGAAAAGGTGCGTAAAGTCAATTGCCCCAACATGCTGGGGCTGTGGTCTGGGCCCAAGTAAGTTTGAACGTGAATCTGCCACCATTCACCAACTATTACCCTTAGGTGAGTACTTTGATGTGTGAACCTTAGTGTTCCCATCCACAAAATGGGGTAAATGATAGTCTGTTCCTGTGGGGTTATTGTGAGAATTGAGTTGTGATAACAACTGTAACGCACCCGGCACGATATATAGTAGGGTCTCTTTTTTTCTCTTCTAATAGACAATGTGCATAATGCTATTAATCTTGGAGAGATAACTAGGAAGCTGTCTGCGGAAGGCATAGAGAACTCTGATCAAGAGCAAGAATTAGTGACAAGCAGCCCTGTGAGGTATGTGGATTGTAAATAGTGTTGAAAGTTTAACTCAGGGAGAAGTGACCACAATGGTGGAATTTAGCACACCACACCAATTTAATAGCAAGAGCCCCAGGACCCATGTGCTTTTTCTCTGAGGTTCTCGCAGATGGCTGTGGCTTCTGGATAGCTGTCCAGTTTGCCAACATTAGCTGACCCCCTGAGAATATCCATCATCAGGCTGCCCCCAACTCATTCTACCACCCAGGCCCCTCTCTGGCCTCAATCTTCTTTTCTTGACAGTGTGGAGTCTGTTGATCTTCTCAGCCCCCATAAGGCCCCCAGGAGTGGGCTTGAGAAGCCCAGTGAGACAGGTGTGTTTATGTGTGTTTGTCTGCGCTTTGCCATCTAGGACAAGGAGGTTAAACCAATATTTGTTAAGATGTTTCATTGGAAAAAGAAATGGCAAAATTCTTGAGGTGCAAGTGAAGATGCTGGCTCCAGTGCCCTGGCCTCTGCACAGCCAGACTGATTCATGTGTTGCTACCAAAAATGCCAGGAAAGCTCATGCCCCACTATGCTGGCAAAGACAAGGCTTTCCAGGTGGTCTCTGCTACTGAAAAGAGAAATTGTGCCCATGTGGTCTCCACTACTGAATAGAGAAGCTGTATGTACACAGAGGTGTGGGTTAGGGGTGCACAGGAGGTCACCCCTATATGACTCTCATCTTCTGTAGGGTCAAGAAGTGTCTTCTCCAGACTGGTTTCATGATAGACCATGAATTGCATAGACAAATGCTGATAACTACCATTTAGGGTTTTCTCATCCTAGCAGTGACTCTGCATACTTACTTCAATTAACCATGTGAAAAATAGCCATGCGCTAATGTGACCACTAAAAAATTTTTAATCAAAGGAAGTGAGGTTTACACATGTTGAATAACCTGCTTCAAATCCTATAGTTAGTAAGCCATGCTATTGAAATACTGAGACCTAAACATGGACAGATTGACTATTTCAGACGAGTGGGTTCCGAGCTTATTACCTCTTAGGGCACATGTGTGTAATGCCCCCCCCCCTTCTCCATCTTAAGTCAGAAGATAAGTCCCTCTAACTTCAACCAATGTTTAAGTACTAATTTCCACGTTCGGGGTACTAAGGTGAACAAGACCCAGATCCTGCCCTTAAGGAACTCCCAGAATTTAGCTAACTAAATTTCGTGTGATAAAATCAGACCTTTTGGAATCAAGCCAACCTGAGATTAAATATTGGCTGTGCAGTTTACAGTGAGGAAGGGCTGGGCCCTGAGAGAAGTGTACAAAGCAAACTCAACAGGTCTTGCTAATTAAGAGGCTCAGATTAGCTGACATTTACTTAAGCCTCACTTTCTTTTTCTATAAAGGAGATGAATACACTATCTCAAAGTATTGTTGCGGAGATTAAATTAGGTAGTGTGTAGAAAGCTTTGAAAACAGGGCTGTCAATAAATAGTTATTACAATGATTTTATTACATGAGAAAGGATGAGTGAGATTAACTTTGCTTCAGGAAGACAGGCATCAGGAAAGACTTCACAGTCAATGGATGAATAAATTCAGTAAGTAAAGCAGTAGAGAAAGGACATCATTAGCAGAGAGACCAACATAGTTCTGAGAGAGTGCCGTGTTTGAGGGATGGTGAGCAAGGGGTGTGGGCTGAGAGATGGAAGGTGTGTTCAGAGAGGCTGGCAGTACAGACCACATTGGCCATTGGAAGACTGAAAGAAGGGATGTGACTGACACAGGCAGGTAAGCATTTTGAAAAGACACTTCTGGTTGCAAAGTAGGAGAATGGAAAGAAGGGAGAGGTGTGGTGGTGGTATGTAGGAGAGAGATGAGGCCCTGAGCTAGGGCTATTGCAGTGATGAGGCTGGACCTGAGTGGTATGAAGGAGGTTAACTCAATAGGACTTGCTAACTCAGAGGCCCAGAGACTTGAGTTTTCCCTTTCTTTTTAGTGTCTGAGAGTTAGACTGAGCAGGACATGGGACGTGAAGTAGGTGGTAAGTCCACTTGGGCTGAACAGACAGTGCCTGGATGAAGCAGGATTTGCATCATGCAGATAAGAAATGATAGGAAAGTAAGAGAGCCAAGGATATCATTTAGCTTTATATGGAAGCCATGCATGGAACTTCATGGAACTGCATCAATGTGTTATGAGTTCCAAATGTCCCATGGCGAGGGACTGTGTGAAGCCAGTGTGGACGCGAGGAAGAGTTAAGTACTGAACTTAAGAAGAGTGCTGGATTCTGCATCCTTCTCGTCTCTTCCTCCTCCATCATCATCATCATCACTATCCTCATCTCTCTTATCATTTAATTGATTGATTGATTACCATATGCCAGGTTCTTTACATGTATAATCCCCAGACTTTTTCATACCCTGTGATATATAAATTATCACTCCATTTTATAAACGAGGAGATTGAACTTCAGAGAATTTAAGAAGCTCCTTGGTCTTAGGCAGCCAGTAAGTGGCAGGACAAAAATTTCAATCCAGGTGTCATCTGACCCCAGAATTTTAATGACTCTGTTGCCTCCTAAGGTGGGGAGCTCTGGGTTTGAGTCTTGCCTCCGTGGTAGAGTGGCTGAGTGACCTCAAAGAAGCCATTCATTCTCTGTGAGCCTTGGGTCCTCTGCATGCCCGCCATACTAGAGAAGATGTATGTGCCATGGATTCGAGGAAGTGTATTAGATGATGACTCATGTATAAAGAACAGTTTTCACCTCCCTCTCTCCTTTATCTTCATTACCTCCTTTTGAGGTTGACGATGACAGAATGAATGGCTCCATTTGGCCAATCTAGAGAGGGTTAAGGTTCCAGGAAGGCTGTAGACCCTGGATTCCCAGCCAACTCTAATTCCCTAGAGACAACCCCAGTCCTACTCATGGCCATTCTAGCAACTGGTTGCTTAGGGTCCAACAGCCTTGGGCAAGTGACAACCTCTCCATGCCTTCCCAATTAGGAGGAATAATAGTGCCTCTCATGAGGTTATAGTGAGGAAGAAATGAGTCCACATATGTCAGATACCTTGAACAGTACTTGACATGTAACCAGTACTATATAAGTGTTAGTTGTTGTCACTGTTCTTTTGCTCAACACCCTATGCTGTAACCACACTGAAAAATCCCCAGAAATGCTCTCTTGTACCTTCCCTCTTAGCCTTTGCATGTGCAAATCCCTCTGCTAGGAATGCCTTTCCAGCTTGGGCACATCCATCTGCAATGTCTTTCACTGGCTTCCTGAGTTGCCTCTCCCAGAAAAAGTTGGTCACTCCTCTGGGGTCTTATGGTAGGATCTCCTGCCCCCATTCTAGTGTTCTCTTCATTAAATGTCATTGTCCCCCACAGGACTCTGAGGAACATAGGACAGTGAGAGCATAGATTGGGTAGTCTTCTCTCTATGGCCTTGGAGCCTCTCAATGGATGCAGCTCATGGTGGAATCTGTGTTCATCTAGCAAAATTGAGCTTGATGCCTAGCATGACGTTGTCCTAAGGGAGAATCCCAGGAATCACATGAATGCCCAGGACCCCTTGAAAACAGTGGCCTTTCCACTTTGCACCATCAATGCTGCCTACGAGGGTCCCTGAGAGAAGGGCACAGCCAAACAAAACCCACAGGCTTTGTGTGGGGGTGTGCTCTTTAATTGGCCTCTGCCCATTAAACTGCCAGACCCTGAAAGGTGCTCACTTTCAGGGTCTGTCTCCCATTGGAAACTTTGCTGCATGTATTTGTACATGTTACAGCCGAAGCCAGGCTGCTCTGTTTTCCTGTTTTATGGGAGTTGGCAGCAGGGGAGGGTGAGGGGCCACAGGTGTGCTCTGCTGGACAGGCGGGCGTACATGTGTGTGCATGTGTTTGAAGGAGAAACGAGAAACCTGGGGTGGAGGTTGTCAGTTCTGGTGGCAGTGAGTGCCATAAATGGGAAGCTAGGACTTCGGATCCTGAACTGTTACGTTTAGAATGGATAAGCAATGAGGTCCTACTGTACAGCATAGGGAACTCATCCATCATCTCTTGAGATCGACCCCAATGGACAATAATAACGAGGAAAAAATGACTGGGTCACTATGCTGTACAGCAGATATTGTCTCAACACTGTAAATCAACTATACCCTAATAAAAAAATTTTTTTAAAAAAGAATTCAGATTCTGGACCCAGCTCTGACCCTCACAGACTGCAGAACCCTAGGTCAATTTCTCTCCAGTCTTAGCGTCAATGTCTTTTCATAAACACATTGATTGGTAAAATCAGCACATGGATGAGGAATCCTTCAGCTCTAGCATTCTGGGTTCTCAAGCCCTCAGGGCCCACAGCTGGAAATGGAGAGAGTAAACAATCCTATGTATTTGTAGAAGTTGCTGTTTACAAATCAAACCCCCAGGGGAGAGGCGTCACTTATTCCAAGAAAACCTCTCTATGACCCCCATACTCAGGACAGGGGCTCCTCCTTTTGGTTCTCACAATCCCATACTTCTGTGATGTTTCTACTTAGTCCACTGGGTTCTCATCATGCCTTTGGGAATCTGTCTTCTCCTAACACACGAACTCCTGGGTGGGGCCATGATTCATGTCTTCTGTGCCCAAGGACATGTCAATCCATATGGTAGGTACTCAGGAAATATGTGCTGATGCGACTCTTCATAGTTGCAAAGCCATTTTTGTGTTAATCTTCTAGGAGAGGGCCCTGGATCTGCACTTCTTAGACAAAGAAAGTGAGGCTGGATTTATGTCCACACAGGATCTCCAGGCCAGAGCAGGGCTTTGGGCTTCTTCTGACCCCTTTGGGGTCACCTTTGGGTGCAGTCCCCTTTGGGGTGCACCAAGAGGTCCTTTGGTGGAATTGCCCAGGAGCCACTAGAGGGGCTGGAAGAACTTCTTTGCGGGAACTGAAGTCTGTTCAGATGTAAGGCTTCAGCACCCTCTCCCTTGGTCAGAGAGGCTGGTCTCTTGAGGGTTCAGATTAGAAATGATAAATTTCAATAACAAGAGACAACAATTACCACCTGTCAGGCACTTTCCAGGCCAGGGTCTGTGCCAAGGGCCTTAATTACACTAGCTCATTTTGTTGTGACCCACCCCCAAAGTGTGGCTGCCAACATTTCCAGTTCACAGACCAAGTCCCGAGGCTCAGGGAAGTTAGGGCATATGCCTAGGTCATGCCATTAGCAAGGAACTGGGCTGCAGGCTGATTTAAGACTCAATGATTCCTGCAGTTCTGTCCTCATAACCACATCAAAGGCCAGTGCCCACATTCTATAAATGGGAAGACTGGGGGCCAGAAAGGAAACAGGACCTGTCCAAGGTCACACAGCTGACAATAGCGAGGGTGGAATATTCCAATTTTTTCCTCCAGTGCTTTACTGACACCTTGGCAACCTCAGGTCCATCCCTCTTCCTGACATATGGGCAGATAAGGAGGGGCATGGAAGAAAGTTTTACCTCTGTTCAGGAAGCAAGGCCAGTGCCAAGTCAGGCCAGCCTCCCCAGGCAGTTTTGTAGTCCAAACACCAGCCTGGTTGCGGTTCACTAGGTTTTATGATCAGGGATGACGTCGTTTCTTCGTTGACTTGCAAACTGTTCAACGCCACAGTCAACACACAACCTTCCTGGGGCAGAGCCAAGAGTCGTGTGTTGAGAGGGGTTGCCCAAGGGGATCAGCAAGGCCATCTCTGCCTTATCTGAAAATAAAACATGACTGATCAGCTATGTGGCCTTGGGCAAATTTCTTCCCCTCTTTGGATCTTGATATCCTGTGGAATGTCATTGGATTGAAATTTGCAAATGACCTGAGAGTTTAGGGGCAATAAAGATTTTTAGTGCCCACTCATTGAGATTCCAAGAGTCTTGGGAGAGACCTGGGAATCTGTATTTTTTTATGTTTCCCAGGGTGACTTTGACTCATGCCATGTTTCAGAACCACAGATCTCCATGATTTCTAAGAATGTTTCCAAGCAGAGCACAGAGAGCTTGTGGTTTACACGGAGGATACACAGAGGCCCGATCGCATCTTTAGATGCTGTGATAGTAGGCATGCAGCTCGAGGAACAGACTCTTTTGTTGGGGTTTAACAGATAGAGCGCAGACCAGAGGTTTGCCCAGGGAGGTTGGTTTTGTCTCCATATGAAGGACTGCTTTTTTGGTGTGTGTGTGTGTGTGTGATGGTAAACTTCCCAGCACTTGACAGGTACAAGCTGAGAGTCGAGCAGATTGAGATTCACATCTCTGGGGTAAGGGGCAAAATAACTGCAGAGAGAGTGGTTAAAGGGTAGAGTAATTCTGAGGAATGAATAGGGGTCTTGGAATCAGACAACCATGGATTTAAGTTCCAGCTGCCCTAAGCCTGGGAATTGTACAGACCTAAAATGGAATTTTCTCACCATAAAAGATAGGAACCCCCATATTCACCCTTCCATCCTGGGATGTTGTAGGGAAGGCATTATGAATAAATAAGAAAGGGTCTGGCATAGAGCCCTACACGCAGCAGGTGCTCCATAAAGGTCCGCGTTTCACTTTTTCTTTCACTTGTGGTTTTCACATGCCCATCCTGTTGGCACCCCCATCAGTTCTAAGAAAACCTAACTTGAGGGAGAAAGAGCTGCTTCTTACCTAACCACATGTTCTATTACATAAGAAACAGGGGCTTGTGTGAAAAAACAAAATCAACAAACAAAAATAGAACAAAGCATGACAACTGGGCAGCAGAAGTTTCTCCCGTTGGCTGAGGGCATGAGGCATGGACCACAGATGAGGAATTTTTGCCCTTGTTCCTTTCAAGTCTTCAAGTGAAACTTCCAGTTGGGGATGGGCCAAGCTCAGAGCCTGCTCCCCACATCTGTAATTGGGTTAATTGCATTTGGACTTGTTTAATATCTTTGTCTCAGTATCAGTAGGCTGTAACCATCACAGAACATGCTGCAACACTTGACGCTGAGCAAAACAATGTGATATTTCCAAGCAGCGGGGACCCAGCAAGGATGGCATTCTGTAGCCTCCTTCATTATCCGCTGTCACTCCAAAGGGCAATTTCAAATTTAAGTATCATTATGGTGTGACCCCGTCTGTGGCCAGTTACTTTTTGTCATACATCTTATACCCAAGTAATGCCAAGTTACTTGAAATCTGCTGCCCATTCCTTTCCCCCTGCCCCCCAGAACTCCATAACTTTGCTCATCCTGCGAAAGTGTGTGAGCAAACTCTGGCCACCTTTATTCATCTACCCAAGTCTGTTTAAGTAGTTGAAACGTCTTTTTTTTTTTTTTCTTTCTGGCTGTTGAGCAACAGTTCCCTCTTCTCAGCAACATGCTGATGTTTTGGAGGGAGAGTATAGGACCATTGGGTATTATCTTGGTGAAAGGTAAATCAGAGTGTTCTGTTCTCCCTGTGCAGAGGATTCCTCTCATTACCCAGGCAGGGTTGCCAACTAGAGTCTCCCTCTCAGGACTCTGAGTCTTGAGCAGAGGGATGCAAGAGAAGAACAATTGGGGTTTGTTTCTCTGTGGAGCTTGGATGAGATTTTTGAGCTCTTTTTGCTGCTGAGCCCCTGAACCCCCCTGGCTTTTTAACTCTTTCAAGTCTTATTCTCCAACCTTTCCACCAGGTGGAAACCTGTGTGCCAAGCTCTCCCAAATGCTAACAGTAAGTTCTCTTTGTGTCAAATTCTGTTGCTGCCACTCACAACCCATGAACTCTGGCACAGATATTCAACCACGATTCAAGAGTATTTCCTCTGGGAAGCCTTCCTTGAACTCTCAGCCACAGGGCTCATTTATTCATTCATGTTATTCCTCTGCAAGCCTTACTCTGTGTTTGGTCCTGTGCTGGGCTCAGGCAACATGGAAGCTGGGTACCTGCCCCCTCCTTTGAGATTTCCCAAGTGCCAGAGATCGCATCTATGTTAGCCCCACCAAAGCAGGTCAGAAAGCTCTGGGTTTTATGACTGTGTCCTCTCAAGGCTATGTGATCTTCAACAGCTGGGCAGTGCTCCATTCACCTCTGGGCCTCTACAGCCCAGTGTGGTGCCCAGAGCCTACTGGATGCTAAATAAACCTGTACTGAACAGGATTGACTTACTTTGGGAGGCCCCCTATGAAGCCTTAAATCCATAGCTGCTTTAAGAACTAACCTAGGCAGTGAAAGTAAAGAGGAAAAAAATGGTTGGGTGAAAAAAATTGCAGTGGATGTGTGTGCTTCAATTCAATGAAGCACTCTTTTACTGTTGGTCTGTTTAGAAATATATATATATATATATATTCTACCAGTAGCAATGACCTACTGAGAGCTTTGGCGATGGGATGGAAAGATTTCACCTAAGGGTTCTAGTAAAAACCCCAGTGAAAGGGATTCCCATTCCCCATCTCTCCCCACACCCTTCCCTCTTCCCATAAGAAGCCTTAATGGACCTTTAGTGCAATTCTGACAAGATGGAAATTGCAAAGAGATGGAATTTCCACGTTGGGCAGAGAACAGAGGAATGTTATTCTTCTTGCTCCAACCCTGAGCTGGCAAGCTGCCTCTGGGTGGGAGAAGGGACTTTGTGAGGGAACTAGAGCAGGAGCAGGGAAGGAGGCAGAAGCCATGATGATGGGATGCCAGGCCTTCAGATGTCTGCTCCTCGCAGATGTGCCCTCGACGGCTTGGCCCACACATCTGGGAGATAGTCGTCGCCACGGCTCACATCTGGAGAGCACTTTACAGGTTGTGAAACCCTCTCACGGATGTGTCTTAAGCAGATTCCCACAGCGAAGTGGACGGAGCAGATAGCACTGTCCCCACTTGACCCGTGAAGCGCCTAAAGTTGTCACATGGCCTTGCTTAAGCAGTGATGGCAGTGGCAGTGATGACGACAGTAAGGACAGCCCACACCCATAAAGCACTCACCATGGGCCTCCTGGCCCCTGCATTCTGCCTGTATTCATTATTGAATCTCCATGGCCTTTCTGCAAGATGGTTATTTTTTTTTTTTTATCTCCACTTTACATACAAGGAGAATGAATCACACGAGGGTCTAGCCCTTGGCCCAAAATCACACAGAGAGCCAGTGGCAGAGCCACAATTCAAGCCCAGGAGTTTGCCTCCAAAATCTATACTCTTAACCATTATTTCATGCCTGCCTTCCTGTCAAAGCAGGGAAGAGAAACAGGTCTGACTCCTAATTTCATTTCACTGTTGATACCTTTGTGTAAAGATAGAAGCATGATCCTGGGGGGAGACATTCCTCCACTCTAACTGTGTGCTGGGTGACTAAGCCCTGCCTGGCCCTGGGGTGGACAGTGGGAATCGCGGCCTTACCACCCCTTTCCACTGGCCACACATGCACCAAGCATCAGGACCATTCTGTGTCCAGCTCCTGAAACATATTGAGCACTTAATAGTGTGAATAAGGAGTTCCTGCCATGGCGCAGTGGAAACGAATCCGACTAGAATCCATGAGGATGCAGGCTTGATCCCTGGCCTCGCTCAGTGGGTTAAGGACCTGGCATTGCCGTGACCTCTGGCATAGGTTGCGTATGTGGCTCATATCTGGTGTGGCTGTGGCTGTGGTGTAGGCCAGCAGCTACAGCTCCAATTTGACCCCTAGCCTGGGAAGCTTCATATGCCACATGCATGGCCCTAAAAAGACCAAAAAAAAAAAAGGAATCATGTGAATGAATGTGTTGTTCCTACTCAAGCAGGTCACAGTCTAGAGGAAAAAGACATAAGCGAATATAGAGTCATTTTTATAATTATAATACAATTACATTGTATATGTATATACATTATATGTATATTATATATTTAGTGTGTGTGTATGTATGTATGTATATTATGCACACACACGCACACACACATACAAGGGAATGTCGAGAGCTCTAGTATGGCCTGGAGATGAAATGGAGGAACATGAGTGAGGGAGGCTTACTGGCACTGCCACTAGTTCAACATACCTGAAATGGAGAGGTATTGTAGATGGAGCACCATCCGGTGAGCCTGGACAGGTAAGCTGTGATGTGTTCCAAAGAGCTAGGCATTAGGGGTCAGCAAACATTCCCCCCCCACATTTTTAAAAGTTTTATTGAAATAGCTGATTTACAGTGTTGTGATAATTTCCGCGATACAATAAGTGATTCAGTTATACGCATACACACATCCATTCTTTTTCAGATTCTTTTCCCATATAGGTTACCACAGAATATTGAGTAGGGTTCCCTGTGCTATATACAGCAGGTCCCATCAAACTTTCCTTAAAGGGAAGTACATAGTAAATATTTTAAGCTTGGTGGATTATATGGCCTCTGTAGTACCTACGCACCTCTACTTCAAAAGTAGACATAGATGGTATGTAAACAAGTGAGCATAGCTATGTTCGAAAAACAAATTGTTTCCAAAAATAGGTGTCAGGCCCGCTTTGGCCTGTGGGCTGTAGTTTGCTGATCCTGACGTAGGCTGTTGGGTGGGTCTGAGGCAGTATGATCAAGTTTATTTTCCCTCCTTCATTCATTCCTTAAGTATTTCTTGAACACCTGATACATACCATGCATAGTAGCAGTATCTTCCCTCTTGTTGCTTACAGTCTGCAGGGACAGAAAGAATCAGTCACCACAGACTGGCACATCCTCTGATAGATCAAAACAGAAGGGGTCATGAGGTCACAGAGAGAGGCCCTTAAACCCAAATGTGGAAGGACGGACCCACACCAAGGAAATAATACTCGAACTGTGGCCCAAAGGATGAACAAGAGTAAATGAACTGAAAAAGCAAGCGTTCCAGATAAATAAAAGTTGGGTGGAGCTAGAAGACTCTCAAGGCAAGCGGGCCTAAGAGGAGTTCAGTGTATATGGGGCAAGGATGTGGTAGGGAGAGTGCCAGGAAGTGAGGCTGAATGTTAAGTGCTCCTTAGATCAATGACATGCAGTAGAAATACAGTGTCAGCCAGGTATGTAATTTAACAATTTTCTAGTAGCCACATTAAAGAAGTTAGAAAGAAATGCGTAAAATTAAATTTAATCATGCAGATGGTCCCCAACTTGTGATTTTTCAATGATGCAAAAGTGATTAGACATCCAGTAGAAACTGTACTTTGAGCTTTGAATGTTGATATTTCCTGGGCTAGTGATGAGCTGGCTATGTGATCCTCTCTCATGACGCTGGTCAGTGGCAGCCCCAGCTCCCAGTCAGCCCTGCCATCACGAGAGAAAACCACTCGTACACTCACAGCCTCTGTGTTTCACTGTCAGTACAGTATTCAAGAAATGACATGAGATAGGCAACACTTTATTATAAGATAGGCTTTTGGGGGGAGTACCTGTTGTGACTCAGCTGGTTAAGAACCAATATAGTGTCTGCGAGGATGCAGGTTCAATCCTTGGCCTCTCTCAGTGGGTGCGGGACCTGGCATTGCCACAAGCAGTAGCATAGGTCACAGATGTGGCTCGCATCCAGTGTTGCTGCTGCTGTGGTTTAGGCTGGCAGCTAAAGCTCTGATTTGATCCCTAGCCTGGGAACTTCCATATGTCACAGATGTGGCCATAAGAAAAAAAAAGGGGGGGGGGCTTTGTGTTTGATGAGTTTGGCCAACTTCAGGCTAACATAAGTGTTCTGATCATATTCAAGGTAGGTGAGGCTAAGCTGTGCTGTTTGGTAGGTTAGGTGTATTAAATGCATCTTTGACTTCAGACATTTTCAACTTATGATGGGTTTATAGGGGCATAACCCCATCATAAATCAAGGAAGAAGTGAATGTTTTACTTAACCCCAAATATTCAGATTATCCTTTCAATGTGTGATTAATATAAATAATTATTAATGAAATTCTACTTTTTTTCTGGTACAAAGTCATTAAAATCCAATGTAGGAGTTTCCATTGTGGCTCAGTGACTTAATGAACCAATGTTTCTTTGAGGAGGCAGGTTCAATCCCTGGACTCACTCAATGGGTTAAGGATCCAGTGTTGCCACAAGCTGTGGTTAGGTCACAGATGCAGGTCGGATCTGGTGTTGCTGTGGCTGTGGCATAGGCTGGCATCTGCAGCTCCAATTTGACCCCTGGCTGCAAACTTCCATATGCTAGAGGTACAATCATAAAATAATGATAATAATTTTTAATAAAATAAAATCCGCTGTGTATTTTCCATCTCAATTCAAAGTAACCACGTGTCAAGAGCTCATGTGGTGAGAGGCTTCTGTGTTGGCTTGACCATGCAAAGCCATGCAGGCCGTCAGTGGAGCAGTGGAGTCTGGGCTGTAGCATAAGTGTGGTGGGATTTTTATGTTCCATATTGGTGGCTGGATAGCCTGTTACCTTTTCTTTCTTTCTTTTTTTTTTTTTTTTTTGGTATTTTTAGGGCTGCAGCCGCAGCATATGGAAGTTCCCAGGCTAGGGGTCCAATCAGAGCTACAGCTGCTGGCCTACACCACAACCACAGCAACTCAGATTCCTTAACCACTGAGCAAGGCCAGGGATCGAACCCGTGTTCTCATGGATACTAGTCAGATTCATTAACCACTGAGCCACGAGAGGAACTGTTAACTTTAAGTTTGTGGTTTCCTTCTGCCTAATTGCCTTGGGATAGAAAGCTCAAAGAAGAAAAGCAAAACGCAGAAGAGTGGAAGAATGGAGAATGGTCAACTTTGGATGGGCAGGGAAAGAAGAGTAGGTGGCTTTACTAGAAAGCCTGTGAAAATTGAATAGAATAGAACCGAATTTCCAACTGACCTAGACAGGTGATGGTTGAGAGGTGAGATGTCTGGCAGATCCTACTCACACAACGGGGAGTCGAAGCCCCGGGGTCCAGTCAATCATCAGCTCTAAAAGCAAACTGGCAACCTTCTCACTCAGAACCTGAGGATGTGAAGAGAGGGAGGGCAGGTCACTCCAAGAGTCCACCTTTGTGACCTTGATTCGAGTTGGAGGCTCAAGAACCCAGCCCAGCCTGTGGCTGAGGAGTCTGGGACTCCCTCATTTCTGAGCCTGTGAAGGCTGAGACCAGTCTTCCAACTGAAACTACTAGACCTTCTGGGTGGGTGGGCTAGTCTCAATTATAAAAACCCTTTCTCAGGTGTTCAGATGTCCTTCTTGCTGCCCAGTTCCCCACCTACCATCAAAACTTCAAACCTAGGCTTCTGCTTGATTGCAGATTTGATTATATTTATTCAAACACAAGCAATAGGGATGTGCTAAGTGTTGGAATTACTGATCATTTTTTTAAAATTACACTTTCTATCTCTAACCACATGCTCATATTGGTTAAGCCTTAGCAATTGGAGGTCTTTGGGGCAACCTCTTTAATGAAAAAAATGAAAAAGATTGGTAATTAACATGATTTGAGTGTTAGCATACTTTACCAAAGTGCTGAAAAATTTTGTTTCCTTAATTGGTTTAGTTGCAGCCTGGAGTTTATATCACTAATTGGATTAGCATGTGTTTTCTTCATGAATGGTGCTTAATTCAGACTCTGCCCAAATATGTTCATATCTCAAACAACCACAGAAGACTATGGTGATCCAGGAGATACAGGTTGAATGAGAAGCAGCTTGAGTGTTTTGAGAAATGGAAGAAGTAAATGGACAATTAGTGTAGTATGGTTAAGGCGGTTTTGGAGAAAATAGGGGCTGGCGGGGCCACCCCAGGCTGGAATGAGCTTGGATAAAGCTTCCAGGAGCATCATCAAGCATGGTTATGTTTGGGGGTTCAAATTTAAATTTCACCCCTTAAGGGTCTTATGGCTTAGGGAAATTTATATACTTTCTTGCCTCAATTTCCTCATGTATAAAATAAGAATACTGATATTCATATCTATTTTGATGGATTATTATGTAGGATAAATAAGTGTGTGCAAAGTGCTTACTTCCCTATCAGGAATATAGTGAGCCTACAGTCAGTGTAAGCTATCATAATACTAAGTATTGATATGCTTATCTAAGCTGAGACTAAGATAAGCTGAGCTAAAGAATGAATAGGAACAAGCTATGTGTAGCTAATGGAGAGTGTTCCAGGTAAAGGGCAGAGCCTGAGTCCAAAGCTCAGAACTAAGAGGACATGGCAGGCTACAGGGACCAGAGGAGGTTCAGAGTCTGGAGCATAAAGTGAAGGGTGGGTAGGGGGCAGTGGGGATGGTAATAAACAACAAGTCTTGCGAGGTAGGAAGAATCTAAAATACTGGGCAACTGTATCCTTGAGGAGTGAGCCTATTTCCAAATCTCAGGCTCCGAAGACAACTTAAATTTGCAGGTGAATGGAGCCCCAGTAACTGATGCTTTGTATGTGTTAACATGAGTTACAGGAGAACTGCAGCTGTTTGAGATGAAAGCATTTGGCAGAGGGCTTCATGGAAACTATTTTAAAAATATCAACAGAGAGGAAAATTTGTAAGGACTCAACAGAAAGCCATTCCCCTAGCAGAAAGGAAATATCAAGGTTTGGGTTTGGGTCTTGGATAGGGCACTAAATGTCTGGAAACTAAGTTCTCGCTCTGACTCCTTGGGAAGAGATTTTGAAGTTGGTCCTTGGGAGTTCTGCCTTCCTGGCCTGAGCTGGTAGAGATGGTGTGTTTCTGTGTGTGTGTGTATATATATACAGATGGATGGGTAGACACATTGTGTATGTCCGGGAATTGGAGAAAATGGGACATCTGGTAACCTCTTGTCCTACATGTGATCTGTGTTACCTTTGCATATTTTTAATCCTGGAAAGCAATGTA
This sequence comes from Phacochoerus africanus, assembly GCF_016906955.1. NCBI lineage: Eukaryota > Metazoa > Chordata > Mammalia > Artiodactyla > Suidae > Phacochoerus > Phacochoerus africanus. The sequence continues at coordinate 258,772,025 of NC_062545.1, read as the reverse complement.
TTCATATGTGCCAAGGTATCAAAGAGAATGAGCTGCTCCTTCTTCCTGCAAAGCCCAGATAGGTTCCTGGTAGGAGCCAGAGAAGAGGACCCAACCTCCTGGACAAACTTTTGGGCAAAGGACAAAAATGTGCACTCCCTCATACATTGAAGACAGAAGAGGAAAGGAAGGAGGTAATACAGAATCCTTGAAGTCAGATGAACCTGACTGTCCTTCCTTCTCTTTCTGAAGCACTACTTATACTTCAAGTCTTATTTCAAGGCTCCTGGAAGAAGTCTTCTGGGTTCTTCTCCAGCCCCATCTCCTTTGATGGCCCACATGGAGACAAGGTTCTAAATTCATTGCTGTGCATTCTCTCACCAGAATTCTCTTATCCAGGCCACTCCCTCTGCCTGGAACTCCCACCTCTCCCTTCTTGGTCTGGCTGACTCCTAGTCAAGGTCAAAACTCCATTTGATCATCACACTCTTATCCTCAGGCCTGACTCCCTCTCAAGCTTGGCCATTGACATTAAAAAATATGTTTCCACTCTCATGTCTTTACCAAGAGACAGGAAACTCCCTGAGGGCAGGGGCCATGTGGTGTTTATTTTATCCATTTAGAATCCTCATTACCTAGCATATTAGGTGTGAACACATGGACAGTTGAGGGATTGGATCTGTGCTTGAAGTATGACCCCCTTATCAGTAGCAACCTTATCTTATGGAAAGTTTTCAGAAATTAAAATTCTTTGGCCCTACTCCAGAACTACTGAATCAGAAAGTCTGGAGTGCGGCCTGGAGATCTTAACAAAGGATTCTGATGCATGCTAAAGTTGGAGAACCACTGGTCTAGAAAAAGGGTTGGACCATTGTAATGAGAATGCTGCAGTTCCTAAGAGGTGACACTAGCTTCAATAGAACACATGGCTGTCATGAACTATGGACAAAATGTTCTTTGCTCTGTTAGGATAATTCTCTAGGAACTCTCTGGTTAGTTTTCTGTACATTTAAACTGATAAAAGAATTCATGCAACCATCTGTGTCTGTCATGACACATATTCCCAGCACTCAGTTCCCCTTTCCTAGGAAAAAAAATGCTATAGTTTTGACCCCTCATGGCCTTTATACCTTTTCTGGCTACATTTGGCCCATACACATTCTCATGGCCTTTATACCTTTTCTGGCTACATTTGGCCCATACACATTCTCATGGCCTTTATACCTTTTCTGGCTACATTTGGCCCATACATTTGCCAGGTGACCATGGCAACTATGTGTATTCTAAGGAAATCATACTACTCCCACCCCCCCCCCAAGTAATCAATATCAATACTACTGCTTCCTACAACTCTCTTGATCCCAACTGTTTTTTTTTTTTTTTTTCCCAGTATTGCCCATCATGACCAGGTCATTGCTCACCTGAGCCACTGATCTAGCCTCCCATTTAGTCTCAGTACATCCTGATTCTCCCCTTCAACCCTCGTTCTGCACCAAGGGCTCTACCTCAGAATTTACATTTGTTTCTTATATCCCTTCCCCTGAAAATTAGCATGTCTGTCCATTGCCCTCAGGTTAATGTTCAAACACCATGTTCTTTAGAACCTCAAGCTCTAGGGAGCTGTTGCTGTGATTATCCTGGGTTGGTTAGAGAAGATAGAGATGGGCTAGCTAGGAGGGTCCCTCATCCCCTTTTGATTAGAGAATTTTTTTTGACTTGTTGGCATTTCATATAATATTTCTCTTGAAGAATGGATTACATGGCCAAAGTGCTAAAAAAAAAAAAATCATTGACCCACCTGATTACATCTAAGCCAGCTTCCCAAGAATATGAAGCCTGGAGAAGGAAAAAGCAGGCGGGGGTGGATTATTATTACATGGAGGCTCCTTGGGGAAGGCAGATTAAAAACTGTTCAGCTCTGTTTGTGGGTAGAATGAGATTCCTCGAGGAATGAGCTCCATTCTTTTGGCTGCTTCTTCACCTGCTCCTCCATGGCCTTCTTGCAGTTCCATCACAGAACTCATTTTGAGAGCAGTACACCCAGATCATCTCATTTCATCTTCATCTTAGTCATCATTATCCCCAGTGTCCAGATGAGGAATCAGGAGGCTCAGAAGTGAGATAGGTCATCCATAGTCCCAGTGCCATAAAGCAGAACAGCAGAACTGGAACCCAGGAATCAACTGTTCATTATTCCACAGTAGCAACATGCATTGCTTCTCTTCGCCTCACTTTGTAGATTCAAGCTTTGTTGTATTTTAAAGAATCATTGCAAATTTTGGAAGAAAACATGTGGATGCCAATTCCTGCTGAACTGAAGTGTGGGGTCTTATTCCACTTGTGGATTTTGTAGGAAAATGTCTTCTTTCTAATGGAGCATTTTTTTCCAATGAATCTTTTAAAATTTTATACTGACATGTAATATACATACAAAAAAGTGTGTGCACACTTATGATAAGTGCTTGATGAATTTTCATAAACTGAATAGATTTGTGTAACCTGCACTCAAATCAAGAAGGAGGCTATTACCAGCATCCTCAAAGCCCCCTTATTGTCCCTTTCCAGTGACTATCCTGTCTACCCTCTGAAGGGTCCTACCATCCTGATCTCTAATAGCATCGAAGTTCTTTTCTTTGTCTTTCTATTCATGTTTGGGTTTCTTTCATTCTCTTTAAAAAAAATAATTTGGGTGAAATTCATGTAACAAAATTAACTACTTAAAATTGAATAATTCAGTGGTATTTAATATATTTACAGTCTTGTGCGATCAGCATGTTTATCTAGTTCCAAAACATTTCCATCACACTAAAGTAAAGCTCTTACCCAGTAATCAGCTTTCCTTTTTTGCCCCTCCTCAAGTCCCTGGTACCACCAATTTGTGTTATGTCTATATGTATTTGTCTATTCTGGGTATTTCATGTAAATGGAATCATATGATATATAAACTTTCGTGTCTGGCTTCCTTCATTTAGCATAATATCTTGGAAGTTCATCGACTCTGTTGCATGTATACCTCATTTTTTTGTTTTTGTCTTTTTGCCATTTCTTGGTCTGCTCCCGTAGCATATGGAGGTTCCCAGGCTAGGGGTCTAATTGGAGCTGTAGCCACAGGCCTACGCCAGAGCCACAGCAATGCGTGATCTGAGCCGCGTCTGCGACCCACACCACAGCTCATGGCAACGCCGGATCCTTAACCCACTGAGCAAGGCCAGGGATCAAACCCGCAACCTCATGGTTCCTAGTCGGATTCATTAACCACTGAGCCACGACGGGAACTCTGATACCTCATTTTTTTTATGGCTGAATAATATTCATTTGTTCATGTATACCACAGTTTGTCCATTCATCTATTGATGGTCATTTGGGGCTGTTTCACCATGGCTATTATGAATAGCACTACTTTAAACATGTATGTACATAAAGGAGTTTGAATATCTGTTTTCAGATACTTTGAGCATATACTTGGAAGTGGAATTATGGGATCATACGGTAATTCTGCATTTAACTTTTTGAGGAACCAACAATCTGTTTTCTTCAGTGGCTGGGCCATTTTATGTGCCCACCAGCAATGGAAAAGGGTTTACATTTTTCCACATCTTCCTCAACACTTGTTATTTCTCATTTTTTTAAATTAAAATTAAGTTTGTTGGAGTTTCCATTGTGACTCAGTGAGTTAAGAACCCGACATAGTCTCCATAAAAATGCAGGTTCGATCCTTGGCTTCACTCAGCAGGTTGAGTATCCTGTGGTGCTGCAAGCTGTGGTGTAGATCGCAGATGTGGCTTGGATCCTGCATTGTGTTGGCTGTGGTGCAGGCTGGCAGATGCAACTCTTGATTCAACCTCTAGCCCAGAAACTTCCATATGCTGTAGGTGCAGCCCTAAAAAGAAAGAAAAACTTTTTCCAATCTTTGGGGAAATATGTATTCAATTTAATCACTCATTTTCAGTTGGAGTCTCTCTTTGTAGTAGTTTTTAATATGTTCTTGGTAAATTATTTGGAAATATTTTCTCCAATTCTCTGATAACTTTTTTTGATGCACAATTTTTTTTTTTTGCTTTGGTTGAAGTAAATTTATCTTTTACTCATTCTTGTAGTGTCATATGTAAGATTCATTGCAAAATCCAAAGATATTATTATTTACTGCTGTATTTTCTTCTAAGAATTTTGTGGTTTTAGCTTTTATATTTAGGTCATTGACACATTTAGTTAATTTGTGTATATGGTATGAGGTAGGGGTCTAAAAATCTTTTGCATGTGGGTATTCAGTTTTTCCAGTGCCATTAATTGTCCTTTGCTTATTTTTGTAATTCATAAATTAGAAAGTATATAGTATATATCTTTTGTGTCTTCTTTTGTTTAATACCATTTTTATGGATTTATTCATACTTTTGAAAAACAATTATATATTCTTACTGCTGTGCAGCATATTATTGCATTAATATATACCACTTATTTGTCCATGAAACGGTTGATGGGCATTTGGAAAGTTTACAACTTTGGTCTACTGTGAATAGTGATGCTGTGAACATTCTAGGACCTATCTTTTGGGGAACATATGTATGAATTTCTGTTGGGTGTACTCATAGAAGTGGAATTACTGGATCTTAGGGCCTGCTTATTTTTAGCATTAGATTCTGTCATAACATCCTCTTAATCATGAAAAACTAAGAGGCTATTTTTATGATTATTTTTATTTTTTCCATTATAGCTTATTTACAGTGTTCTGTCAATTTTCTACTGCACAGCAAGGTGACCCAGGCATACATACATGTATACATTCTTTTTTTTTCTAAGAGGCTGTTTTTAAAATGTCTCTCTTTATGAATAGGTATTCTACCTATTTTTATTGACTATGAGAAGTAAGGCAGTGGGGCAGGCAGATATGTCGAAATTGTGGGAACTAGAAATACACAGAACCTTTCCCTACTAAGTGCTTTCATTTCCAGTACAAATGTTCCCCACACTGTTAACTGTGCTTCTTCAGTTACAAAATGAAAATTCTATAAACCAACACTGATCCTTCCCAAAGGTGGCATAAATGATGCACCCAAATCAGCAGCATTACAGGTAAACTGGAATGGTTTAAACAACCCTCCTCCCCTTACCTTAGGTAAACTCTGTTTTTGTGTTCAGAACTTTCCAGACTATCCATCACAGAATCACTAACCATAAGAAATGCAAAGCTCTTATAGGCCTCAAGTTTCTCACTGTTTTTGAAAATGGGAAATCTGAGGACCAGAGAGAAATTTTCCCTAGCCAATGGGAACACTGAAACAAACCCTTTTTTTAATTTTTATGATAAGGAGAAAAGATAGCACTGGGGGAAAAAAAACCCAAAACCAAATAAAACAAAAACAAAATATGGGTTTGGATATCTGTCATGTCTGGGCCGAAATCCTGGCTCTGCTAGTTATTTACTGTGTAATTTTGAGCAAGAGATCTCATTTCTCTAGATCTTGATATCTTCATCTTTAAAATGGATTTAAAGATAGGAGTTTAAAAAATATGAGTTTAGAGTATTGCTTTTTAGGATTAAATTAGAACTGGTAAAGGGTGATTTCTCTGTAAATGGAGATTTTTCTTTTTTTAATGGTTATAATGAGGGTTGTCTTTCCCCCACGAACTAGTCAGTAAAAGATAGGATAGTTAGAGAAATGTACACAACCAGTTCTCATGGGATTGAGGCATGACCAGTGCCATTCCAAGAACCAAAACTCTGGCTAGTCATGGAAGGCAGCTTCTGGCAAAAATGCTCACTTAGCAGCAGTTATGGTACAAATTGGTAACTTGCTCCAGGGGAAGAGGGTAGTACAAAGATAATGCTATCTCTAATCTGTTTAAACAAGAGGTGTTCTGGTTAAGGAGGGAGAGAACTGGCCGGGGAGGAAGACATGGGGCTCTGAGGCTGCCTGATGTGTAGCCCTAGAGATGCTCCTCCCCAACTCAATCTTCACTTAGTCATTTGACAAAGACTTTGCAGTAAACACAAAAGCAAATATGACATTTGTACTGCCACCATCCTTAGTATTTCCATAATGGGCAGCTATGATGAAGAAAGAAGTGCAGAGACATGACTTTCTCAAGGTCACATTACCTTTTCTCCAGAGCCTGGATATGTTATAAAATCCCTTCTCCTCACAGAACTGCAATCATTACCAGTCAATCTATGTTGAGGTTAAGTTAAAGAAGTTTCCATCCCTGGAGTACTAAAATACTTGTTTTTGGCTTTAAGCAGACCCAAGATAATCATGAGGAGGGGAGAATCAGTGTAGTGTAGTGTTTACACCTCAGAGAGACTGCGACTTGAGTTAGGGGCCACTCACTCCGAAAACACACTTCAACACTGTGCCACAGTCTCTCTCATATGTAAAAATGGGATGTGTGATCCCTATGACAATATTTTTGAGAGAGTTAAAAGAGAAGCTAATCTGCTTCCAGGTCTTAAAGAAAGAGACCCCTTCCCACTCCTACTCTCTTTCTTACCCTTTTGATATGCCAGCTAGAAAGTAGACAACACTGGTTTTAATTTTTTACCTGTCTTCAACCTAGACCTGTTAATTTCATGGCCATATAACTGAGATTTGTCACCACAGAGATGGAAGTGAGTTTAATATATTGAACAATCTCCATTTGGGTGATGCAGTTTTCTCCATGAAAATACTGGGGAGCTAGGCTGAGTGTATTATTTCCTTTCCCTACCATCCTATTTCTGCTGCAGAATGCTGACTGCCATGGGATTCATATTTAGCCCAGGATGGGGTGGAGAAGTATACTGGTCACATTCTATGTAACAGCCCCCTGCTGGGTATTGTGCTTAAATTATGACACATTTTCCTCAAGACAGAAATGGATTTCCTTCTCTAGACAAAGCTACTGAAATAGAAACAGGTAGAGAACTGCCCAGGATAACATAGCATATAAATGGCTATGATCCCAAATCTCATCCAACACCATGCTGATGCTTTTCCAAAGCCTCCTTCTTTGATCTTAAGATGTCACTGTGACAAAACTATTGAGGGGTCATCCGGAATATTACTTGAATTTCCAAACTTAAACATGTGATCACATAATTTTAGGTATTTATATTTTCCTGAATGCTGATCTTAGAAAAGAGTTAGATTTCCTTGTCCTGATATTTCATTATTTAAAAATTAATCTAATAGGGACTCTACTTTCTACTCAATTTGTCTTTAAACCCACAGTCTCTAAAAAAGTCTGTTGATTGCAATAAAAAACTAAAATCAGTGAACATCAGTGGCATATAATAACTTTCTAGAATCACAGAATGTTCAACACTGGGGAACATTTTGTCCAATCTCACTATTAATGGAATATATAAAATCCTCTGCCCACCCACCACCACCACTTTTATCCAAACAGCCATCATTTCTTTCTTGGACTGTGCAGGGTCCTTTGACTCCCTGCATCTGCTCCTGGCTCCCTCCTTTTTATTAACTCCTCCCTCTCCTCCTCCTTTTTTTTTTTTTCTTATCGAAGTATAGGTGATTTAAAATGTGTTAATTTTTGCTGCACAGCAAAGTTATTCACACACAAACACACACATATATATGTACCTATACATACAGACATATATATATATATATATGTATACACACACACACACACATATATACACACACACCAGATTCTTTTTTTAATATTCTTTTCCATTATGGCTCATCATAGGCTATTTAATATAGTTTCCTGCGCTATACAGTAGGACCTCGTTGTTTATCCATCCTATATATATTAGCTTACATCCGTTATCCCAAAACTCCTACTCCACCCCTCCCCCCAACTCCCTCTGCCTTGGCAACCACAAGTCTGTTCTCCATGTCTGTGAATTGTTTCTGTTTTGTAGATAGGTTCATTTGTGTCATATTTTAGATTCCATATATAAGTGATATCATATGGTATTTGTCTTTCTCATTCTGACTTACTTCATTTAGTATGAGAATCTCTAGTTGCATCCATATTGCTGCAAATAGCAACATTATTGTGTTCTTTGTTTATATCTGAGCAGGATTCCATTGTATATAGTACTATATCTTCTTTATCCATCCCTCTGCTGATGGACATATAGTCTGTTTTCGTGTCTTGGCTATTGTGAATAGTGCTAGATGAACATAGGTATGCATGTATCTTTTTGATTATAGCTTTTCTTGATATATGCTCAGGAGTAGGATTGCTGTATCTTACGGTAACTTTATTTTTAGTTTTCTGAGGAACCTCCATGCTGTTTTCCATAGTGGCTGCACCAGTTTACATTCCCACCAGCTGCGTAAGAGAGTTCCCTTTTCTAAACACCCTCTCCAGCATTTTTCATCTCTAGGATCTTTCATAATGGCCATTCTGACTAGTGTAAGGTGGTACTTCATTAGTTTTTATTTGTATTTCTCTGATAATTAGTGATGTTGAGCATTTTTCATGTGCCTGTTGCCCATCTGTTTGTCTTATTTGGAGAAATGTCTATTTATGTCTTCTACCCATTTTTAGATTGGGTTTTTATTTGTTTTGATATTGAGTTATATGAGCTGTTTGTATATTTTGGAAATTAAGCCCTTGTTGGTCACATTGCTTGTAAATATTTTCTCCCATTCTGTAGGTTGTATTTTCATTTTGTTTATGAATCACTTTGCTATGTAAAGGATCGCAAGTTTTATTAGGTCACACTTGTTTGTTTTTATTTCTATTGCCTTGGGAAACTGAGCTAAGAAAACACTGGTACTCTTTATGTCAAAGAATGTTTTACTAATGATCTCTTCTAGGAGTTTATGGTGTCATGTCTTATATTTACTCTTTAAGCCATTTTGAGTATATTATTGTATATAGTGTGAGGGGGTATTCTAACTTCACTGATATTCATGTGGCTGTCCAACTTTCCTAGCGCCACCTACCGAAGAGACTGTCTTTTCCCCATTGTATATCCTTGCCTCCTTTGTCAAATATTGACTGTAGGTGCCTGGGTTTATTTCTGTGCTCTCTATCCTGTTCTATTGGTCTATATGTCTGCTTTTGTGCCAGTATGATGCTGTTTTGATTTCCATAGCTTTGTCGTCTTTTCTGAAGTTTGGGAGGGCTATGTCTCCAGCTTTTTCTTTTTTTCTCAGGATTGCTTTGGCAATTCTGGGTCTTATATGGTTCCATATAAACTTTAGGATTTTTTGTTCTAGTGCTATGTAAAATGCCATGGGTAATTTGATAGGGATCAAATTGAATCTGTAGATTGCTTTGGGTAGTATGGCCACTTTAACAATATTAATTATTCCAATCCAAGAGCATGGAATATATTTACATTTCTTGAATCATCTTTAATTTTCTTTATTAATGTTTTATAGTTCTAAGCATATATTTTACCTCCTAAGGTTTAATTCTAAGTATTTTATTTTGTGGGTGTGTGATTTTAAAAAAAATTGTTTTCTGTTTCTTTTCGTATACCCTTTCTGATATTTCACTGTTAGTGTAAAGAAACACAGTCAATTTCTGTCAGTTAATCTTGTATCCTTCTACCTTGCTGAATTTGTTTATCATTTCTAGTGGTGTTTTGTTTTGTTCCCTTTCTGGCCACTGAATGCAGCAGCTTGATGTAGGATCTTAGTTCCCAGAGCAGAGATTGAACCCAAACCACATCATTGAAAGCACCAAATCCTAACCACTAGAAATCAGGGAATTCTTCCAGTTCTGTTGGTTTTTGCATGGAATCCTTAACGTTGTCCATGTATAGCTCATGTCATCTGCATATAATGACAATTTAACCTCTTCTCTTCCAATTTGCACACCTCTTGTTTCTTGTCTGATTGCTGTGGCTAGGACTCCCAATACTATGTTGAATAGAGGAAGTGATAGTGGGCATCCTTGTCTTGTTCCACATTTTAGTGGGAAGGCAGTCAGCTTTTCACCATTGTGTATCATATTGGTTTTGTGGTTTTTTTCATAAATAGCTTTCATTATGTTGAGATATGTCCCCTCTATACCCCCTTTTGTAAGAGTTTTTGTCATGAATGGAAGTTGAATTTCGTCAAATGTTTTCTTCTTCATCTACTGAGATGATCATGTGTTTTTTGTCTTTTGTTTATGTGGTGTATCACATTGATTTATTTGTGTATCTTGAGCCAAACTTGTGAAGCTGGGATGACTTTTGCTTGGTTGTGATGTATAATTTTATTTAATTCATTATTGAATTCTGTTCACTAGTATTTCGTTGAGAATTTTTGCATCTATGTTCATCAAAGATATTGGCCTATAATTTTCTTTTTTTGGAGGTATCTTTGCTGGTTTTGGTATAAGGGTGATAGTGGCTTCATAGAATGCATTTGGAAATTTTCCCTGCTCTTCAATTTTTTGGAAGAGTTTGAGAAAAATCACTGTAAATTCTTCCTTGTGTATTTGGTAGAATTCTCTTGTGAATCCATCTGGTTCCGGACTTTTGCTTGTAGTATTTTTTTTTTCTTTTTCTTTTTTGGCCACCCCAAGTTATATGGAGATCCCGGGCCAGGGATCAGATCTGAATCACAGTTGCAACCTATGCCATAGCTGTGGCAATGCCAGATCTTTTAACCTACTGTGCCGGGCCAGGGATCAAATCTGTGTCTTGGCACTGCAGAGATGCCTTCAACCCATTGTGCCACAGCAGGAACTTATAGAGAGATTTTTAATTCTATTTTACTTTTGGTGATAAGTCTCTTCACATTATTTCTTCCTTTTTCAATTTTTGTGGGCTGTATGTTTCTAGAAAGTTGTCCATTTCTTCTAGGTTGTCATATTTGTTGGCATGTAATTGTTAATAGTGTTCCTTGTGGTTTTTTTGTATTTCTCCGGTATTAATTGTTATGTCTTTTTCATAAGTATAGTTGATTTATTCCCTGTGTTATACAGCAGAACCTCATTGCTTATCCATTCTAAATATAATAGTTTTCATCTACTAATTCCAAAGTCCCAGTCCATCCCACTTCCTCCCCCTCTCCCTTGGCAACCACAAGTCTATCCTCAATGTCTGTGAATCTGTTTCTGTTCTGTAGATAGGTTCATCTGTGCCATATTTTAGATATCATATGGTATTTTACTTTCTCTGACTTCACTTAGTATGTGAACCTCTAGTAGCATCAATGTTGCTGCAAATGCCATTGTTTTGTCCTTTTTCATTGTTGAGTAGTATTCCGTTATGTATATGTACCACATCTTCTTAATCCATTTATCTGTCATTGGACATATAGGTTGTTTCTATATCTTGACTATTATGAATAGTGCTGCAACGAGCATAAGGGTGCATGTATCTTTTTAAATGAAAGTTTTGCCTGGATATATGCCCAGGAGTGGGATTGCTGGATAATATAGTAGTTCTATTTTTAATTTTCTGAGGACTCCCCCAATACTGTTTTCCATAGTGTCTGCACCGATTTACATTCCAACCAGCAGTATAGAAGTGTTCCCTTTTCTCCACACCCTAGTCAGCATTTGTTATTTGTAGTCATTTTTCATGATGGCCATTCCGATTGGTGTGAGGTGGTACCTCATTGTTTTGATTTGTATTTCTCTCATAGTTAGTGAGATTGAGCATTTTTGCATGTGCCTGTTGACCAGACATATATCTTTGGAGAAATGTCTGTTTAGATCTTCTTCCCTTTTTTTTTTTTTTTGTCTTTTGTCTTTGTTGTTGTTGTTGTTGTTGCTATTTCTTGGGCCGCTCCCGCGGCATATGGAGATTCCCAGGCTAGGGGTCCAATCGGAGCTGTAGCCACCGGCCTACGCCAGAGCCACAGCAATGCGGGATCCGAGCTGCGTCTGCAACCTACACCACAGCTCACGGCAACGCCGGATCCTTAACCCACTGAGCAAGGGCAGGGACCGAACCCGCAACCTCATGGTTCCTAGTCGGATTCGTTAACCACTGCACCACGACGGGAACTCCTCTTCCCTTTTTTTGATTAGGTTGTTTGTTTATTTATTTTGCTGCTGAATTGTATGAGTTGTTTGTGTACTTTGAATATTAAGCCCTTGTCATTTGCCTTGTCTGTAACTATTTTCTCCCATTCCATAGGTTGTCTCTCTTTCTTTTTTTATGATTTCCTTTGCTTTGTAAAGGATTTTAAGTTTAATTAGGTTCCATTGGTTTACTTTTGTATTTTTTTTCTGTTATATTGAGAGACTGACCTAAGAAAGCATGTGTACAGTTGATGTCAGAGAAAATTTTGCCTATGTTCTCTTCTAGGAATATAATGGTGTCATGTCTTATGTTTAAGTCTTCAAACCATTTTGAGTTTATATTTGTACATGGTATGAGGGTTTATTTCATTGATTTATATGAAGCTGTCCCTTTTCCAGTACCACTGGCTGAAGAGACTTTTTCCCTTTTTATATTCTTGCCTCCTTTGTTGAAGCTTAATTAACTGTAGGTACCTGGGTTTATTTCTGGGCTCTCTTTTCTGTTCCATTGGTCCATATGTCTGTTTTTGTACCCAGTACCACACTTTCTTGATTACTGTAAATTTTAAGATTGTTTTTTCCAGTTCTGCGAAAAATGCCATGGGTAATTTGATAGGGATTGCATTGAATCTGTAGATTACTTTCAGTAGTGTGGCCATTTTAATAACATTAATTCTTCCAATCTAGGGGCATATCTTTACATTTCTTCGAATCCTCTTTAATTTCCTTGATTAATGTTTTATACTTCTCAACTTATAAGTCTTTCACCTCCTTGGTCAGGTTTTTTCCTAGGTATTTAATTTTGGGGGGTGTTATTTTTAAAAGGTGTAGTTTTTTAGAATATTCCTTTTCTAATATTTCACTTTTAGTATAGAGAAATGTATAATCTTGTATCCTGAATGTTAATCTTGTATCCTGCTACTTTGCTGAATGTGTTGACCAGTCTGAGTAGTTTTTGAGTGGACTCCTTAGGGTTTTCTGTATATCATGTCATCTGCATAGAGTGGCAATTTTACGTCTTCTCTTCCAATATGGATACTTTTATTTCTTTGGTTTGTCTGATTGCTGTGGCTAGGAATTGCAATACTGTGTTGAATAAAAGTGGTAAGAGTGGGCACCCTTGTCTTTTTCCAATTTCTAGCGGGGAGGCTTTCAGCTTTTCTCCTTTGAGTATTATATAGGCTGTGGGTTTGTCATAAATGGCTTTTATTATGTTAAGATATGTACCCTCTATACCCACTTTGGTAAGAGTTTTTAATCAAGAATGTAAGTTGGATTTTGTCAAATGCTTTTTCTGCGTCTATTGAGATGACCATTTGGTTTTTGACTTTTCTTTTTTTAATGTGGTGTATGACATGGATTGATTTGCATATGTTGAACCATTCCTTTGAACTTGGGATGAATCCCACTTGGTTATAGTCTATGATCTTTTTCATGTGCTGGATTTGGTTGGCTAAAATTTTGTTTAAAATTTTTGCATTCATATTAATCAACAATAATGGCCTAACATTTTCTTTTTCGGTACTATCTTTTTCTGGTTTTGGTTTTAGGGTGATGATGGCTTCATAGAATGTCTTTGGGAGTGTTCTTCCTTCTTCAAACTTAGAAAAGTTTAAAAAGAATGGGTATAAGTTCTTCTCTTTGTGTTTTGTAGAATTGTCCGGTGAAGCCATCTGGTCCTGGACTTTCATTTGTAGGGCATGTTTTTTAATTACATGTTCAATTTAATTTCTAGTAATTGTTCTATTCAAATGATCTGTTTCTTGATTCAATTTTCATGGGCTGTGTATCTCTATAAAGCTTTCCATTTCTTCTAGGTTATCAAATTTTTGTTGGCATATAATTGTTCATAGTATTCTGTTATGGTTTTTTGTATTTCTGCAGTATCTGTTGAGATATCTCCTTTTTCATTTCTTATTTTGTTTATTTGGGTTCCTTTTTCTTCTTCTTGATGGGTCTAGCCAGAGGTTTGTCAATTTTGTTTACCCTTTCAAATAACCAGCTTTTATTTTTATTGATTTTTTTTCTGTTTTTTTTTAATCTCCAGTTTATTGATTTCCTCTCTGATCTTTATGATTTCCTACCTTTTGCTGACATTAGGTTTTGTTTGTTTTTCTTTTTCTCTCTCTCTCTTATTTATTTGTTTGTTTGTTTGTTTGCTTGCTTATTTATTTATTTATTTATTTATTTATTTATTTATTTATTTATTTTAGGGCCTCACCTGTGACATACAGAAGTTCCCAGGCTAGGGAGTGGAATCAGTGCTGCAGCTGCTGGCCACAGGCAAAGCTATAGCAATTCAGGATGTGAGTCACATCTGTGACCTACACTGCAGTTCTCAGCAACACTGGATCATTAACCCACTGATCAAGGTCAGGGATTGGACGCACATCCTCATGGACATTACTCAGGTTCCTTTCTGCTGAGCCACAAGGATAACTCCTGTTATTCTTTTTCTAATTCTTTTTTGGTCGTAGGTTAAATTGTTGATTTGATATTTTTCTTCTTTTTTGAGGAAGGCCTATATTGCTATGAACTTCCCTCTAAGTACAGCTTTTGCATCATCCCATAGATTTTGAATGGTTTTGTTTTCATTGTCATTTGTCTTGAGGTATTTTTTAATCTCTTTTGATTTCCTCATTGACCCATTGGTTTTTTTAATAGCATGTTGTTTAGTCATCACATAGTCAGTTTTTTCTCGTTTCTCTTCCTGTGGTTGATTTCTAGTTTTATGCTAATGTGGTCAAAGAAGATGCTTGAAATAATTTCTGTATTCTTAAATTGATCGAGTTTGGTTTTGTGCTCCATTATGTGGATAATCTTAGAAAATGTTCCCTGTGCACTTGAGAAGAATGTATATTCTTGTTTTGGGAGATGTAATATCAATTAAGTCCAACTGTTCTGTTGTGTCATTTAGAATCTCTGTTGACTTGTTGATTTTCTGGCTAGAGCATCTGTCCATTGATGTGAGTGGGGTGTTAAAGTCTCCTACTATTATTGTAGCCCCATCAATTTCTTCTTTTACGTCTGTTAGTTTTTGTTGTATGTCTTTGGGTGCTCCTATATTAGGGGCACGTATATTGATGAGCATAATATATTTTTGAGTTTATCCTTTTATCATTAAATAGTGTCATTCTCTATATTTCTTTATAGCCTTTGTTTTAAATTCTATTTTATCTGATATGAGTATTGCAGCTCCTGCTTTCCTGTCATTTCCACTAACATGAATTATCTTTTTCCATCCTCTCGCTTTGAATTTATATGTGTCCTTTGCCTTACCTTTTAACCAGCATATTGTAGCCTCTTGATTTTTTATTCACTTTGCCACTCTTTCTTTTGAATGGAGCATTCAGTCCATTGACATTCAAGGTAATTATTGATAAATATGTATTTATTTCCATTTTAAACCTTGTTTTCTAGTTGATTCTATGTTTCTCTTTTCTTTCTTTTTTTTGATGGATAATTTCCTTTTGTTTTATACTTGTGTCTTCTTTTAGATTTTGTGAATGTAATGTTTGGTTTTGTTTGTAGTTGCTCTGTTTTTCAAGTATGTTAACTCCTTCCTATATTTAAGTTTATATATATATTTATATATTTTATATATATATTTATATATATAAATTTATATTTTTTATATTTTTTTTCTACCGCACAGTATGGTGACCCAGTTATGCATACATGTATACATTCTTTTTTCTCACATTATGTGTTCCATCATAATTTACTAGACAGAGTTCCCAGTGCTACACAGCAGGATACCATTGCTAATCTATCCCAAAGGCAACATTCTACATCTATTTACCCCAAGATCCCAGTCCTCCCCACTCCCTCCCCTTCCCCCTTGGCAACCACAGTCCTATTCTCCAAGTCCATGATTTTCTTTTCTGTGGAAAGTTTCATTTGTGCCATATATTAGATTCCATATCTAAGTGATATCATATGGTATTTGTCTTTCTCTTTCTGACTTACTTCATTCAGAGTGAGAGTCTCTAGTTTCATCCATGTTGCTGCAAATGGCATTATTTTGTTCTTTTTTATGGCTGAGTAGTATTCCATTGTATATATATACCACATTTCCTGATCCAATCACATATTAGTGGACATTTGGGTTGTTTTGTCTTGGCTATTGTGAATAGAGCTGCAATGAACATGTGGGTGCATGTGTCTTTTTTAAGTACAGTTTTTCTGGATATATGCCCAAGAGTGGGATTGCTGGGTCATATGGTAGTTACATGTATAATTTTCTAAGGTACCTCCATACTGTTCACATTACATTCATCAAAACTGAAAAGTATTCAAACATAAAAAAATGGAAATCATCCAACCAAAAAAAAAAAAAAAAGAAAGAAAGAAAGAAAGGAGAAACATAGAATCAACTGGAAAACAAGGTTTAAAATGGAATAAAATGGGAGTTCCCGTCGTGGCGCAGTGGTTAACGAATCCGACTAGGAACCATGAGGTTGCGGGTTCGGTCCCTGCCCTTGCTCAGTGGGTTAACGATCCGGCGTTGCCATGAGCTGTGGTGTAGGTTGCAGACGCAGCTCGGATCCCACGTTGCTGTGGCTCTGGCGTAGGCCGGTGGCTACAGCTCCGATTCAACCCCTAGCCTGGGAACCTCCATATGCCGCGGGAGCGGCCCAAGAAATAGCAACAACAACAACAACAAAAAAAAAGGAATAAAATGGAATAAATGAAATAAATGCAAATCTATCAATAATCACCTCGAATGTCAATGGACTGAATGCTCCAATCAAAAGACACAGAGTGGGAGATTGGATAAAAAAGCAAAAACCTTCAATCTGCTGCCTACAAGAGACTCACCTTAGGGCAAAGGACACTTATAGATTGGAAGTGAGGGGACAGGAAAAGATGTTTCATGCCAATGGACAAGACAGGAAAGCAGGAGTTGCAATACTCATATCAGAAAAAATAGACTTTAAAATGAAGGCCATAAAGAAAGACAAGAACACTATATAATGGCTAAAGGATCCATACAAGAAAAGGATATTACAATCATCAATATATATGCCCCTAATATAGGAGCACCCAGATACCTACAACAAATATTAACTGACATACAAAGAGAAATTGGTGGGAATACAATCATAGTAGGAGACTTTAACACCCCACTGACATCCATGGACAGATCTTCTAGACAGAAAATCAATAAAGCAACAGAGATTCTAAAGGAAACAATGGAAAAGTTAGGCTTAATTGACATTTTCAGGACATTACATCCAAAAAAATCAGAATATACCTTCTTCTCAAGTGCACATGGAATGTTCTCAAGAATTGATCACATATTGGGGCACAAAGCTAACCTCAACAAATTTAAGAGTATGTAAATTATTTCAAGTATCTTCTCTGACCACAATGGCATGAAACAAGAAATCAATCACAGATTTAAAAAGTGAGAAAAAACCTACTACATGGAGACTAAACAACATACTACTAAAAAACCAGTGGGTTAATGAAGAAATCAAGAAGGAAATTAAAAAAATACCTCAAGAAAAATGATAATGAAGACAAAATCACTCAAAATCTATGGGATACTGCAAAAGCAGTGCTCAGAGGGAAGTTCATAGCAATACAGGCATTCCTCAAAAAAGAAGAAAACTCTCAAATTGACAACTTAACCTGCCACCTGAATGAATTTGAAAAAGAAGTTCAAGCAAAACCTGAAGTCAATAGCAGGAAGGAAATCATAAAGATCAAAGAGGAAATCAATAATATAGAGATTAAAAAAGAAATAGACAAAAATCAGACAAAGAGCTGGTTCTTTGAAAAGATAAACAAAATAGACAAACCTCTGGCTAGACTCACCAAGAGGAGAGAAAAAATCAAATAACCAAATAAGAAATGAAAAAGGAGAAGTCACAACAGATACTACGGAAATACAAAAAACCATAAGAGGATACTATCAACAACTATATGCCAACAAATTTGACAACCTAGAAGAAATTAATATCTTTCTAGAGACTTACAGCCTGCCAAAACTGAATCGAGAAGAAATAGATCAACTGAACAGACCAATCACTAGAAATGAAATTGAGTATGTCATAAAAACACTCACTACAAATAAAAGTCCAGGACCAGATAGCTTCACAGGAGAATTCTACCAAATATACAGTGAGGAACTTAACACCCATCCTCCTTAATCTTTTTCAAAAGGTTGAAGAAGGAACACTCCCAAAGACATCCTATGATGTCACCATCACCCTAATTCCAAAACTGGACAAAGATACCACCAAAAAAAGGAAAACCATTGACCAATATTTTTGATGAATTTAGATGCAAAAATTCTCAACAAAATTTTATCCAACTGAATCCAACAACATATCAAAAAGATCATACACCACAACCAGGTTCACAAGGATGGTTCAACACATGTAAATCAATCCATGTCATACACCACATTAACAAAAGAAAAGTAAAAAATCATATGATCATCTCAATAGATGCAGAAAAAGCATTTGACAAAGTCCAACATCCCTTCATGATAAAAACTCTTACCAAAGTGGCTATAGAGGGAACATTCCTTAACACAAAGCCATTTATAAGAAACCCACAGCAAATATCTGCTTGATTTAAACTGATTGTCATATAGGCTCAAACACGTTCTAAAATAAAAGAATTTACATTTTGCTACTCCCTTTCCCCACATTTTATGATTTTTATGTCCACCCTTACCTCTTCATGTTTATTCCTTTGCTGTTCCTTGTGTTCATCACTACTTTCACAAATAGATTTTTTTTCTTTTTGATCTATATGTTTTTTAAGTCATTTACTTTTCAATTCTGATTTCCTTTTTCCTGTCTTGCTTCTTTTCTATGTGTAGAAGACCTTTCAATATTTCTTTGAGGATAAGTTTAGTATTGCTGTATTCTTTCAGTTTTTGCTTGTCTGAGAAATTCTTTTTTTTCTCTTTTTAGGGGTGCACCTGCATTATATGGAGGCCCCCAGGCTCGGGGTCCAGTTGGACTGTGGCTGCCCGCCTACACCACAGCCACAGCAACACCAGATCCAAGCTGCGTCTGTGACCTACACCACAGCTCACAGCAATGCTGGATCCTTAACCCACTGAGCAAGGCCAGGGATTTAACCTGTGTCCTCATGGATGCTAGTCAGATTTGTTTCCCCTGAGCCATGATGGGAACTCCATTGTCTGAGAAATTCTTTATCTCTCCTTCTATTCTAAATTAAAATCTTGCTGGGTAAAACTTTTTTTTTTTTTTTTTGCTTTTTAGGGCTGCACCCATGGCATATGGAAGTTCCTAGGCTGGGGATTAAATTGGAGCTGCAGCCACAACCACAGCCACAGCCATAATCATAGTGAAGTGGGATCTGAGCCACATCTGCAACCTACATTACAGCTCATTGGAACACCAGATCTTTAACCCACTGAGCAAGGCCAGGGATTGAACAGTGTCCTCATGGATACTGGTCAGGTTAGTTAATGGGAACTCCTGGAAAGAACATTCTAGATTGCAGATTTTTCCCTTTAAAACCTTTGAATACATTTTAAATACATTTCCTTTCTGGCCTGCAGCATTTCTGTAGAGAAATTAGGTGATAGCCTTATGGGGATTCCCTGTAATTAATTCTTTGTTTTCCTCTAGCTGCCCTTGGAATCATATCTTTAACTTTTGCCATTTTTATTATGGTATGTCTTGCTATAGGTCTGTTTGAATTCATCTTGTTTGGGACTTTCTGTGTTTCCTGTATCTGGATATCTGTTTCTCTCTTTAGGTTTGGGAAGGCTTCTGCCATAATTTATTCAAATATATTCTCAGTCTCCTTTTCTCTGTCTGGAATCCCTGTTATGTGTAGATTGGCATGTTTTATATTATCCCATAATTCTCTTATATTGCTTTCTTTTTTTTTTTTAATTTGGCTTTCTGTCTGCTGTTCTGATTGGGTGATTTACATTACCTTATCTTCCAGATCACTTATTTGTTCTTCTGCATTATTCATTCTTCTATTCATTGCTTTTAGCTCAGCTTTTCATCTCAGAAAATGAATTTTATAATTTTTCTTGGCTCTTCCTTATAGTTTCTAGTTCCTTTTTATAGTAATCTGCATTTCTGTTTATAGCCTTTATTAATTCCATCAGTATCTTCATTACCTCCTTTTGGAACTTGGTGTCTATTAGATTGAAGAGGTCTCTCTCTTTTTTTTTTTTTGTCTTTTTGCCATTTCTTGGGCTGCTCTGGCAACATATGGAGGTTCCCAAGCTAGGGGTCGAATCAGAGCTGTAGCTGCCATCCTATGCCACAGCCACAGCAATGCAGGGATCCGAGCCGCATCTGCAACCTACACCACAGCTCATAGCAATGCTGGATCCCTAACTCATTGAGCAAGGCCAGGGATCAAACCTGCAACCTCATGGTTCCTAGTGGGATTTGTTAACCACTGAGCCATGACGGGAACTCCTGAAGAGGTCTCTTTCATTGTTTATTCCTTCAGGCGAATTCTCATTGTCTTTTAACTGGGAGTAGTTTATCTGCTTCTTCATTTTGCTTATACTTCTCTTACTCTGTGAATTTAGGAGAAATAATTATCTACTGTAGTCTTAAAAGGATGTTTATATGTGGTGGCCTCCCTGCATATCTTATGTGGGTTTAATATTTTTGGCACAAAGCCTGCTTCTAGTTTGGATGCTCGCTGCCTCTTTGCTCAGTATGTGCTGGCGATTGATAGGGAGAGTGCAGGTGCAGCAGCCCACATACATGACTTCTGGGGGCCCTATGTTGAAGGGGGGGTTGGGTGGAGTGGTGGCAGTATTTGATGCCAGTTCACAGGTCTATTAGGTGGGAGCAGCAGCCTAAGCCCTTGATGGCAGTGGCAGCTTGTGCCCATCCCTGGAACTTGTTTAGGTTGTGTTCTGTTGCCTGAGAGCATGTCTGGGTGGTTCAATCCTTCTCCTTGTGTGCCCCTAAACAATGGCTCTTTGCCTGTTTGACAGGCCTGGGCTTCTTCCATGTACACCCTCAGTTGTGGCACCCCATACTCCAGCCCCTTCAGGCTGCTTCCACACAGCCAACCCCAGTCTTCTCCCTGGGTCTGACCTCAGAAGCTCAAGATTCAGCATCCAGCCCCCACCTACGCTAAGGCTATGGAGTATAGGGTGGTAGCACCAACCATCTGTACAGGCCTTTCTCCACTTTGCCCTTCTCAAGCTGGTTGGTGAGCTCTCTTCCAAGGCCCTGAAGCTCCCCTTCCATCCTGGCTGATCTTCCTATAGTAAGGGGAGTTCCAAGGGTGCATGAACCTTTCCTCTTTCACAGCTTCCTCCCAGGGGTGCGAGTATAAGTGATATCATGATATTTGTCTTTCTTTCTGACTTATCCACATAGTATGATAATCTGTAGATACATTCGTGTTGCTGCAAATGGCATTATTTCATTCTTTTTTATGACTAATATTTGATTGTACATTGATGAACATTTAGGTTGTTTCCATGCCTTGGCTATTATAAATAGTGCCACTCTAAATGTTGGGGTGAATGTATCTTTTCAAATTAGAGTTTTCTCTGGATATATTCCCAGGAGTGGGATTGCTGTATCATATAGTAACTCAGTTTTTCACTTTCTGAGGAAGCTCCGTATAGTTTTCTCCATACAGAGTAGCTGCACCAATTTATGTTCATACCAACAATATAGGAGGCTTTCCTGTGCTCTACACCCTTGCCGGCATTTTTTTTCTTTTGGGGACTGCACCCACAGCATATGGAAGTTCCCAGGCTAGGGGTCAAATCAGAGCTACAGTTGTCAGCCTATGCCACACACACAGCAATGGCAGATTCGAGCTATATCTGTTACCTACACCACAGATCATGGTAATGCCAGATCCTTAACCATCTGAATGGGGCCGAGGATTGAACCCACATCCTCATAGATACTAGTTGGGTTTGTTACCACTGAGCCACTATGGGAACTCCCTCTCCAGGACTTATTAATTGCAGGCTTTTTCATGATGACCATTCTGCTTAATGTGAGGCGAAACTTCATTATAGTTTTGATTTGTATTTCTCTGATAATTAGTGATGTTGAGCATCTTTTCATGTGCCTGTTGTCCCTCTGCATGTCTTCTTTGGAAAATGTCTATTTAGGTCTTCTGCCCATTTTTCAATTAGGTTGTTTTTTTATTTTTGTTATTGAGTTCCTTGTGCTGTTTGTATGTTTTGGAAATGAAGCTCTTGTAGGTTGCGTCATTTGCAGTTATTTTCTCCCAATCCATAGGTTGTCTTTTTGTTTGTTTCTTTTGCTGTGTAAAGGCTTGTAAGTTTGGAAGTCTTTCCTCTGGAACATACTATCTGTTTCTTTGGGGAGGGGAAGGCGGTTGGAAGACCCTTGCTTTCTTCTGAACTAAAGATGCCTTCTTTCTTCAATTCTGAACTGGCTGGTTGGGCTTTTTATTTCTTTAAGATGTTCTACACCTTAGGAAAATCCAAAAGTGGCCTCAAAGCTTTTTGACCCAGAAAGGAAGAAAGAGCAGCAGTGAAGTTGCTTAGAATCCAAGGCAGGAAGGATGCTTGGAATGGGGGATGGGGTGGGTGAGACTGGAACTGTGAGTGTGGGGGTTGGGGGGTGATAGGAGAATTAGT
Organism: Phacochoerus africanus; assembly: GCF_016906955.1. Classification (NCBI taxonomy): domain Eukaryota; kingdom Metazoa; phylum Chordata; class Mammalia; order Artiodactyla; family Suidae; genus Phacochoerus; species Phacochoerus africanus. The sequence goes on along the minus strand of NC_062545.1, from coordinate 258,749,515 downwards.
ATTATTTTTTAAAAAAGGCTTACAAGTTTGATTAGGTCCCATTTGTTTCTTTTTGCTTTTATTCGTATTGCTCTGGGAGACTGATCCAAGAAAACACTGGTACTATTTATGTCAGACAATGTTTTGCCTTTGTTCTCTTCTAGGAGTTTAATGGTGTCATGTCTTATATCTAAGTCTTTAAGCCATTTTGAGTTTATTATTGTATACAGTGTGAGGGTGTTCTAACTTCATTGATTTACATGTGGCTGTCCAACTTTCCCAGTACCACTTGCTGAAGAGACTGTCTGCTCCCCTGTATATTCTTGCCTCTTTTGTCGAAGATTAATTGACCATAGGTGTATGTGTTTAGCTCTGGGCTCTCTACTCTGTTCCATTGATCCTTATGTCTGCTTTTGTGCTAGTGTAACACTGTTTTGATTACCGTAGCTTTGTATTATTGTCTGAAGTCTGAGAGGGTCATGCCTCCACCTTTGTTCCTTTTTTCTTCAGGATTGCTTTGGCAATGCTGGGTCTTTTATTGTTCCATATAAATTTTAGGATTGTTCTAATTCTGTCTAAAATGTCATGGGTAATTTGACAGGGATCACATTAAATATGTAGATTGCTTTGGGTAGTATGTCCACTTTAACAATATTAATTTTTCTAATCCAAAAGCATGAGATATCAATAACACCTATTTTATTATTTGATGCCCTTCCTCATGACTCCCAGTGGGTTGTGCTTGTAAAGTGTCCAAAAAATCTGCTAAGGGTAGACTTGACTTCTTTACACCTGCCTTTTTATGTAATTCACATTGATGTTCCAAACTACTCTTTTCTGTAGAATTCAACATTTCAAGTATCAGCCAAATAAACCTATATTACAGTGCCACTGCTAGCCCATAGCTCAGGGCACAGTACCAATAAATTTTACTCCATAGCAATGCCTGTGCAATACTTGAATGATTTGGTGAATCTTGCTTTTATACTTTTAAAAAACAAGTAGATATTAGAAAAATTAGTAATTATTAATACTTGTCATAAGTAGCCATACTTCATAATAATCATAAAATATCTGTGTCTGGGACAGTTCTAAAATCTTTGCATATTATCTTAGTTCATTATAACAACAACTTCATGAGGTGGGTCTTTTATTATTTCCCTTTTAGACATGGGGAAACTAAATATTCATAACTTTCCAAAGCCATAAGTGGTAGTAGGATAAAAAATGAGATCCAATAGACAGGTTGAAAACAGCAAAACTTTGTTCTCAGCTGCCAGTTCATTTGGATGGCTGAGTGTTTAATTATGATGAAAAAGAATGAAAATAATGAATATGCTGAGGTATATCATTGAAGACAGAATCCAAAAGACTAGATATGACTGGAAGTAGTATTTGCATTAGCTCCCTGAAAACTGAATTTTCTTATGACACGTAAAAATGATTTTTAATGCTTGCCTATGCAAAATATAGGTGCTTTCAGGAATTATTTCTGTAGAAGATTGGGTGTATTTTAGATTCAACTCCATGCTATCCCTGATCTTCTAATTCTCGGCCCTGGGATTCTCCTCTATGTTAGTGTGTGCATGTGAGTCTTTCCGATTTCCACAACAGACAGACAAAAACCACATCACTACATATTGAAGCATACAAGCTATTATATATTTTCATAATATAGAACTTTAAGGTATAGTAATCAACAGTGGCAAAATATTTCTGTCTTTGACATTATTATTTTTGTGAGATCCAACCTGTAATTGAGACCAGAGAAAACAGTATGGAGAAACAAATCCATGAGAAGAGGATAAAAATATCATGAACAGCAAAATATGTCTGAGTATTTAAAACCGCATAGAAAAAATAAATTAGATGAACAATTGTGTAAATATAAATTAAAAAAGATGACATTCTTAATAAATAAGGTTTACTATTTACATTTTTATATATTGCTGAAAAGACTTAACTTAGATCCATAAAAACACATAAACAGGAAAAAAATAAAACCCAAAAAAGGAGCAGCAAATTTATGCGCGTGAGGTACAGAAAAAGGATTGGAATTGTGTTTTGTTTTTGGTGCTTAGATTGTTTTCTTTTTTTTTTTTTTTTCTATTTTAATAGTAGGCCGGTAGAATTCTCATGAGAACAGATTTTAAGCACTTCAATGGAGAGTCATTTTTTGGTAGTTTCCAGAAGATGCCAACAGATTTCAACATCATAATAATTAGAAATACCCATAATAATTATAACAATAATAAAAAGGTATAATATGATACATAAATATGGAAGAGCAGTTTTGTAATATGAATACATTTTCTCTAGACGAGATCACAGTTTTATTTTGTAAATATTACATTTAAGTATATATATACACACATATATGTACAGCTATATATACATGTGCATATATATGTAAATTTATATTTATATATAATATCTTTATATAGATAGATATCTGCGGACAGGTTATTGATTATAGAGACCCAAGAAAGCAAGTCAATAATTGTTCAACATTCTCCTCACTGACTGCTGGTGTAGAGTTTGAGAAGCCCCGAGTTTGCACTCAGAATGCCGTATCTTCTTTTAATGGAACACTCGATATGGAATTTTAAGTCTGAGAAGAAAGAGATCTTAGGGACTCCCTTCCTCTATACAGTTGGAAATGGCCCAGAAGTCTTGAATAAACAGGAAATGGACTTTTTACACTGTAGGAAGTCACTCATTTTCAGTCAAATGATAGAACTGGTAAAGGCCAGCATAAGGGAGGGGGGACGTCCAATTTATCTACAAGTGAAATATTCTCAAATATAAGCCTCTCTCTTAAGGTGGAATCTAATCTAGGAGCTCCACCTTTATTCCTTGAAATAGCAAACGAGCACTCCCTGTCTTTCTGAAGTGGCCAACAGGCCTGTGCATTCTTGAAAAATAACCCAGAGACTTTGCGTCAAGCCTTGGCTCTCACAGATTGCCACAGCCCCTTTAAAACCTCAGGGCCTCCCAATAACCTGCCCTCCCACTGTGAGGTAGGTAAGTAGTAGTATCCCCATTTTGCAGCTGGAGAAACTGAGGCAAATGGAGAGGCAATAGGATGACTTGTTCAAGATCACTGAGCAAACTGCTGCCTGGAGTCAAGAATTCCAGGTTCTTACTCTAGGGACATTGCTCCTCTTTTGGCTAGTACACATTACTTTTAAAGATCAAACAGATGGTAGGAATTTGGCAAAACTTGAGTAAACTATAAGAATAGATTTTTATTTCTTTGCTTTTTAGATTTTATGTTTGTTGTTTGCTTGGTTTGTTTTTGTTTCTCAAAAACCATGGGAAGTACCTGTCTGGTCATGTAGCAGCTTTTTAGGAAAGTGGACTGTGCAGTGTGATTCTAAGTGCAGACTTTATATAGCCCAGTGCTCTAATGGTAAATACCAACATTTTATAATGAGAAAAGCACAACACAGTATGTCCCCTTAACATTTGGTTAAAACCAATCTCAAGCCCTTCCCATTCCCTACTATTACAGATTGCCACCAAACAAGTAGACAAAATGCTCCCCCAACAACGACTAGCTATTAAGGGGGATGATGCCTTATTTCCTGGACCTACCACAACGTACAGAAAATAACAGACAGTGACATAAAATCCCACTCTGTCTCCTGCTAGGGCAAACTTTATGCTTGTGTCTACCTACTTAGTCTGTAGAATAAACAATTTCCTTTAGGAAGCACAAAAATAGGCTTTTAAAATTCATATTTTTAATCATGCATTTTTTATTTACTTTTAATCTCCTTCTACTAATCTCTATCTGTACAGCTTTGTCACCATCAATTTCTTCTTTTTATTTTCTTACTTGAAGTAGTTCCAGAAAAAACAAAAACAAAAAAAAGCAAAAAAAACAAACCCAAAAAACCTCAAAACTGTTAACTTGAGTTTATGGTTTCCTTTCTTCCCTACTTTCTTCCTTTCTCCTCTTTGTCTCCTTCCTTCCTTCCTTTCCTTCTTAAAACACAGGTAAGACCTATAACAAATTGACAGTTACAACCAAGTTAAATCAAACCTGGAAGGGAGGTAGCCGAAATCTATCTCAAAGAATAATTTTCAACACATAGCATTTAAGCATTGGCCAAGGTGGTTAGATTAGGAGACCTGTCTAGACAAGTGACTCAACATGCTAAAGCCAGGAGAAGCAGCTGATAACCTCCATCTTCAGAGTCCTACAATTTACAGCCATGATCTCTCCCCTTACAATACCTCCATTCAACCACCATAGTGGACTTCCCAAGGAATGCCTTCCCTTAAAAGGTGGTTGGCACAGAATCTGGCGGATAATGAAAGTCCTCTAGTAGCCAGTAGGGTGGTCACTCGGAACATCTTCCCAAGAAAAGGCCTGGACCACTGACCACCTCCTCTTTTCTTTCTTCCTGCTAACAGGCTAATACTTCTTCAGAACTCCCTAGTTCAGAATAAAGTTCTGAAGAAGCTAGTATGTCTTCAGAACCTCCATGTGCTTTCGGGCCCCTGAACTGCTGACAGACAAGAATGTTTCAGAAGTTGCCTTCCTGGGAGTCTCCACTGTCCAAAATAGGAGATGAGACAATGAACTTATCCCCAGAAAGAAAATGAAACCGAGCATCAGTGCATCACATGATTAGAACAACTGTCCTCTGCTAAAGGCTGAGAAGGGTGTATTAATGACCCTTGTGTGTGGGCATGAGGCTGGCCATCTGTCAAGTAGCCCCTCTCACCTAGTATCCTTGGCAAATAGGAATTTGTGAGTAGCAGGTTTGGATGATGGTCAGAAGGAGACTAGGAGGACCTTTGCTCAAAAGGGCTCAACTCAATCTGAGAAGCTGAAGGTAGAAGGAAGTCAGCCTCCAGGAAACTTTGCTCAGGTGAAAAATGTTGGGCTAAAACAAGGGTACAAGTGGAAGAGGAAAGGAGATGAGGGTCTGAGTTAAAGGAGCTGGTGAGGTTCTTCTATGGTTTCTGCAACCCCACCATAAGCAATGTCATCTTTGGGTCTCCAAGGCTTCTTGCACTACTTCCTAATGTAGAAAAGCAACTGTGAGGGCTGACTATTATCTTTCTTTCTTTGTTCCTTCCTGGCTAACACCACACACAGGTTGACAACTCATCTAGTGCAAGAGCGGGGCTTTGACTGTTGGTAAGAGTTTTGAGATACTGGAGAGGGGTACAAAATAGAATCAATGCTTATGCCATTATTACTGTTGTTTTGGCAAGGATTGGCCCTGGTAATTATAGGAAACAAAAAACATATCCTGAATATAAATAAGATATGAGATGGTAAGAAGGAGCCAGAAAGGATTTGAGCCAGGCCTTAGCAGTGGAGAGACTGGTAGACCCTCCACTCTGGAACCCAATCTCAGAGTTTGTAGTATGGTACAAGCCACACAAAACTAAGCACTGCATCCTTATTTGTGGGCACCTGTGCAAAAAAGCACCTTGATATATTTCATAATATAACAGACCAAGATATCTTCTCAAGTGTGCTTGATCCGCAGGTAATTGCTATTGTGAGTGATACAGTAAGAAGATTTCTGAAGTTACTTTTGGTCCCTACTGCGGGGGGCGGAGGGGGGGGAGGAGGGGCTATGGCTGATTAACAATGCCTGCATGGAATGCAGGAATGAGGGTCAGCACATGTGCCTGGTATTTTCTAGGCTAAACTTTGTTTTTTTTGGTTATCTTCACTGGACTAGAGATGACTTGATTTGTAGCAATCTTTATATGATACATCTAGTTTAGACCCATCGCCTCACACTTTCAGTTTCAGGTCTCAGAAGTCATGTCAAACTTACGCATTCTCTCTACCTCATTCTGTATGAATCTCTTCCCATATTAATTCAAAAGGAATAGACAAGTAACTGACTGAAAAGAGGCCAAGAGTACCCCAGTGAGGTGGGGGCTTCTACATGCATTTGACTCGTCTTCTCTTAGCTTTTGGAGGCTGAACCTGGGAGAGAGGGAAAGGTTGCCCAACCATAGGCATGGATGGGAGTACTGGTAGCCGGAAGACTCTGTGGATGGATGACCATGCGGGATTGTTGGGAACCGAGGCTGAGAACTTTTTGGCTTCCCTCTGATGGCCCTCTAGAACACGGTCTAAACTGAGCACACGCAAGGTGACTCTCTATTCCAGAGCTATCGCTACTCAGGGCAACAGTGAGGTCCTCAGAACCAAAGTCTTCTCTAGCCTGGAGGGGCAGGAAGGCTTGGATGGGGATGGTAACTCAAGTCTCTACAATTCTAACGGGCTCTGGATGGTTCCAGCATCATAGGCCTTTAACACTGTTCCACTTGGTTATAAAAATCTAACACTGGCTTAGACATTCTAGACTCTCAGGGAGAGTTCCAGCATCTCAAGTCTCTCAATTCCCTTCCCGGAGGGAAGCCCACCCGTGGGGGACTTCACTACTCGCCATGTGGGCCAATGAGGGGTTTTCTCTTACTGAAGGGCTAAGAAGTGAGGAGGTATGGAAAGATGTGGGTCACTTTTAAGGCAGACTGTTTGGTTGTGTGAGGTTTTTCCTAACCTAGTCCTACCATCTTGGGGTTACTCAATGTATAGGATAGAGCAGCCGGAAAAGTAGCAGCAAATGTGGTCCCAAGGCAAGATTTGGGGAATGGGAGGGGTGTTATGACCTCAAGCCTCAAGCAGGGGGCTGTTATAATACCTTGACATTGCAATCCTAAGCCATTTCCAGCTTGGCCTTGAACCCTGGAGGTGGGGTAAGATCCCCCATGGCAGCAGAAGAATTGGGGGGGCTTTGCATACCTCAGATGCTTTACCTCTTCCTGGGTCCTACTTCCCTAGAAGGGAGGTGATCAGAGACCATTTCATTTCAGTCCCAAAGGACTACACACTTGTAAACGCCTTACATATTCCAAGTCTCGGGGTGTGAACTATCTTGGCATTTCAACACGTGGTCTTAGCAGTTTCTACAACTCTCTTTCTCCCAAGGACAGTGTTGGCTAGGAGCTTGGGAAAGGAAAAATTGAGTCTGTCCAAGTCTCTCTGCTCAGTCTCCAAAACTGCCCTCACACGGATGTTTGCATGGGTGCATATGCATACATGTGTGCTCACCACAGATGGGCACACTCCTAGACACAGAACACATTTCTTGCTGTGGCCAGGTGAACAAATGGTTAGAATTTTAGGAGGCTCTGGGACTGCACGCCATATATGAAGTCCATCTAAGACTTTGGGATGGGATTCCATTCCATCATTCAGCATAGCAAGACTTGGTTCACGCACCCCCACTACGAGTCCTTCCTGGGTGAAATTAAAGGCAGACCGGTTGGGTACTAAGGATCCCTGGTGTGGAGAGGCCATTCCGTTGAGCAGCTGACTGTGAAATCAATACCAAAGGGATGCGGGTCCTGGCGCTGGGAATTCTTTGACAACTCCTGGTTCTTCCTTAGCCATGGCTGTATCCCCGGAGGTCTTTCCGGCTGTGTTCTTGGGCCTGAGGGTCCCGACAAGCACAGTCACCCTGTAGGTCACAAGACATAGGGAAGGGGGTGACCTGCAGAGAGAAAGGTAGAAGAGGTGAGCCAGGTGGTTGGGGCCAAAGGAGGAGTTTCCAGAGAGGCCGTGCAGGGCAGAGGGACTGTCACCGGATTTGGGGGTAGCAAATGCAAGTTCAAGTCATGGCCCTGCTTCTTGCTAGCACTGTGATAACTTCTCTCAAGATCACCATGGTCATTATCCTAGAAGTGTTTATCTTTAAGGGCACTTGTGACAGGTCAGGCCACTTTCCAAACAGGAAAACACTGAATCCTTTGACAACTCTGTAAGACAAGCGCTAAGACAACTGCCTTCTTTTACAGATAGAGAAACGGAGGCTCAGAATGGGGCAGGCATTTGCCCAAGGTAATAAGTGACAAATCTAGCAACCCCTCCCTGAGCCCCAGGTTCTTAGCTGTGGCATTGGTAGAATAAGACCCACTTTGTACTATGGACTCTAAGGGCTGAATGAAATCCTGGATGAAACCTTATCCTGTAGTATGCCAGAGCTAGTTGATAGACTTGTACAATGGAATATCTAACTTAATGGGACTGTTGTGATTAAGTGATATAAACGATATGACAGTGTCTTTTAAGAAAACCTAACTCCACACATATTGGTAATTTTGATTTTGGGAGGCAATGATGAAAACAACAAAATCATTTGTTAGCAAGCTCAGACCACTTTCTGGGGGCCTGAAGTCCTTGTGAGGAATATTTCAGAGAGCTTTTACAGAAAATTTCGTTGAAGGATCTCAGGAGCAAATTTTAAATAAGGAAAAGTGAGTGGCACACAACATGACAATTTCATATATGTGTATGTTACAAAAGCTAGGGGTAGAAAAGAAATCTAAAACACAAAAGGAAAAGCAAGAGGCCCAAGTTTCAGTTCTCAGTCCGTTCCTTCCCACGCTCTGTGACCTTGGGCTGGCTTTCCTTTCTAGAAACTGAGAGAAAGCCCAGCAGAATGAGCATCCTCCCCACGCAGCGGATGATCTGTCTTTCCAAAGAGCACAGTGCAGTCCCTGCTTGAGCCCCAGCCTGGGCTAACGCGAGTGGCTTTCACCTCATTGCATCATGACATTTGCATATAACTTTCCCCAGAGGGTCCCCCATCTGCGCAGATGGATTTAATGACCTCATTCGCCTCCTGCCTGGGCAGGGTCTCTGAGCGCTTGCACAGGCTCAGCATCTTTGTCCCTCTAGCTTGTGGGCTCATTCTCTACATCTAACTGTTTTTTTTTTTTTCCTCTGACTCTGCTGTTCCTCACTCTTTCTCTCCCTCCTTCCCTCCCAACCTCTTTCCATCCTTCAGCTTTTCAATAACTTAAAATGTCAGCATGACCAGGAAGATTGAAGTATAAACCCCAGCTCTCTCACCTGAGGTATGACCTTGAGCATGTGACAATTTCTCTGAACCTCAGTTAACTCCTTCATTAAATGGGAGTATGAAAACACACACATTCTTAGGTCCTGATGAGGATAATGACGGCAGGGCTTGCCATCTTCCCAGTGCTCTTCTCTCTCATTCAGTGAGGCAGGGACTGTGTTGGCCATGCTTACTCTTGTTTCCCCAGGGCCTAAGCCATAGACTATTAATGAGTGTTCACTACTCCATTTCTCCCTGGCTTTCTCATTGCACTCAGGCTGGTGCACCTCTTTGTTTATCGTTTCAACTGAAGCTCTTGGAGTGTGATGCTGTGGTCAGCATCCCCATAGCTGCTTCTCCCATGCAGAGCCTGCCTTGCTGCTTACAATTGCTCACTGTGCCCTGTTCAGGACACTCACTCCCCATCAGCCACATCTATGCAGAGGTGGTACTTTCCAATCTGGAAGACGCTTCTACAACCTCTTCTCCTCTAACAGAAGCAGACACAGAGAAAACCCTCCAGGTCCAAGTAGGGAAAGTAAGGGCAGAACCATGTCCAAATCTAACAGATGGGGTCAAGTGGGGAGATCCAGTTACTGTGCATGACTATGGACAGTGCTCTCTATAATTCTTTCCCTCCAGGCTAGGGATTGAATTGGAGCTGCAGCTGCTGCCCTATGCCACAGAAACTCAGGGTCTAAGCTGCATCTGCAACCTACACGCAAATGCTGGATCCTTAACCCACTGAGCAAGGTCAGGTATTGAACCCGCATCCTCATGGATACTAGCTGGATTCGTTTCCACTGAAGGCTCATGATTCTTTAGGAAGAGCTTTTCATCTAATTGATCTTTCATGCTTCCTACTGTACCTCCAGCAGGCAAAAAAACATGCAGCAGAATCTACCTCTTTAGACAAGGACTTCAAGGCCTTGCATGATCTGCATACAATTCTCAGACCTCACCTTGTTCCCTTTGTCCCCTTACTCTCTGTGGCTAATCTACTGGTTCCTCAAATATCCCAATGTTTTCCTGCTTTTCATGTTACTTCCCACTCCTGCTCTTTCCTGGCCAGCTCCCCTTCATTCATCAGGTCTTAGCTCAAGCACCACCTCCTCCTTCATTAGTCTGACCAAAGATGGCCTCATCATGCTCATCTTCACATGTCATCATTCTGTTTTTACACCATTCTTGTATAGAACCACTTCTGCATCTCTATGTTATCACAGTCTGGTCAGAGCCTATGTCTGTGGCTGAACTGAGTCTTTACTGCACGGCAGGCATCCAAGGGACCCATGAATGGAAGAATAGATGAAGGCATAGATACAGGCAAAATACAAGTCAGGGAGCCTCTGCTCTTGTCCTCCGTGGCTGTGTGACTTTGTGTAAGTTACTTCCTTTCTCTGGACTCCAGTTTCCCTATCTGTGCCTTAAGACTTAATGACCTCTACCTTCTTTTCTGTCTGAAAATCCTTCTTAGTCTGAGACAGGCAGAAGACCCTGGGCAGAAAAGATGGAGAAATATAGGCTTTCTCCATGGTCTGCATCTTGTGTGTTCTCCTTTCTGTCACCCCCTAGTTCCATTAGCTTCTCCAAAATGGTCAGCTGGCAGGGCCCGATCACTAGTCAGCTTCTCAGGCCAGTCTGGCCACTCTGGCGCTGGGGGCGTAGTGTAACCATTCTCTTTCCTCCCTGGGTTGGCCGAGGGAGGTTCAGCACTTCCCTAAAGGAATGTGGCTGGAACCTATGGGAAGGAACTTCAGTCAGAACTCAGCAATGTCTAGAACGTCTGGTCTCAGGAGAAAGACCTGTGCCTCCGTGTGGCCCCCACAGGCTTGTAAAGGCAGCTGCATTTACTGAGCCTCACTATGGGCCTGGTGGGCAGCAGGTCTGGGTTCAACATGGGCCCCAAGAGGCACTGCATGTCCTCGGGCAGGTCCTTAGCATCCTGAGGACTTCATCTTCTGTCTGTGAGACAAGGGTTCTACTGAGGAGCCAAGGGAGCAGTGCTATCTCCAAACAAGCTGGCAGAGGCCCCGGGCAGAGGACAAGCATGGCCCAGTGCCCTTCCTCTCGCCTCTCTGTGAATGTGCAGAGCCTGCCTTGGGGTCTCCTCTCCTCCCTTACAGGGGCCTGCCAATAGGAAGAGGAGGTGGAGGCTGCCACTCCCCCTGATGCTCCAGGTGTTCCCAGGTCTGATCTAGAAAAGAAGGGAAGCCTGTCCATCTGGGTTCCCAGCCATGAACAACCCTTCACATGCACGCAGGCACTGCCTGAAGCTGTCCATGGGTTAGACGAGTTCCAAGTGCTCTTTTGGGGGCTCCGCTCAACCTCAAGAGGCAATTGTCCTTAGCTACTCAACTTACAGATGGGGATGTAGAGGCTTCAGAATGTTGAAAAGGAAGCAAACCTGCCCTGGGCCTCACTACCAGTCAGTTAAGTAGACACTGCAGAATTTAACCCCCATTCCAAATACCAAGAGCTTGTCAGCTGGTGAGAGTAAAGTGGAAGGCCGTCTTCACACCCCAGCCAGGCTGACTGCTGCGTGGTCTTTTTCAAAGCCACTAGCCTTTTTCCCTTAGAGACTGCCTGGCACCCGGTTATCTCACTCACTCTTCCCAGCAGCCCTAATAAGGCGGCCATTCTTACTATCCTCGTTCTATATCTTAGAGGAAACAAAGACACAAAGAGGTGAGTCACTCGTCTGGCAGGGGCTTGGGCTCTGCACCCTGTTTGTAAGCACCCCTGAGGCCCATCTCCAGAGAAGCAGGCAGAATAGAGCCAGGGGCCCCTTTTCCCAGAGGAAGTATGGAGAGAAGGGTCCCGTCCTAATAAAGCTGGCTCTGAGCTTGACTCCCTGATCCCCCCAGCAGCTTTCACCTTCTCCCCCAGCCGGCCTCCCAAGGAAGCCTACCACCCACAGCATGAATGCCGCAGCGGCCAGTTTACATTTGGGATTCCCAGCACCGTGCGGCTAGGCTGTCCCATAAATGGCTTGGCCACCCACTCAGGGATTCTGTCAACAAGCCCAGGTCAGTGACTGAAGGCCAGGATTCTCTCTTTCCCTCTGGGCTGGAGACAGTGCTGAGGCCCAGGGATTTCTCCCCATGGGTGAGCTGCCCAGGATAACACCTCCACCCATGTGTGTGAGTGCCTCAGGAACGTAGCCCAGGCAAATGCGCCACGGGGCCCTGGCTGGAGGCCTGGGCTCTGACTCAGACCCAACAGGGAGGTCACAAGCAGAGAGGGTGCAGTGGTGGGGAGCAGGAGGAACCCTGTGTGAAGGGTCTGGAAGCCTCAACTGTCCACCCACCCACTGTGGGGCCCTGGGCGAGTAACTGCACCACAGTGGGTCTCTGGGTCATCACAGTGTTGATGGAATGACTTCATGAGCTCAAACAGAGCCAGGCGAAACGCTGGGGATGGGGGCTCCCCCACAAGTGCCTTTGGGGAAGGGCGTGTTGTGCCTGGCAGGGGGCATGCAGCAGTCAGTGGATACAGATGATTGCTTAAGGGTGGACAAGTGGAGGAGAAAATGGAGGAAAAGTAGGGGTGAAGTGAAGGAACACACCAGGGCAGACGAGAAAGATCTGGGTTGGAGTCCTTGCCCTGTTAGTGGCATGGTGTATGCCACTAGGCAAGTTACTTCTTTGGAGGGACTGTAAAATGGAGGTTATAACAGTGCTGCCACATAAAAGTACTCTGGATAAAGGATAATTAATCTGAGAAAAGCATACAGTGCATGGTGTATAATATATGCTCAATAAATGACCACGATGTTAATGCCAGTGATGGTGATAAGGACACTGGTTACGATAGTGATAACTTTGAGGGATAGAAAGGTCTGATTCTTTTCATAGGATCAGGTTGAAATGGGTGTTTAATTCACCCACATGAAAAAGTCAAAGCTACATCCCACAGCGGGGAAATCGCCACACGCTAGAAACCAGTGATTTCTGGACAAGGAGGAATGAGTCTTCTCTGCTTAGCCATTTGTCTGTTATCTCTTATTAATCTTCCAAGTTGAGCACCTCTGCCCCCTCTTCCAGGAAGCCTTCTAGGATCCTCTAGGCTGGTTCAGGGCTTAAAAATCATTGAATACCCCCACTGCTCCCTGGATAAAGTTCAAATTCCCCAGCGTGGCTTTTAAAAGCCTTGCATAGGTCTTTAGGCTCACCCCTTAGCCTCTCCCCCTGGCACTGTGCTCTAGCCATATTCAGCCAGTTATGGTTCCCTTGTTCTGGGCCTTTGCACAAACTGTGCTGTCCACCAGAAACACTCTTCTCTCCTATCTTTCTCCTCCTCCTTTCACCTGCTAAGACCTACACACCTTCCAGGTCTCACCTCAGAGGCTGCCTTCTCAAGGAAGCTTTGCTGACTCTTCTCACTTGCTGTGCCTCCACAAACATTTACTCTACTCTGAATGCCAGGCCACAGGTCTGCAAGCTCTGAAGTCAGCATGGCTGGTCCCTGGTCCGCCTTGCTCATGGCCCAGCATAGTATCTACCACATAGTAGGGTCTCCACAATGCAGCTCATCACAGTGTGGGATACAACAGTGACTGAAGGAGATGCACGTTCTTGCCCTCATGCAATTTTCATTTGAGCAGCAAGAGGTAGATTGTCAGATGATAAATAAGAAGTGCATTTTACAATATGTGCAAAGTGATATGTGTTATGGAAGAAAAGCATGGAAGCCAAGGGGAATGGATATGGAGTGAGTCCAGAGGTGAGGGAAGGTGGGTGGTCAGGGCGGGGCACCTGGAGAACAAGACACGTGCACAAAGACTTGGAGTGAGTCATGAGGATGAGTGGAGAAGAACGTTCTCAGCCAAAGGAACAGCTAGTGGTGAAAGCTGAAAGGTAGGAGGATGCCTGGCCTGTGCAAAGGGTGGTGAGGGATCCAGAGGGCTGGAGTTAATGGCACCAGGTGTGAGAGGTGGAGGAGGGTACCAGGAGTGGGAGGTGAGGTCAGAGAGGTAAGGGGGTAGGCATACCCCACCCACACTGCAAGGATGCAGGCCACTGGAAAGACTGGTTTTCACTCTGAGGAAAATGGAGAGGTATGGAAGAGTTTTGCATGGAGGTGTGATGCCTCCTGACTTTTTTTTTTTTTTTTTTTTGGGCTGCACCTGCAACATATGGAAGTTCCCAGGCTAGGGGTCAGATTGGAGCTGTAGCTGCCGGCCACAGCCACAGCAACACAAGATCCAAGCCATGCCTATGACCTACACCACAGCTCACAGCAACTCCGGATGCTTAACCCACTGAAGGAGGCCAGGGATCGGACCTGCATATTCATGGGTTCTAGTCAGGTTCATGACCCACTGAGCCCCAGTGGGAACTCCCCTGACTTCTTTTAAGAGGACCATTCTAGTTGCTAAGCCCAGATGTTAGAGCTGTTGCTGTTTATGCTCCTGGCTCTGCCACTCAGCATTCCACCCTCTAGCAACTCTGCTAGGAATGCTGCTTTCCATCTCCTGGTTTTGCTTATCTCCCCACATCTTAGAGGCTCACTAGCCTGTTTCGACCAATGGGCTCCATGTGGGCTGAATGCCCTTTCTCAAGAAACCACATTTTTCACTTCAATTTAGCAAATGAATGTGGCAACTGTCCACTTCATGTCTGCAGTGGGCATGCTGTCCTGTGCTGAAACATGCTCCCAGGCTTAGTTTCTTACTTGCCTTGGTCTCAGCCCTGATTAGCTTTCAAGTTCCTGCTCAATGACCACCTCACTCAAGATGCCAGGTGGCAAGTTGAATCTCATCCAACTATCAAGAGATAAAGACCTAAGGTGAGTCTGGCCTGGCCAAAGCCGCAGAGCTAAGTGGTAGAACTCGGACTACACCTCCATTCCCCAGACATCTTCCAAAATCAGTCTCTTAGGTGCCGCCCTCAACATAGCCAGTGTTCCAGGCTACCACGCCTTAGAGAGCCCTGGTATGTGGACTGTATTAAGGTTGCTTCCCCCTCCTCCCTTCCATCCCCAACACACGCTTGCTTAGAAGGACTCCAGTGATAACTGAGAACTTCTTTGTTATGAGGGGAAACTGTTGAAGCAACCATTCTGGGAATCTGCTCTGTATTTGAGACTCCTCAAGGCTCCAACAGGAAAATAATAAGCTGGCATGCAGCGCCCTGCCGCTTCCTGTCTGCCTTGCACTGCAGACAGGTGTTCGGGCTGGGCGGGAAGCTGGTCACCCCTGTCAGACAGAGTTTCCTGCACTGTCTTGCTTTTGTTTGCCAGCAGGGCCCAGGTCACCCCACAAGGCAGACATGGGGAACAGCTGGTGTCTATATAGATATACAAAGGGAGGAAGGCTGGAGGGAGCAGACAGACATCATTCTGGGCCAGGTGACTGGAAGGCCCCAGCTCTGGGGGCTGAGAAGAGGTGTAGGTGGGGAGCAGGTAAGAATGGGATCCAGGGGAAGGTGCTGAGTGCTTGACCATGGGGCTGGAGTTCATACCTAGGACCCCAGTCTAGAAGCACAGGAAGCAAGAAGCCCATCCACTAGAAGAAGGGCAAGATGCCGGCCCACTGTAGCTGGGTCTTCAGGATGGGGTGAGAGGCAGGTGCTGTGCAGTCTAGAGCACAAGGTTTGCGTCTAAGCTCTATTGCTTACTGGCTCGGTGACCCACCCCTTCTAAGCTGCAGATGCATCATCTACAAAATGAGGATAAAAAACAAACACACACACACACACACCTAGGGGTTCCCATCGTAGCACAGCAGAAATGAATCTGACTAGGAACCATGAGGTTGCAGGTTCGATCCCTGGCCTCACTCTGTGGGTTACGAATCCGGCGTTGACTGTGAGCTGTGGTGTAGGACACAGAAGCAGCTCAGATCCCATGTTGCTGTGGCTGTGGTGTAGACCAGTGGCTCCAGCTCCGATTAGACCCCTCGCCTGGGAACCTCCGTATGCCATGGGTGCAGCCCTAGAAAAAGACAAAAAGAAAAAAAAAACCCACACCTGCAACAGGGCTACTGTGCCAATGAAATGACACATGTAAGGACAGGTGACACTATGCTCGACCGATAGTAATCTCTCAAAAAATAGTCGCTAACCTCTTTTGTTTGGAGTCAGGAAATCCTAAATTCTACATGCCACTCGGGCATCTTGTACAAGTGGTTCCACCTCTTGAGTCTCAGCTGTGCACTTTGTTGGAATCTAAGCAGAGAAGGTGCACAGAGATTCTAGCCCGTGGCAAAGCACTTAACCCATGGCAAGTGCTCAATGACTGCCGTTCAGGAAGGTGCATGAAGTGCAGCTCCCTGTCAATGAGATTCTGGGTGCCGGGCTATAAGTTTACGGGCAGGGACCTTCCCATGATATGGGACTGGGATTGAGTACAGGTGGGGATTAAACTGGACCAGCAGGTGAGGGCAGGAGGAGGAGAGGAAGGAAGCCCCCTTCTGGCCCCTCTCCTGCCCTCAGAGGCTTTTGCTATGGAAGCGGGGGACAGAAACCAGGACTGTTCTGTGCGCAGGGGAGACTCTGGTTTGGGAAGGTGGGGTGACTGGCAAGGTTGGCTGCCTCAGCTGCTCCCCATCCTGTCTCTGCTGCTGGAAAAAATGCTTTTGCCTTGTCAAGGAGAGGGTCCCATCCTCAGGGTCTCTGGCCAACTAGGTCTACAGTGAATTGTCTCCAAGTGGAACCAGCAGGGTCAAGGCCAGTCTCTTGGGGTAGACCGTAATGGAAGATAATATGAGGAAAAGGATATACATATAAACTGGGTCACTAAGCTGTACAGCAGAAATTGACTCAACACTGTAAATCAACTATACCCTAATAAAAATAAAAGTGGGAGAAGGTAACCTTTCAACATCAAAAGTCAAAATTATTTATAACGTAGGTAGAAAAGAAAAGGGAAAGAAAGATTAGGGACCATGTTTGGCACTAGCAGAGAACCAACTCTGGGCCCCTTAATAAAGAGCACTCATCTCAGGACCCTGAGTGAAATTGCTGCAGCTGAACCCAGTATCAGAACAGAGAGTCAGCCATTTGAGATATAGATACATTCCTACATATATTCAGGTGACTGTAAAAATTTGGAATCTGCAGCTGAACCTCCATCATGACTTCATGTCTCTACCATGCACTCTGTATAAATAGCAATCCATTTAAAGATGTTTCCCAATAAAATAAGTTTCGGTTTTGGGATTTTTTTTTTTTGATGTTTTTAGTACCAAAGTTATAGCTGGTAGGAAAATCCCTTTAAATGGAGCTGCTCCTTCTCCAAATGATGGTGTCAGATGAATAACATAATTCTACACAAACTTCTATTTAAAACACAAACTTCATTGTCACCTTACTGTCAAAAGCAGCCGACTCCAATGGAGTAAAAGAGAGACACTGTATTCCTTTGGCAACAGATATCAAAAGCCTAAAAAGGCTCACACCTTTTATCCCACTCAGTGCAATTCTAAGAATCAGCTGTGAATGAATACCTAGAACTATAAAAATATTTCGGTATAAAGCTGTTCATTAGCGCTATTATTTATCATTGTGAGAAAGTGAAATAACCTGAAAGTTAAAATCAAAAGGTGGAGATAAATGCTTACATAAACTGCTGTACATCACAACCATATACTAAATAATAGTACAGCAAAAAAATATAACCAAGAAGTTTATACTAATATCAGTTCTTAAATATAAAATTTCCTACGCTAGGTATACAACACAATGCAATCCCAGAGGGAAATGCAGCAACATATCCATAAGCACAAATACCTACACACTTAACACACACAAAACAACACATCAAAAGAAAAGCAGTGGCTATCTCTGGATTATAAAATAATCAGGGTATTCTCTCTTACTTTCTGGATTCCGTAGTATTTCAAAATTGTGAAAAAAAAAATTTATTAGCAAAAGTGAACTTTATTCTCCTGTACTTGAGCAGTGTTTTATTTAAGAAAAAAAAAAAAAAAAGGAAGATTAGGCATGCTAGAATGTGTTGCCCATCCAGGACTGACAGATCCCAGAAAAGCCTGGCACCAACCAAGAGATGCAGTAACAGTTCTCTAATTATAGCATGTTTCGTGGGTCTCACCCTGCTCACCCCTGTATTTTAGAATCAGAGCAACTTTCTTGAAGGAGCTGATTCTCTTAAGGACACTAGGCTATAAAGGGACGAGGACAGGAAACCGGGAACCTTGCTTTTTTTCTCTCTCTCACTATGTTCCCTTGGACAAACCATTCCTCCCTTATGCACCTCGGAGCCCCCAATAAGGAAATGAGAGGTTTGGACCATATCATCACAGTGGACTCTTTCACCAAAATGACTGCGATTCTTTTGCCCTTCCTGTCTCAAGAACCCAGTTTCCCCTTGTTAACATGAGAGACTAGATCAAATGCTCTTTCAGCCTAGAGGATAGATGAATATAAACGTAGAAATAGTTCCCCATGAGCTCATTCATCACAAGAATACTCTTCGGCTCGGGTTTGCCCAGGTGGACCACCTCTCTCCTGAGTTCTGGCTCAGGCCCCACACTCTGGAGGAGAGTGGAAGTGGTGTCTGAGATGCATCTCAGGAGGATGTTCCAGTTTTCCTGGAAATACCTGACTCATTCCTGTCACAGCCTAATACACTAAGGAAGAAATGGCAGCTGAGAGCCCACCTCCTAATCTACAGGTGTAAACAACAAAGAGATTATAAAATGCTCAAGGGCCATAACTGACCTGGTTGGGAACATCCCATCTTCCCTCTTCCTCTAGACTTTAGCCACATGTGTTTGTTCCAGGATTGTACACGCCAGTCTCCTGCCCTGGACACTTTTCCTGGCTACCTCCCTCCCCCTTCTCCGCATCCCTCAAGCTTTAGCATCAATTCTCCACAAGAGCCTTCTTCAACCCTTTCCCCAGGCCCCCACACAACTCTGTCCTTTCCCTTAAAAAGTACTGCACTTTGTCTCCTTCCATACTTGACTCTCAGCTTCAAGGCTAAGGGATCACATCTACGGAGATTGTCCAGGAACCTCCACACCTAACTCAGGGCTCTGCACATGCTTTTAGCTCACTTACTGACTGTAAGAGTGAGAAACATAATAAGGCTTGTCGACGCACGCTGACACACAGGACAGCGGGTTGTCCAGCAGGTAGAGAGGATGCTGGCCCAGTAAGCTGGAGGGGCTTCCGGGGGACGGCTGCGGGGTGGGGGGGGCACCGGCCTACCTTTTTGGTCTTCACTGTAGAAGCGCAGCAGTCCCCACCATCATAGTTGCAGAAGGCTCGGTTGTTGATGGCATCACAGTAATTGTCTCCCATGAAGGGCTGTACAGGAGGAGGGAGGCAGGAAGAAAAGGAGTGAGGTGGGTGGGTGGCTCTGTACAGATTTAGCTGTCTCTCATCTCCTCACCAACCTCTATAGTCAACCCACCTGGCTTCAAATCCCAACACCCTTTTGGACCAGTTGTCACTTCTACCATGTTTCAAGACTTACCCAGCTAGGTTTTCCCAACTAAACTATGGATGGGCTAGGAGACACACTCTTATATGCTGGGTATGCAAAGCCACAGGAAAGACAGACTACTAAGTCTTTGAAGGAGGGGGCTCATTTCCCTTGAAGAAATGATAAGACCATTTGAGCCCTCTTCTCCCACTTTTCCTGGCAGTAGGTAATTATAAACATGATTTATTTATAATAAGAGATATGCAAATAGATTAGGAAGCTGAATGTAAATTACCCAAGAAGTGTAAAGTCTGAATATAAGAATTCATAGGATTTGGGCACAGCGGTTGGTGGACCACTGTGGGGGTTTCCTCTCCTAACACGGGAGTGCAGATATTTGCCCCACGTCACATGTGGAGACCCTGAGGTCCAGAGAAAGAAAAAGACTCGGCCAAGAGCAGACTGGCAGAGGCAGAGTGGTGACTTCAACCTAAGTTCGCTCCTTCTTTTTTCTCTGCCATTCTAGGCTTTCTCTAGCACATGGTGATTTCTTTATTTTTGTCCCTGTGTTCCTCTGAGTCTGTGATGCTTGAAAGATGAAGAAATGATGACAGAGGTAAATCATCACTGATCTGAAGCCAGAGTCATCTTGGGGGAAAGTCAGGGGTCTCTGCACTGCCCTCCCACCCCGCACTGCAGGCACATGCATTTCCCACCTGAACACGGAGCACATGGTCTTCTATGGTCGCTTAGGTGCCTGTAGCTGGTGCAAGACCATGAGCTCCTCAAAGACACGGCCACTACCCAGCTCCCCATTTGTCTCCCAGCCACCTAGTGCAATGCTGGGCACAACCTGGCACTTAAACAAGATATTTCTGGAACAGAACATAATCGTACTGGCAGCATGGAAAGGCAATTGGCAGGGGTTTAGAAAACCTGGGTTCTAGTCTTCCAAATCTCAGCCCCCTGGTTGGTTACTTGGTCTTTTTTTTTCTCTCTTTTTAGGGCCGCACCCCCGGCATATGGAAGATTTCCTAGGCGAGGGGTCAAATTGGAGCTGAAGCTGCCAGCCTACACCACAGCCACAGCAATGTGGGATCCAAGCCATGTCTGTGACCTACACTATAGCTCATGGCAACAATGCTAGATCTTTAGCCCAATGAACGAGGTCAGGGATGGATCCTGCATTCCCATGGATACTAGTTGGGTTCATTACCACTGAGCCATGGGGGAATTCCTACTTAGTCCTTATTAAGTAGCTTATCTTCTCTGGGCCTTAGGACTCCCAGTGGTGAAATGAGGAGACAGAATTAGTCCCCTGATTTCTCAAAGCAATGACCATACCCCTCCCCTCATCAAACGTAATACTATGTAACCCTTTAATAAAGAAAGCAGATCAAAGTGAAACCCCTCAGATTAAAGTTCAGGTAGGTGGTCTCATCAGGTGACGAAGACAACTGCATCCCAGCGCAATCCCTATGACCCAACAATCTCTCTCTCCCACGCTGAAGTTTTGAGCGTCCCCACAAAAAGCCTTTTTGTGGGCCTGCTTTGGGGAAAGCCAAGGTCACAAGGAGTCCACCCTATATGGCATTTGTCTCTCATAACTCACTGCTCCAAATTTAGTCTTGTGCCCCCAGCTCAGGCTGTCTGATTCCCCTTCATCACTGCCTTTTTAGGGGCTAAAAAAGGGCTTAGGGAGACAGAGCCAAGAACAGCCAAGAGCTGTGCTCCGCTGTGTGTGCACATACACATGGCTGTGAGCACAGGTGTGACAGCCATGCAGCTGCCACAGCGCGTACATGACCACATTCATATGAGAGCAGAGGGGCATAGACAACAAAGCATAAGCCCTTGGCTCTTTTCTGGGCATTCGGGGATTTGCCTGTGGGCTCTGTCCTCTGTGCTTGTCCTCATATCACATACAAAGGCTAAGGGAGGAAACCCAATGTCTCTTCCTTAGAATAAAAGGCACTGGCTTGGTAAAGGAGTAACTGGAGTAGAAGGGGAAGAAGGAAAATAAACTTAAAATGATTCTTTTTTTATCTGGCCCCTGAAATAAACCTCCAGTCTCATCACTAGGTATTCTCTTCTCTGTACCCTTTCCTGTTGCTACATCCATGCATGTATCCTCCCATCTACCCATCCATTCGCCCAGCCATCCATCTGTCGTATTCTATTCAATCCTGTCTATTGAAAGCCTACTATGTGTTACACTTTGTGCTAAAAGGAGGGGGGGGGGGTGTAATCATGAGTCACTGTGAACCGAGTTCCCACCCCTCTAGAGGCAGACTTTATTCAAATATGTCTAGTCAGCCAGTTTCCACTGTGATAAGAGCGGTGGAGGAAAGGTACATGATGCTGTTGGAGTTAAGAGTAGGAGGCTTTGACCTAATCAGAGAGCTCCATGAAGGAGTCCCCGAGGAAATGACGTTCAGATGAGATCAGGAGAGGAGTAGGCGTTCATTAGCTGAGGGTGGAGTGGGGAGGGTTTCTGGACAGAGAGAAGGACATGTGGAAAGCTCTACAGCTTAGATATTTCCCCTGTCTCTGGTATTTCTCATGCTGCTACTTCTACTAATAGTGTGTTCTGGAAAACTATTCATCCTCCACAATCCAGCTCAAACATCACGCCTCCAAAATGCCTTCCCGATAACCCCCAGATGCTCTGTGCTTATGCAGTTTCGTGTACCTGCTTTGGTTATAGTTCTTGGTATATCAGAATTATTCTTTAATTGTCTATGTCTTTTCCTAGACTGTGAATTTCTTATGGGCAGGGAATATATATCATCCATTTTTATATCTTAGCAAAATGTTTGGCAGTTTGAGCAAACCTTTATCAAACATATATTCCTTAAATATTTATCTAGTGAAATGATGGCTGGCTGGGTGGATGAAGGGCAAGAAAGTAGATCCAATGAGTTAGGGAGAATATACGTACTGTTTTCACTTGACCAAGACCATTATTACTTTCAGAACCTAGGGTGGTTCTGGGCACGTAATAGGCACCCAGGAAAGCTTTGATGAACAAGTGAGTATATAACCACTTTGGACACAGCTTTGGGGAGAGGGCAGGGGGCTTAGGGGTCCCAAAACTCTTTCTCAATCTTGGCTACCTGTAGACATTCCCGGTTGATGACTCCTCCCTGGACCCAGCATTTGTGTCTCTTCTAAGCATACTTTTCAGCCCCACACAACAGACAAACTATCAGCTCTGAGTTAAGAAGGAGACAAGGGGGCGCCTGCAAGGGCAAAGGCGATAAGCATCGTTGGCAGAGCCCAGAGCCTGACAGGTGAGGGTCTCTTAGGCCTTAGTGCTGAGTCAAAGGAGGGATCGAATTCCACTGTCACCCTGGTTGCCCAGACCCCAGACTGCCGACTCAGCAGGATGAATGCCCAGGTAATCCAAGCTTTCTTTCTCTGAAATGCTGGACTGAGCCTGAGAGATGGAAGGACGCAATGGCCTCAGGTCCCTGGCTCGGGTTTTGCTATTCCTGCTGAATCTTAGGACAGTGAGGATTCTTAAACTTTACAGTGTCCTGTGCCCTGAGAAGATGCCACGGGGGGGGGGGTCCCTAGTCAATACACACAAAGAAATGTGACCCAGGGACTGTCCTGTGACACTTATAGGCTGGGGGATGGTTCATGGGAAGGAGGTAGCCTAGTGGAGGAGGGAAATCATGGGCCTGGAAGTCAGGAGACCTGGGTTCATGCTTTGGTTCTGCATCTGTTATGCTGTGCCACCTCCAGGCCAGTCCATTCCTTCTCTGGCCCTCTTTTTCCACACTATACAGCCTGCGAATAGGGTTAGATCACATTAAGAGCCGTTCCAGTTTAGCATTCCATCAAATTTTAGACCTGGCTGCTGCCTTGGTATCAGTGTCCCCTTCACCTAGAAGAGTATTCTAGTTGGGACACTTGAAGAATTTCATCAAATATGCAAACTTTTGCATTTGGAGTGGATAAGCAATGAGATCCTGCTGTATAGCACAGGGAACTGTATCTAGTCACTTGTGATGGAACATGATGGAAGATAATATGAAAAAAAAGAATGTGTATATATACATATATGTATGTATAACTGGGTCACTGTGCTGTACAGCAGAAATTGACAGAACATTGTAAATCAACTATAATAAAAATTTTAAAAAAGAATTTCAACTTTAGGAGTTCCTGTCATGGCACAGTGGTTAACGAATATGACTAGGAACGATGAAGTTGCGGGTTCAATCCCTGGCCTTGCTCAGTGGGTTAAGAATCCGGCGTTGCCGTGAGCTGTGGTGTAGGTTGCAGATGCGGCTCGCATCCTGCATTGCTGTGGCTGTGGCATAGGCCGGTGGCTACAGCTCCTATTAGAACCCTAGCCTGGGAACCTCCATATACCGCGGGAAGTAGCCCTAGAAAAGGCAAAAAAAAAAGAATTTAAACTATAATAAAACTATAATAATCAACTATAATACAACTATAAAAAATCATCTATAACAAAAAATCAACTACAATAAAAACTTTTTTTTAAAGAATTTCATCAAATATAACAAGTACAATTTCTAGAGCACAGTCTAGTCCTTTTCACCTGGATTTTCCTGAGGGAGTTCTTGGGGGACCACAGAGCTTTGAACTTCCACCTAGATGGAATGTGGGGCTTCCTTTCCATGCCAGCTGTAAAGATCACAGTGGGCATCGGGGTACACAGAAAGTCTCTGAGTTCCATGGACAGAACCCCTTTGAACACACAGGTGACATGCCAAGCACCCTGCCCCAGCCTGTCACTGACACCCAAGGACAGAGCTCTGTAACGCCAAGTTCCAGGGAATGGCTCTACCATGAAATCTGGGACCTGAAGGGTCAGAGGGGCTTTTCTATCTTCAGCTTAGTGGTTGGGCCTAAGGTGCCCAAATTGATTCTAGGGTTGAAAGATGAGTGACTGACAGATGTGTGGCGAAGGTAGTGGGCTGCCACTCATGGTCACCAGCAAAGTAGAAGTGAAAAAAAAAATTAAAAAGGAAAACTTGGCTCATGCAGTTCTGGAAAAGTTAAATGTTCCTGGCATATTATAGATGCTAAAGCAATATGGCCCCCTCCCAGCCCCTCTTACAGACACAGTACTATGTTGAACACAGGCCTTGGAGCCAGAAACACCTGGCTTAGAATCCTGACTCTGTTAGGCATTAAATGGATGTTTGAGTTGCATATGTTGATATCTCTGTGTGTCAAGTCCATGACCTGTAAAGTGGGACTTCCTGTCCAAGAAGTCCATTAAAGGGATATTCATAACACCTAGTAGGTACAGTAGATGGTAGCCATGATTAACAGAACAACAGTAGTAATAACAGTAGGACCAGGACTAGAGACTCACCTCACAGCCTTTGACACAGTGGATCAGAGCAGGGTGAGGGTACCACTTAAGACCAGCCGTGCAGATGACTCTCTGCAGAGAGAAGGAGGAAGAGGTCAGATGGGTTTGGGGCTGGGAGGGAGCCATCTCTTTGTTGGCACTACAGTCAAGCACCTCACCTCTTCTTAGATCTTCCAGTTCCTGACTTTGGGACCTTCACTGGCATGGAGAATATGCCCAGGTACTTGCAGTGACAGGAGGCATGAGATTAAAGTCATGTTTTTGTTCACTACAGGTGTCACGATGCGGCATTTCTCTGGTAGGAGTAAGAGCTGATGCAAAGCAGAACTGGGGGATGTAGACACGATTGGAAAGAAAATTCCTGGCTGGTGTTTGACCCATAGACAGAGTTGGGGATAAGGTGGGAGGAAGGAAGAAGCGGAGAGTGTGTGTGTGTGTATGAGTGTGCACATGTGTGTGCGTGCATGCATATGCGTGTGTGTGGCTGCAGCAGGAAGGGAGATGGAAGAATGGTGTGGGAGAGGGTTTCCCAGAGCAGGCGCTGCAGGTCATGACCATTGGGCAGCACACTGAAAAAGGTAGATGTTTAGCACCGCCCTGGGTCGAATGAATCTAAATCTCTGAGGTCGGGGCCTGGGACTATGCATTTTAAAACCAAGCCTCCCACTGTGATTCTGATGCACACTACAGGTGGAGAGCAGTGAGCCTGAGGATGCAGGGATTAACTTTTGGCTCAGAACCCCGGAGATGCAGAAAACCCTCCTGTTTCCACCTGCCGCCAGGTCGTGGGGGCCAGCTACCCGCACTTCCACATCTCTGTGACTCTGTTCCTGCTGCTCTCCTTTCCAGAAAGCCCTTCCTCCTCGTGTCACCTGGAGAACCCTAGTTATACCTTTCTGTTCAAGACTACCTTCCTTTGTGGTGATTTTCCCAACCCCCTCAGGCAGAGCTTATAGATATGCGTGTATGTATTTACCTATAGCCTCTCTCAATAATTAGTGGTAACAGTAGTAGTATAATGACAACTAAAATGTATTGAGCGCATTCATGTTGCTAATTACTTTATTCATTATATTTCCCACCACCACACAGCGAGGTGGGCATTAATCTTGTGTCATAAGGGGAATCAATTCCCCAAGCTCCAGAGCTGTTAGGAGAAGAAACCAAGATTTGAAACTAAGCAATTGTTTTGGAAATGATTTAAGGCAGTTCATAACATAAAACCCAACACGATCATTTTTTAAGTAGATGAAAAAAGAAAGATAAACAAATCTAGGAAAATAAAACAGCATCAGGAAGGGGGCCAACCTCACAACCCTCTTTTGCCATAGATTCTTTACTTTTCATGCCAGATTACAATGATTACTTTTAAAAAACCAAATTAAAATAACCTGGAGGGAAATGCTTAGATTTGCAATGACAGGTAAGCATGTCAGGAAGCAAAGGGGGAAGTCTCTATGACTGCAGCTCACTCCACTGACTGAGTGCCTGTTGATGAGTTTCAGTTAAGAAATGAACACTCACATAGGCCAGAATAGGGACAATCCATGTGACCTGCTCATTCCCTCCCTAAGCGCAGACCTACATGGGAGCAAAACTGTGATTAGGTTTCTCAGTAAGCTTGGAACAAAGGGAAGCTTGTGACTCCACAGTCTGGATAAAGCTGGGTTGGGTGCCTTTCTTCTCTGCCCCACAGCATCTCTGGTGCACCCTTGGGTCTTCCATGCCTAGAATGGCACCTGGTGCATGGAGGACGCCCAGTAAAAACTTTTAAATGAATGGACCCATCTCAAAATAGTAACGGTTTTACTAAAGGACAATTATTTTCTTTACTCGTCCTCCTCTCTTTTAGAGCATCTAAAGAGCATTTACAATGCCTAGCAGAGTGTCTAATTTAGAGAAACAGTTTAGTGTAGATTGAATTAATTAAAGATCTTGGACAAACAATCTCACTCAGAGATCTGCCACCCAGTCTCATGATGTGAAGTCTATTCATTGGCCCCCTACTGCCATTGTCTACTTTCTCCTAAAATAAGAAGATGTACAGGAAAGACTGAGCAATGACACGTGACAGACGTGGTTGCAGTTCTGACATGAAATTTCCATTCTGAAGTTAGGTACTGTGAAATGGGTACTTAAAATGTCATAGGCGCATTGTGATTATGTGTTGAGATAAATGATATGGAAACGGTTAACCCAGGATTAACTCCTGCAGGTTCTTGAGGGCAGGATCTGACTAGATGCCCGTCTCCCCACCCAGGTTCAGGATGGAGCACAGCAAACAAATACATGTTGACCGAATGAAGGAACAGGAGACCTCCAGTGTCCCTTCCTTCCAGCTCAGCTACTATCTTGCGCCTTGCTTCCCAGCCGTGGGGCCCACAAGCAGGGGGAGTCACCTGCATTCAGCCCCTGAGAAACTTTAACCAGACTTTTATCTCTGGGCCTGAGAGTCTGTTCCGGGCCACAATTCGGGGATGCTGGAGGGGCACTTAGGTAACGGTTCAGGTGGGAGAAAACAGGAGGGTTAGGATCCATAAGAGATTTAATGGCCATCCCTCCCCCCTGTTTATTTGGGAGCAAATTTAATCCGTCCGTAGGAAGGTCTTGGTGTGGTTGTACAAGTTTCTGTCAGTTGACGTTTACCTGACGTGATTTCAGAAAAAGGACTTTTATACTATCTGCACGAGCCTATTTACCTTTCCATGTCTTTTGGATTTTCCACTATTCCACAGGGCTGCACGCCCCACCTGTCTCACTACAGGGCCCCTCTGTCTTCAAGGAGGACCGGGAAAGGGGACCAGCAGCAGGGGCTGGAGGAAAGACGAGGCTGTTTACACCATATGTTGGGAGATCCCAGGTGGGACCCCTCAAACGTCAGCCTTGTTCCCCTGGATGCCAGTGAGACCTTTTGCCCAGTCCAAGCCCTTTCAGAGTAGGTTTTCTAAGACAGCTTTCTTTCCTGCCTTGCTGCAAAGGAAGAATAGACTGTCTTTTCTTTTGGCTGCAATGACCATCAGCACCACCACCACCAATGCCACCATCGTCATCATCACAGTACCACCACCAATGCCACCATCATCATCACAGTACCACCACCAATGCCATCATCGTCATCCTTTTCCTCAGCAACACAAAGCTCCCTATTAAAGCCGATATTATGCTCTAAGCCCTGTGCTCAGAGCTTTCACCTCATGTAATTTTTTTACCGTAACTATGACATAGTTGCTTTTTTTCAGGTGTACAGCGAAGTGACGCAGTTATTTTTTCAGATTATATTCCATGATAGGTTATTATATTGAATGTCATGCCCTGCCCTATACAGTAAACCCTCGCTTACCTATTTACACACAATAGTTTGCTTCTGTTAACCCTATATTCCTTATTGGTGTCTCCCTTCCTCTCTCTTTTGCTAAGCATAAGTCTGTTTCCTATGTCTGTTCGTCTCTTTCTGTTTTGTATATCGATTTGTTTGTATTACTTTCAGATTCTACGTAAAAGTGACATCATGGAGTATTTAGGTACAGTTTTGGACTCTGGTTTACACAAGGAGAAACTGAGGCACAGAGAAGTTCAACAACCCGCCCCAAATCATACACATTATGTCATGACAGTCAGGGATTAAAACTCACATCTGTCTTATTTCCAAGTCTATAATTTGAACACGACATCCTTCAAATTTCCCTAAACCCTAAACCTGTAAGTATAAAAAAGCTTACTCTTTTGACCCATGTAAAGACCAAGGTTAAGAAAGGCAGAGAGGCTTTGGGACAAATGTAGAGGCAGAGTGTTTAACAGCTGAAGCCCAGAGAAGACAGGCCCCAGGTGGAACCAAAGACAGAAGAAAGTATCTTAAGAAGATCCCCTCAGCCTATGGTCCAGATCGGACCCCCTTCCTGATGTCTTCTAAGATGAGGTCTCTTTTCTCCTTGGTTTTACCTTGATGTATGGGACCTTCTGTGAATGGATTACATCATTTATTTTTGCCTTTGGTTATCAGTTGCTGAGCTTCTGGCTTTCTTCTGGGTAAGCTCTTTAAAAGTCTAGGCCTTTTCCACTCATGGTTGAAGAATACCTACCATTCGAAGGTGCATCGTCACTGTTTAGTGAGTTGATGAACAAGTAAACAAATGGCCAAGGGCGTGAATGTATATGAGTGCACCCAGGAGTGAATGAGAAGCCCCTGGGTTCTGAACACACCTGTCTGTCTAAGGACTTCCCCTCCAGGGCACAGAGCATCTTGTATACACTGGGTAGACCAGACTCCATATTCACTCTGAACCATGCTGCCTCTGGCCTTTAGGCTCTTGGCAGGCAGGGTTTTCCACACTGATACCTTCTCTTCATGGAATGAACTCTGCATCCTTTGTCTGATGTATTGTGTAGGTTTATTATTTACACTGTGTTGGGTGGTTGCCTTGCTGGACAGAATGCCTAAAAATTAGAATCAGTTGTATGAACTGGGCAGTGACAACCTCTCAGAACCTCAGCTTCCTCTTCCATAAAAGAGTGGTAATATTTATCTCACTGGAGCATGGTCAACACAAAATGAAGTGGTAAATAGGGAAATGCCTCACAAAGAGTGCTGCATGTCATACAGTCAATTTTGAAGTTCTGGGACCAGGGATCCAACCTGTGCCACAGCTGTGACCTGAGCCACAGCAGGAGGCAATGTGCCTTTTCCTTAATTCTCTCTCTTCCTCCTTCACGCCCTCCTTTCCTCCCCCTTTCCCTTTCTTCTCTTCTCCTCTTTCCTCCTTCCATCTGTTTCCCAGAACCTCTGATAAAAGCCAAGATATCAGCTACCTCGAAGAATGATAAACCTCTGAGGCTGTGAGCTGCATTTTCTATTGGGAAGCTTTCTTAGCACCCTGAGCAGGGGACATGCAGGGCAGATGGGATGTGCTCCTTGGGGGCTGATGGAAGAGAGGCTGCCCCTCTGAATCCTGGATGTCCAGCCTGGAAGAGTCTGTCTCATCCAAAGGTGTAAGCCAACGGCTTCCAGGCTGCACAGCCCACAGAACTGTTTGGTTTGGCACACAAATAAAAGTCAAAATTAGTGGCCAATATATAAAACATGAGAGGTTTCATATTTTTCAAACTCCAGCTTGCTTGTACTCAAGAAATTGAAGAAGAAATCTGGTTCTCCAGAGCCCACATTTCCTCATTGTCACACTCAGGTACAGCTTCCCACTTTGGCTGCCAGTGCGTGTTTCCCACCGTTGGCCACAGTCTCCACCATTCCCTATAGTCTCTCTGGCATTGAGCCTGAGGGGTATTTCCATCTACTACTGAGAGATTGCATTGTCCTGTTTATTAGAGGAAGGTTTTTCTGTATCTCTCACTTTCAAAGTGCATGTGTGGGAGGGGCTTTAAAGGGGGAGAACTTAAAAGAAATAAAAGGACAGGTTTAAGTGTTTGGTTTTTGTTTTTTTTTTTCTTTTTTTGTCTTTTGTCCTTTTACGGCCACAGCTGTGGCATATGGAGGTTCCCAGGTTAGGGGTCTAATCAGAGATGTAGCTGCCGGCCTACACCAGAGCCATAGCAACACCAGATCCAAGCTGCATATGTGACCTACACCACAGGTCACAACAACGCCGGATCCTTAACCCACTGAGCAAGGA
Source organism: Phacochoerus africanus (assembly GCF_016906955.1). Lineage (NCBI taxonomy): Eukaryota > Metazoa > Chordata > Mammalia > Artiodactyla > Suidae > Phacochoerus > Phacochoerus africanus. The sequence goes on along the minus strand of NC_062545.1, from coordinate 258,719,276 downwards.
TTCGTTTCTGCTGCACCACGACAGGAACTCCAGGACAGGTTTTTTTTGTTTTTTTATGAAAGTAAACTATATGCCTATCAAAAAGTTTCATCAGGTATCTACTCCAGTTACATGAAGTTCACAAAGAAGCAAAAGCAATAGAAAGTTCCCTTGTTGGTGGGGGCCTCGCCTAGGGACAAGGGAAGACCCTTTGGGGAACTGGAAATGTCCTTACCCTGCCTTGGGTTTCAAGAGTGAAGACAAATGTACAGACTGTCAAGCCTTATGCTTAAGATTAGCATGTGAGCTTTATCTCAATAAAGAAGAACTTTACATTTATAACATCTTATTTCTCAAGTTGGGTAGTATGTTCATTGGTTTTAAGTCTTTCTGTCCACCTGATGTTCATAGAGTAAATACTGCCACTGCTCCCATTTCTATGCCTAGTTATTTCACATGCAACATGACACGCTTGGCCTGGTTCATCCATTTACCCCACCTGCCTGGTTCCCATCGGTGTTTGAGACAGACTCTTGATCTAGGTCTCTCATTTCACAGATGAGGAAACTCTGGCACATACAGCAAACAGGTGCTAGGGCTTGACCTTGAGCCTTGGTCACCTGACTCAGCAACTCTAAATTCTTCAAGAGCCTCTACTGTGCGTTGGGCACTGGGCCCAGCAGGGTACATGAGATGAGCAGGGGCCTGCCTTCACAAAGGTCACCGTGCTGGTGCCCCGATCATGCATGGGATCTCAGGGCTGATGTTCCACTCATTTCAGTAATCCTCATTCTCAGCACATGTGCCAACATACGTCAAGTGCTTGAAGCAAAGCCCATCACGTGGTAGGTGCCAGGGGTGGGAGGCAGCTGGCTTGTGTGGGCTCGTGAACAGTGGTGAGGCAACAGTGCTGATCTCTTCAACTTGTGTTCACTGACGGCCACTTGGAAAACCAGAACTCTGCCATGCTGAGAATCTTTACACCCGAGGAATGGGCAAGTGCTACAAATTAGAGGGTAGGGTTTTGGGTTTTGTTCTTTTGGATGGAGAGCCAATTGTTAACTATTTACCATCTGATAGGCAAGTGCAGACATTCTGCCTTTATTATTATTATCATATATCCAAACAGAGCCTGCGCAGGTAGCTGGAGTAAGCGGTAGCGTCAGACTGACCTGTGTCCATCTTCAATTCCTCTTAGGCAGGCGGCTTCTATGGCTGAGATTCCATTTCCTCCACTGGAAAACTGGAGACTAATTCCCACCTCGTAGGGGCTGTGTGTTATATGTATGCATGTGGGGGTGGGGGTGCAAATGGAGCCTGGAAAGTGTCTGATCCAATACCCAACTCACAGCAGGCATCCATTACATGTCAGTTCTCACCTCTCACATTCTTACTCTAGGGACAAAGGTGACAGTGGTTGGAGCCCTGACCATCTACCTTGCACTGGGGCTCAGAGGTAAACCCTCAGAAAGCAGAGGAGTGAGCCAGTGCCTGCTCTGGCCTGGCAATGCCTGCACCAGTGGCTGTTTCTGCAGCTCTCACCACACAAGGGGCAAGGGTGCAGCAGAGGCCAGCTTTTCTGCCTGATTCCTGGAAATCATCAATCTCTGCCCTTCACCCTCCTCCCTTTTTCTACCACATTTTTTCCTCCTGGATAATGAGGCCTCCGGAGACCAGTGGAGGTCTGAACCTCGTTATGGCTCTCTCCGTAGGCCGGCATCAATAAAGGCCGGCAGACCGGGGAACTGGGTGGGGGCTGGGGTGGGCTGGCAGCGGGTGGGCGACCAAAGAGGCGGGGGGGGGGGGCTTTGCAGGCTTTCAAATCCCTGGATTTATTTCACAGTAACTGAACTCTTTAGTGCCTGGGGCTTGCAGAGGGAAGGGTGGGAATTTACCGGGGGCAGAGGAAAGGCCTGATGGGAGACGGGTGGGGGAACTGGTCTGGGGCATAGGCTAAGAAGACGGGTCCTTGGGGGTGCAGAAGGCCTCCTGTGTCTGCTCCATGGAGTGCGGGTTGCCAGCCTTTGGTGTGTGGAGTCAGAGGAGAATAGAAGGAGGGCAGGAGGGCTGGAAGGCGTCCTCAGTCTAGATCCTGGCTCTGCTTCCTGTGTGACCTGGCCGGGTCCCTTCCCTCTCTGATCCTCAGTTTCTCCATTTGTACAATGAGGGGCATGTACTTGATCTCTAGCTTCTTTGAGCCTCTGTGTGTGCACCTGGGTGTGTACAGCACATCAGCGTACCCGGGGCGGTCAGTGAGAAGCAGGGTTAGGAGAGGGGAAAGGCATGCTGAGAGCAGAACACAGATGAAGGAGCACGAGGCTAGGGAAACAGGGTAGCCTCCTGGACGTGTGGGAGAGGCACAGAGAAACAGGACGAGGGAGATGGAGGCGAAGAACGTGGGTGGGAGGGGGCAGAGCAAGGTGAGAGAGGTTTTGGGAGAAGGAGGAGAGAAGCAGTGAAAAGAGAGGCAGGAAGAAGGAAATAAAGTCAGAGAGAGTGGGAAAAAGAGAAGAAGAGAGGGGAGAGGAGGGGCAGAGAGCCTGGGGTGCCCAGGGGAGCAGTATGCCTCAAAATTGTGCCCTCAGCATGTTGGGGAAACAGGACACTGGTGTCGGGTTCTGCAGGCTATCCAAGCAGGATCTGCAGGAGGTGGGCAGATGGCCAGGCCTCTCAGCACCCGGGGAAGTAAGGCTGGTGAGATGTAGCTGAGGCCACGCCCGGCACCCCTGCCTCCATCTCTCACTTCCTCCAGGGAAAGGACCCAGTGACTAGAGCCAGGACCCGAGCACTGGGATGGCACTGCCCTGGAGGAGAAGAGTCGGGTCCCACATCAGCTCTGGGGGCCCTGACTGATCAGGTGGCACACAGGAACGTGAGGGTGGCCAACTGGGCAATGACACTGGCTGCTGCCACAAGGCAAGGACATAGCAGCCTGGCACCATGGGAGGAGCACAGCCCCTGGACTGAGGTTTAGGTCTGAGCCCTCACCCTAGTCCATGGTCACTCCCGAGGTCTCAGTGTCTAGGACCAGAGAATGCAGACAATGGCCCCTGCTGCAGAGAACCATCCGAGGTTGAAATGCAGTCTGTGTGCTAAGTGCTGGGCACACAGACATGGGGGCTTCATATCCAGTATGTATGCCTAGTTCCCCATACCACATATTAATTGCTTTCCACCAAACAAGCCGAACATGGAGAAAGATGCCAGAAGCCTAGGCTACGGAAGGCGGAGGGTGCCTACCTTCCAAGAGCTCATACTGGAGGGGCCAAGAGAGCTACCCTGGCAAGTAAGGACTTTCCAGTCAGACAAACACAGGCTTGAGCCCTGACTCTGCGCCTCCTACCTAGGTGTTCCTGGGGCCTCAGTTTCCTCATCTGTTAACTAGGCACATTAACGCTCTTTCTCCCAGGTTGTCATCAGGATTCAGTGGGAGAGTAAATCAAACATCCCTGGCATAGAGCCTGCCAGAGGGAAAGCAGTAAATACTGAAGTCCTGGAGAAGTGACTGGGAACAGGTCCCCACCCCACAGGGCAGGTGTGACCATTAGATGCCCTCACGGACGTGGAGGGACTGATGCAGGACCAGGACAAAGTAAGGGGTCAGCAAGGTCATTTCCCTCCCTCAGTCGCAGGCAGGCGGCCCATCACTCACCTCCACCCGTGTGGGGTTCAGCCAGTGGGGGATGTCCCGGACAGTCACGTTCACTGGCAGGATGATGGACTCACTGTTGTGGTCCAGGCACGAGGTGGAGCACTCTGATCCTGAGGACAAGCAGACAGTGAGGCGGCCGTCAGCCCCCAGTCTCCTGATGCCAGGGGCTGCACGTCGCGAGGGGACCCTACTGCTCCCTGGTCCCCACTGGCCTGGGCCGACCCACCTCCAGGGCCGTGGGAGGAACCACCTCCAGTCTCCCTGACTGTTCTCTTGTCTCCAGTCTAGGTGGCATCCACTGCCATGCTTATCAGCCCTGAGCCCACTCTGGTCATGCTCCTCCTCTGCTGGAAAACCTTTCCAAGGTTCCCCACATGCAGGACAAAATTCAAATCCGTTTGCCCAGCCTTCACGGCCTCCCAGACTGTGCCTGGATTGCCATCTGAGTCCCACGCTCCATTGCCTCCATACTTCTGGTGCTGTTCATTCCTTCTCCTGAGTCATCCCCGATCTGCCTTCACAGGAAAGCCCGACCAGCTCTTCAAAGCCCAGTTCAAATCCTCCAGGAAGCCGGCCCTGATGTCCAGGGCTGAGTGAGAGCAGCACTTGGCATGGAGGAGTCTCACTGCAGTGTTGGTCTCACCCCCTGGTCCCCTGTTTCCATAGTTACAGTGATGCCCTGGGAGGGCAGAGATGAGGCAGGTTCCTCTCTGAGCCTAACCGGGTACCAGCCACACACGGGTTGCTCAGCCAGCATCGACCAAGTGGATGATGAGCATGTGAACACAGTGTCAGTGGCTTCCCACCCCCGACACTTTCTCCTGGCACAGGGCTTGTGTTCATGGCTCCCCTGTGCCTCAAGACTCTCCCTGTTCCACTTCATCTAGTGCATGGCCAGTGGTCCTTCAGACCTCAATCCATACGCCACTCGCTCAGAGACCTCCGTTCCTGACAGGCCAGATGCTCTCACAGGCACCCATCGCAGACTTGTCACATTGATTTGGTAACCTATATCAACAGCTCTCTTCCCTGCTCGACTGTAACTCCATGAGGCCAGCGCTGGCTGTGCTCCCCATTCTGTGCCCAGAGCCCGGCACTGTACATGGCAGATGATAGGCACTCAATAAGTATTTGTGAAATGAGTAAAGAGACGACGAGTGAATGAGCACATCTGGTGGAGGAGACAAGTGAGAAATGAATGAACGGCACAGTGAGTGAACGATGCATAGGCGTGAGGGTATCTCATGAAGGACGTGGTACACGGATGGATGAATGAATGAATGAGTGAGTAAGTGGATAAAGGGCTGAAAATATGAATCAGGCAGTGAGTCAACAAAGGCACCATGACCGACCGGGACAGGGTTAGGACACTTGGCCCAGGGAAGACAGATCACTCATCGATTCTGAGGTCTCCTAAAAATCAAGGGTATCCTGTGGGATGTCCCCAGGACTCCAAAAAAGTGCTCCTTCAGAATCTGACCAGGGCCCCAAAGAAGTCATTCCCCCGCCTTAGTGCCAAGACCACCCGTGAACACTAAGTGGTTCACAAGAGTCAACTCGTAAAAAATATCCCATGCTGCTAGCCAACTAAAGGTTCCCTTCCATACGTGTGTGTGCATAGTATGTATATCTATGGGTACATGCACATATACATACAGAGATATACTGATATACAGTTTATCCATTGCCTTCCTCTTAAATCTAAAAGACTCAAAGTCTGAATTGGGCAGGGGCAGGTAGGATGGCAAGTCCATGACCACCTTTAGAACCCCTTTACTTTAACATGGGGCCACTGATCGCAGAACGTGGGGGCAAGGGGAGTCCCTGGTCTAGCTGGTGGTTTTCACTTGTCACTCATTCCCCCTGCACCCAGCCCTGTGAGACCAGCATCATCACACCTGTCTTGGAGGAGAGAGAATGAAGTGGGCAGAGCTTGGGTCACAGAGCTGCAAGTCGAGGGCCAGGAATGAAAGCCCATGCCTCTCTCACCACCAAGCCCACTGATGGATGTGGCGGAAACTTCCACGTACAGAGGGAAGAGAAAAGAAGGCAGCAGTGGGAGGGGATATGGAGGGGGTAAAGGGTCAGAAGAGAGAAAAGGAAGGAGGACACACAAAAAGACAAAAAAAAAAAAAGATGAGCGAAGAGAATAAGAGGGGGACCGCTCAGAGAAACTCAGTGGGGTGTGTTTGTCACAAGATCAGTTCTAAAAATTTTTAGGGAGCAAGGATGGACAAAGCAAGCCTGCAATGACAAAATTCTTTCAAAAAAAGAAGTTCCTGCCTCTGGGAAATAGACAATGACTACTTAATCCTAAAAGGGGAAAAAAAGAAAAAAATCTGGGCACGACAAGAGGCCATGGCGAACGTAGGCAGCAGTCAGGGCTCCGTTTCTTTCTCTGCATCTCCTCCTCTGTGCTCCCCTCCCCCAGGCCCAAGCTCCTGGGCTTCAGGACCCGGGCTGCTGTGTGCTGATATATGAGCCCTAATTGGCATCATTACAGAGTGGTGATCTCACCAGGCCCCCGCCTCTCCTTCCCCAGGGGGGAGCAGGGAAGGTGGCAGCAGCCTTGGTGGCACAAACACCTTGCTGAGCTCCTTGCTGCTGCCACAGAAGCCTCCCCAGGTTGCTTGCGGTGGCAGCTGCCATGCATGGCTCCAGAAGGAGGCCTCTAGCCCCCAGGCCAGACATACACCTCAGCCCTGCCAGGCCTACAGGCCTTGGTAGATTGCCTCTCCTTTTGAGGTGGGCTTTCCCAGGGCGGTACTCGGCCTGGAAGGTGAATGGAGGGGATGTGAAGGTGGGGGGTGGGTGGTAACTGGGGCTTGGGGGAGGGAAGCCTCTCCCCTCCACCCTCCATCCTCTTTCTGCCCTCTCCCTCAGTGCCCTGTGCACCCCCACTGGCCCAGCCCCCACCCCATCACCATACTCATAAAACTGGCATCCACGTGGCAGTGGGAACATGGGGTACAGAGCAGAGGAAGGAGATTCAGGCTCCACCATCCGACAGACTGCTTTCCCCTTCTGCTCTGACCACGGAAAAGCACATAGGGTAAAGGAACACTCTGCCACCCCCGCCCCACCGGGCATCAGAGGCAGGCCTTCCAGCTCACTGGTGTGTGCTTGTGACACAGGTACACAGTATATCCAAGTGTGAGCTATGTGTGGGTTTCTGCGTACGTGCTTGTGCAGGTGACATATCTGCACGGCACCTGGCTGAAGTGCATGTGCTGGGCACAAGCTCACCGCATGGTATGTGTGTTTGCCTCTAGTGACTAAGCATCTGTATTTGTGTTTCCTTGTGCATATATGAATGCATGTACTTGAATGAGTCCATGGAGGCATGCGTGCAGGAAGTCTGTTTTCAATCAGAGCTTTTTCTCCCAGGGTTGCTCCATGCCAGTCATGAGGGTGACTGAGGATTCACGTGCATGTCCTGATTGAGTTAGTGAGAAGTGTCCAGAGCCATGCACACCCATCAGGAATGATGCAGAGGAGAAAGCCTTGGCCTTGGGATGGAACAGCCAATGCTACTTGCCATGGTTACACCCATTGCCCCAACTTTCTAGAATGCCTATACTGCCAGGCCCTGTAAGATCCCACCTCCCTGTGACCTCCTGTTCAGGGTCCCTTGCATCTATAAGATCTCTAAGATCTCTAAGTGCGTTCTTTTTTTTTTTTTTCTTTTTAGGGCCACACCCATGGCATATGTAAATTCCAAGGCTAGGGGTTGAATCAGAGCTGCAGCTGCCAGCCTACATCACAGCCACAGCAACATGGGATCCAAGCCACATCTGCAATCTATACCACAGACCACAGCAACACCAGATCCTTAACCTACTGAGCGAGGCCAGGAGTTGAACCCGCATCTTCATTGATACTAGTTGGGTTTGTTACCACTGAGCCACAATGGGAACTCCTCTAAGTGCCTTCTGAATCATCAGGGAGAGCAACTATGCCCTCAGGTATCTTCTGACCCATCCTGGACTAATGCAGAGCCTGAGGCCCCACTCTAGGTTTAGGTGAAGAACCTCTGAGCTCTGAGGCTACGTGTTCCCACCTTTAAAAGGAAGTGGTCAGGCCCCCTCATCCCTCTGCTCTCCAGCTATGGGCCTCCCTTCTGGACATGAAACGATAACTATAACTCTTCTTACTGGGTGAGGAAGCTGTTGGCTCTGCATGACTGGGAGTGAGTGTGTGCACAGATAACCTCCTGCTCCAGACATCCCTGGTGACTGTCCCATAAATCACACTGGCCATGAGAAAGGAACATCCAATTCCCGGGGCCTTTCATCATGGTCAATTAGGGAGTCAGCCCGAGAGGTTAGTATCACTGCCCTCCACTGAGGTCAGAGATTCCATGCCTGCCCAGTTCTCCAGAAAGCCTTGGAGTCTGTGATTAATGCATCTGTCCAGATGCCTGGTTTCAACCAGGCAAACTCTTGGCATCAAACCTCAGGCTGTCTCCCTTCACTTGGCAAGCTGGTCCATCACCACGCATAGAGTATTTTGAAAACGCTTTTTATCCTGTCTTTGGAGGCCACAAAATGCCAAGAAAAGAACTCAGACTTTGAGAAGAGGAGGTCTCAGGTCTGGGGCATGTTCTGTAACCCTTTGAGCCTCAGTTTCCCCATCAGTTAAAGGTTATTGAGAAGGTAGATATAATGCCTCTAAGGTGTTCAGTGCAGCATTGGGCCACAGTTGGAACGCTGAATGCTCGGCGTCGTGCAAATTGTAAAATTAATAACGAAGGTGGCCACCCTGGACCCCTAGTGCATCCCTAAATAGGATATGCACCTTCATTCCTCCAGTATAACTATGCACTCTCACCCACCCCACCCCCACATCGCCAACATCCATGCCCTCAACCCTCTAGGAGGGCACGGTCTGGGTTCATTCATCTTCACTTCCCCAGTGTTTCTTGCAGGGCCTCACATAGAAGGGGTACTCAGTTCCCCAGCGGGCATGGCCTGAGCTCCTGGAAGGACGCCCTCCCAATGCCACCCCCACGCGCCTCCATACCTATGGCATAGCCTTCGGGGCACTGCAGCTTGAGGTTGCTGTTGAGTTGGTCCGGGGCCGAGCACTGGCCTTGCATCTCCTGGCAGAGGTGGAAGGAGCCGCTCCAGGTGCCATCTTTCCGGCAGTGGATGACATTGCTTCCGCGTCCCTGAATGGCACAGAAATAGTCAGGACCAGAGGGACCCCCACCTACCACATAAGGAGCCTCTCTGTGTACTGTCACCCACGGCACTGAAAGTGTTCCAAAGCAGTTCCTTACAATGGTAGAAACCCAATACCCTCCAACAGAGGCAGTGTTAATGTCTCCATTTTACAGATAGGGACACTGAGGACTCCGTGTGGGAAGAAACTTATTCAAAGCATCCTGGAGAGTTTAACTCCCCAGTTTTGAAGAGCCTAGTAGTGCTCTTCCAGAGGTTTCAATTAGAGCAATTAGTTTCATTTGTTGCTGGGTTTTTTGTTTTGTTTTTTTTTTTAGGACCACACCCACAGCATATGGAGGTTCCCAGGCTAGGGGTACAGTCATCGGAGCTACAGCCGCCGGCCTACGCCATAGCCATAGGAACGAAGGATCCGAGCTGCATTTGCAGCCTACACCACAGCTCACGGCAACACAGGATCCCCAACCCACCGAGCAAGGCTAGGGATTGAACCTGCATCCTCATGGATGCTAGTCAGGTTCATTAACCGTTGAGCCACGATGGGGACTCCTGTTGCTGTTTGTGCAACCAATGTGTACAGCTGAGTAAGTAGGGGTCCTGGAGCTGTTTGTGAGGAGGGAGGCATAACCCAAAGCTTGATTCCCCTCCATCATGAGAAAGCGTCCAGGCCAGGGCTCTGCATCCTGAGATGCTTCTCAGGGCTTACCTCCCCCTCCTACCCCTTCTTCTTTCCTTCCTCCCTTCCTTCCTTCCTTCCTTCCCTCCCTCCACTCCAGCAATAATGGCATCCAGAAGGTGGAGTGGGGAACACTGCTATCTGTGCCCTCCCCCCAACTCTTTAAGAGACAATATCCCATTTCTCAGTCTTCTGCAAAGTCTTGATCAAATGCAGCCTTCAGACGTGGTCCTTTCTCCGAGCCGCTTTCTGAGTCTAAGATTCTAATGGGAGGTCCGGCTCTATGGAAATTTCAGAACTGCCCCTGTACCTAAGGACCGTTTCTTAGTGACCACTCTGGGCCCAGATCTGAGAGACCCAGAAGTGAAGCGATCCAGGAGGAATGACAGTCCAGTCAGGGCAGAATGACTGTGCTCAGGGGCCGTGCTGTGTGCACTCGGGGAGAGTAACTGGATGTGAGGGGCAAGCAGGGAAGGCCTCAGAGAGGAGGTGATTCTGAGAGAGGGTTTTCAAGGGTGTGTAGAAGCAAGCAGAACAGGGAGGGAAGGGCACTTCCAGAGGCCAAAGGGCATTTGCAAGTTTGAGAGGGAGGGAGCTGTGGAAGTGGTAAGGCAGGTAAGGCATGGGGCCTTAACTGTCTGCTTGTGGAGTCTGGACTCTATCCCTTGGGAATGGAGAAATGGGTAGTTCCTGCACAGGGGGTCTGTCTGTCTGAGAACAAGCTGAGTATTGTCTCCCTCTTTCAAGTTTACGATAAGAAGAGAACTTCCCCATGAGGCCAGAGGGGCTGACCTTGCTCCACCAATGAAAACGTCTGTGCCAAGGCTCCCATGCTCTCAGCTTCCATGCAACCCCCCCGTGTCTGACCTCCTGGGTCCTCACAGCCCTCGCCCTGCCTGCTACTCCAGCTCCTTGCTCCCCACAGCACCGCTGCCCACCTTGAACTTCATCAGTACTTCGTATTCTCGAAGGCACCACATAAGGCTTCACACAGCCATGCTTCTGCACGTGCTGTTCCCTCTGCCTGCTGTTTTCCTCACCTGTCTGCTCATCCAAACACCAGCACAAGCCATCCTGTCTTAACGTCACCCTGGTTCTACACAGTGCACTACCTGAGGTCCTTGATACCCATCACCTGCATATCATCTGCTCTCTCCTAGATGATGAGCTAAGACCCACGGCAGGGCCCTAGGCATCCTGCATCCCCCAGGTCCTGGCCACTTGGTCCATTCACTCCTCACTCAATAGGTACTTTTTTTCATTTGCAAACTATTTAACAAAAGATGGGGTGAATAGGTGGAGTAGTAAGGATGGATTTTTTAAACCCAAGAGGAGAAACGAATGAGGAAATACACAAGTAAGGGAAGAAATGAATGAATAAGGGAATCGATGGATGAATGCACGCACGAGAAAACAAACTCTTGGAAAAGGCGGATGCAGGCTGAAGCGCCCTGAGAAAACAGCTGTAAGGAGACGGGATTTAGAGAGAAAGGGGGCCTCTCTCTGGGCCTCACGTGGGCCCACATGTGGAAGGTCTGGTGGCGGTGGAAACTTCTGTGGCCATCGAGAAGCTGTGGGACAGTTGCTCAGTCCACCCAGCGGTTCTGTGGTGCTCAGGCAAAGTTCAGGCAGCTTCATGTGGCTCCAGAGAACCCCTGGGGCCTCCCAGGGCCCCAGGCCCCATGATTCCGCTGGGCCCTCGCGGGAGTAGGAAATTTCCGGGAGCCTTGGCCTGGGCCTATGATGCATTTGGCCTCCAGCCCCTGAAGGGCTGCAGACCTCAGCACTACGTGGGCCAGGGCTGGCTGGGGAGTTTGGTTTGCAACAGAGAATGTACTAGAACTAGCTAGAATCGTCTTGGGGAATTTCAAACTGGGGAGGCTCCGCTGTAGAAGGTGGGAGCATAAAGGCACTGGTCTTGCTACCTCCAGTCTCTCTTCCTCCTGCCCTTTCTGCTGCTGAGGAAATCAGTGGAATCCCTCAGCTAAATCACCTTCACCTTTCAGACAAGGCTTCCTCCAGGGCTGGCAGAGCAGGGCTTCTACACTGGAACCCAGGTGACCCATCCAGCCCATCACTTGCTACACACGTCCTTCCTTCCAGTCTGTAGTCACCTGTCCTGCCCACACACTTCTGCTCCCCACAGCTACACCCTTGTCCCTGCCATACCCTCTGCATGGTGGGCTTCCGGGAGCCTCTCTGGATTTTTGAATCTCCCTCTGGGAAGAGATCTTGGTGAGCTCAGAGCTGCCTACCACCTGGTGCAGATCCTCAGAGGATCCATGATGCTCAGTCTAGTTTCTAGAGCACAGAAGATTTGATGATGAGGATCCCATCCGGGGAGACCAGAGACTGTGGGCCCCACTGGGTGTACTTGGCTCCAAAGGCACGATGCTGCGCACTAGAGTGAAATTTCTCACCAGAGGGCTGAGGATTGCTCAGGAAAGCATTTTCCCTCTCTGTGTATCCATCTATAAAAAAGCATACTATGCTCTCTTGAGCTCTCTTTATCTATGCAGGGCCACAAAGAGCCGAGGGCATGTAATAATTATATTATCAAAACCCCACTGTGTGCCAAGTGTTTCACATACACTTAAAGATTCTATTAACAATGCAGTTAGTGTAGAAATTATGTCCCTTTTACAGATTTGGAAACTGAGGCTCAGATAGGAAGTGATAAGGCGAGTTTTTAAATGATGCTAGTATAATGGTTAAGAGATGGACTTAAGCCAAACGGCCCAAGTTCATATTCCATCTCTGCAATTTTCCTGCCATGTGGACTTGGGGAAGCTCCTTAACTTCTCTATGCCTCAACTTCCTCAGCTGTTCAAGGAGCCTGGAGTCCACTGCCTGAGAAGGTCATCATGAGGATCAAGTGAGTTCAGTTGGGTGACACATTTCAAGCGTAACACACACATCGAGCTCTCTAAGTGTTCAACATAACAGAGTGGGCTTTTCACCACTCTATTGCACTGTCCCTAAGGAAACTGGAATCAGCCCAACCATCCCCCACATTTCAGAAGGGGCAGCAGCCAGAACAGGGAGGCAGCAGGCCCCTGCCATGGAGGTCGCCAGGGCTGGAGCCAGGCCTCTTCCTGAGAGTTTCCATGCCTTCACTACGATGGAGGGGAGGTGGGGAGAGGGAGACCTAGCCTTCAACTTTGCAGAAATGAAAATGAACAAAATAATGGCTGAGAGGCAATGTAACCGCCTCGGAGCAAGGCAGAAGCGGGACGCATAGTGCAAGACAAAAACAGTTAAGCTTTGGAGGCAGCCTGACCTAATAAGAGGAATCTCAGTACTACCTAGACTTCCTAGTTGGGTGAGGTGGGCAGGCCACTTTACCTCACTGAACCATACCTTCCTTATCTGCAAAATGGGGCTGCAATGCCACATGCTGTGGGGCTTAAATGAAGTAGTCCATAGAAGGCACTTAGTCCAGCAAGTGGCGTGTAGGAAATGCTCAATAAATCACAGATGCTGTTACTTATCTGCCTCTGTGTCCAGTCAATGGCCTCTCGTGCTTCCTCCCACTAAGATACAGTGATGACTTGTAGCTCCAGGAGTAAGGATGGGCAGAAAATGTGGCATGTGCAATGACTTGCTTAGGAAATCTGAGATTATTTGAGATCTGACTCTGCTAGTGACTTGCTGGGTGACTTGGTTAGGTCTCTTCCCCTCTTTGGGCTCCACTAGTCCCGTCTATAAGATAAATGGGTTGCAGCAGAAATTCTCTGAGGTCTGGCCCACCTCTAACATCACATGGCTCTGGGATGTTTCTGACTTCCTCTGGGAAGCCCCAGAGGCAAGTGACAACCGTAGAAGCTGCCCTTGTATGGGGAGTCACCGTATATATGAGAGCTGTGTGGTGTCCAGAGCAGAGCCCATTTCTGGCAGGGGCCAGGTGTATACCACTCGTGGCAGAAAGGCTCGTGCAGCCACCCTCTGTGATCTGGGCGAAAACCGGGGTGCATTCCTGGCTCCACTCCCGTGCTTCCTCTCTGCTCCTGCTGAGTTGCTCAAACCCACCACTGAGTACACCTCTGACTTGTTCCTCTCCTTCTACACCCGTGTGTATCCCCAAGACAGGATGGGAAATTTTAGGATGTTCCCATCCTAAGACAGCCTGCTCCCCTAAACCACCTACGGAGCCCTCACACCACTTCTCCCTGTGTGATCCCCTCAGACAGCTCAGGGGCATCTGAGCTGGATGAAATGCTGAGACAATGAGCACTTCTCCCCGATTGCCTGGACATGGAATTCCTGTCCTTTACCACTCGCCTACCCTGGACATGTTTGGAGGCAGTGGGACAAGCAGAGCTCTGGAGTCAGTCAGCACAACCTACTAACTCATAACCAGGGGCACGAGCTTAAGTCTCCCAAGACTTTTCTCCTCATCTGTAAAATAGGCATATTGTTTCTTTTTCAGAAGTTTACTGTGAAGTGTCAAAATGAGAAGAAAAAAAAAAATCTGCAGCTTCAGTTTGGCATTTAGGAAACACTTAAAATTTTTTAAAAAACCCTGTTATTCCTAAGGTTTTCTGTCTTGCTTTATGGGGATAATAACACTATAAATTCTGGGGATGAACTGTCCAATATGGTAGCCACTGTACAAGAGTGGCTGTTTACATTTAAATGTGAACTATTTAAAATTAAGTAAATGGAATATTTGGCTCAGCCACTTAGCCACATTTCCAGCGCTTTGTAGGCACATATAGCGAGTGGCCCTCATAGTGCACAGATATGGACATTTCCATCATAGCAGAAGTTTCTACTGGGCAATGCTAGTCTAGAGTCTATATAGCCTACGGGTTTATTTGGGCAAGTGATCAAGTTTCCCTATGGTTCCTACTGGTTTCCCCAAACTACGTCATGGTCTCATGCATGACAGCTGACTTTCTGGGGCTAGTGGCAGCCAAGAGAGGGCTACCTTTCAAGCCATTGCCTTTGTGTCCAGATTCTGTAAGACCCCATATGCAGCATCATGTATTCTCTCCACTAGAGGTGACCTTAAAAGTAGGCTAGTTCATTGGTGCCTTCTCCAGGGCTGCCATGCATGGTGGTGTAGGTTGTGCACTGTACAATTCCAGGAGTTACTCATAAACATGCCCTACTTTCATTACCTTGTTTAACCCTCACAAATAAACTATGAGGTAGGTAGTGTTAACCCTCCTCCCTCATTTTATACACGAGGCAACTGAAGCTTAAAGACCTAATTAAATCACTTGCTCAAGTCCTCCAGCTAGTAAGTCGTGGAGCCAGGATTCAAATTCAGAGTCCAGATCCAGCATCATACTGGCTCCCAAGGAATGAATGAAGCAGAGGTTTGATTTGTTAACTTGCTTTTAGTGGCCGTGGGATGGAGTCTGCGAACCTCCCCTACAACAGCCCCTGTCCTCTCCTGCCAGGATCTGGAACTTGTTTGGAAAGCAAAGAATTTCCGCTCCATACAAGCTGTGTGATTCAAGATACTCCAAGCCGTACGTTTCGGCTGTGTTTACAGGCAGCAAGAGGGGATCTGAGGTGAATACGAGATTTGGCTCTCAGGCCCCTGGTCTGAGGGTAGAGGAAATTCATTTGCAGCACAAACTAGAAACGTCAATTGTATTAGGAGCCCATTTGGCCTGCGTTCCCTCGTTCTTTTAGCCGGCAAGCAGTACCCTGCTCCTTTGCGTCTGGCCTCTCCGCCAGTTGCCAAACAGAACTGCTTGAGTCGTCTGATAAATTTACATTTTCCTCTTCTTTAAATACAAACTGGCCATGAAAGGTACTTGGCAGGCCCCCGGCAGACTGGGTTTCAGTTTGATAACATGACCATGGCCAGAATATTATTTGGCTCAGCCGTGTGGGTAACTGTTAGCAACAGTTTTATGTAAGAGAAGGAGAGGGGAGTTGATGGGCTGCATGAGGCCGTGGTAATCTCTGGCCTTTGCTCCTTCCGGTACCAGCTTCTGCTTCCTGGCTGGAGAGGGTGGGGGGTGACCGTAGTACACAGACATCCCTGTGTTATCACTTCGGACAGCTCAGGAGCATTTGAGCTAGATGAAATGCTGAGACAATGAGCCCTCTCCCCAGTTACCTGGACATGGAATTCCTGTCCTTTGCCATTCGCCTGCCCTGGAAATGCTTAGAGGCAGTGGGACAAGCAGGGCTCTGGAGTCAGTGAGCACAACCTACTAACTCAAAGCTGTGGGCACGAGCTTAGTCTCCCAAGACTTTTCTCAAGGCTCTCCAGGTAGTGCCCCACTTAGGGGGACCTGGGTTCTGATTCTGACTCAGCTGACACCAGCTGTGTCACCCTGGGTGGTTGAGTGACTTTCTCATCTGGAAAATGAGGAGACTGGCCTGGATGTTCATTGCAGTACTTCTCATGCTCTTTCACTTCCTGAATACCTACTCAGTGCTTGGCACTGTCCCAAGTGCTGAAATAACCAGGGGGATTAAAGATGCGGTCAGGCATTTCGGGACCTGGTAGGGGAAGGTGAAATGCCATACAATGCAGCGTGGTCAATGCTGACAAGGGGGAACCCCTAGCAGGGATGCCAAGCCCACAGTGCTTTCAGGAAAAGGTTCCCGGAGGAAGATGTGCCAGGGTTGACCAGGAAAGATGGTTAGGAGTGAGGTGGCTGGAAAAGGTGACAGGGGCTCTTTAGCAGAGAATGCCAAGGCCAAGGGGAGATCACTCTTACTGGTAGTGGGGAAGAGGTGCTGAACACACAGCTGGGACTTTATCCTAAGGGAGGTGGGGGTCACTGGTTCACAAAGGGCTTTCAACAGGGGAACTGTCATGGTCACATCTGTGCTCAGCATAAACAGCTCTGGCTGGAATGTGGACAGTATGCTGGAGAGAGGCAAGGGTGTGAAAGCTGGGAGATGGTCAGGAAGCTGCATGGTGGCCCAGGAGAGCACTGAAGGTGGCCTGAGTTAGGGTGGTGGCACTGGAGACAGAAGGAGAGCTTCAGGAAATGTCCAGGAGAGAGACCAGGTAGGACTTGGTCGCTATTTGGATGTGAGACTGAGAGGACGGGATGGTGCTTTGACAGTGTCTGGTATTTGGCAGATGCTAATAAAGACTAAGGACTGACTTGGGAAGAAACCTACACTGGGCAGAGCTGGCTCAACTCTGGGCTCACCTGAGTAAAGATCCCAGCACACCTGTGAGTCACGGGGCTTGAGGTGTCAACCTGAGATGGTTGGTTCCATCTAGACAGGCACTCCTCGTGGACTTAAGTCATCTCTGGAGTTAGCTGACTCCTTGTTTCTCTTTCCTATTCTTGATTCCCTAACTGACCTTAGTGGGTGGGGGTGGGGAAGCACATGGAAGGTTTAAGAAGAAGACATTCACAGAACTCTTCCAGCAGGGCCGGCAGGAGTGGTGAACTTTATCTCAGTTACATGTGGGTTGAGAGGAAATTCGCCCACTGCCATCTCCTTCTGTTCTTCTGTCTTTCCTAGTATTTTCAAAACTAGAACTACATGGCTGGTCTAAACATGGTTCCCTTTCTCTTTATGCTTGAGGAGCCAACTGATTTCTCTAAAGAGTGGAAGTCCTGATTTTAAATATTCCAGGGACCAACACACATGGTGATGGTGCTGGTGATAGAAAGTCAGCAAAACCTTGGTCATTCCTTAACTCTGATCAAGTCCATACCTTGGGATTCTATATATGATCTCTTTCTTATGGGCTCTAATATGAAAATGTTTTCAAAGCTAAGAATCTCGGAGCCAGTACAACATGGTGTTACAGGTAGGAACGTAGAGCCCAGGGAGATTATAAAAAAAGAGAGAACCACGAGAACCCAGCTTCTTAACTTCTGCATTGGTGAAACGGCCATGACCCAATTCTGGCATCTGTAGAGAGTCTCCTGAAGGAAGTGTTCTTAATATATAGGCTCATCTTTGGCAAGCAGAGAGGAGAGGGGCCTTGGTATTGACTGCAAGTTCAAGGAGTCTCACCTGGGCGGTATCGCTCTCTTCACACTTGATCCTACACTCGCTGTTGAACTGGAAGCCATTAGTGCACTGGTACAGCCCGTGGAATTTCGGTGAAGGAGGGTCACAGGTTACAGGAACACAAGCTCCCTCCTGCCAGCTGCCATCCTGGGTGCACTGAGTCTTGAAGGCCCTTCTTCAAGGAAGAGGTAAAAGAAGAGACATCTCAAGGACCAGATGGCTGGAGCCATGTTCTACCGAAACAGCCACATTTCCCTGGGGCCAGCTGGCCTCCCAGTCCTCTTTCCCACTCCCAATTCCCTACCTGTCCTGTTAGGCAGGGCGGGGGAGGGGACATGCATGGGGGGTAAGGAAAATATTCATAGAACTCTTTCCTCAGGGCCAAGCAAGAGTTACATGTGGACTGAAATCAAATTTGAGCCCTGCCAGCCCATGTCCCCTCCCTGCCTTCTGGAGTTCAGGGATGGGTCCAGGCACAAGGATGATATTAATCCCTGCCTTTTTCTGTGTATCAGGCACTTTGCAAGCTCTTCACACACACGTCTTCATTCATTCTTCACAGCAATCTTCTGTGGTAACTGTTACTATCATTCCCCAAAACCTTGGTCATTCCTTAACTCTGGTCAAGTCCATACCTTGGGATTCTATATATAATTTTTCTATATATGATTTTTCTTATTGCTGAAAAAATAGAGGCCCAGAGAAGTGGCTTCACTTGCCTGAGGTCACACAGCCAGCAGGTAGTTATTCACAATGTCCTTCTAGATTCCCACAGCACAGAATGGGATGAATGGTAGGTACTGCCTCTGGCCAAGGCACAAGCACTTTTTTGTTTGTTTTTTTTTAGGGCTGCACTGTGGCATATGGGAATTCCCAGGCTAGGGGTTGAATTGGAGCTGCAGCTACAAGCCTACACCACAGCCACAGCAGCATGGGATCCAAGCCACATTTGTGACCTATACCACAGCTCACAGCAACACCGGATCCTTAACCCACTGAGCAAGGCCAGGAATCGAACCTGCATCCTCATGGATATTAATCAGGTTTGTTACCACTGAGCTACGATGGGAACTTGCTTCTAACCAGTCAGCCAGGCCTGGCTCTCCTGTTCCCCCAGCCCTGCTGAGTTTATCTCTGCAGCCCCACTTACTTCTTTGACTTCCGGGAAGAGCCGGGTACGTGGTATCCAGGTTTGCACTTGTACTTGCAGAAAGAGCCCACCTTGTGCTTATTCTCTCGGCACCGGGCCGTCTGGAGATCTGCGTTGGGCACCGGGGGTGGAGCCAGGCACATGAGCTCGCACAGGGCCTCTGGGAAGGACCACAGCCCATCCTCCATACAGGTCAGGAAGCTGTTGTTGCCTGGAGCACAGAGGCAGGCAGGGTTAGCGGGAAGGGGCCTCTTACAGCCCAACTAATTCACAGGCTGCCTGGACTTAACCCAACTTGAAGCACCACAGGACCTTCCACGTATAATTCCAGACCCTTCCACTTACAACTGAGGAACCTCGGAAGAGAAAGAGTTGCCACCCAGAAGAGGGGATGCAGCCTAGGGGGGACTTATCCATGTCTACAGTGAACTAAAATTTAAGACCCTGACTCCTGATCCTGAAGCCTCTTACAGAAAAGGGAGTATCACGATCCTTCCATCCACTCTCCCTGCTTTTCCAGGTGAGTATTCGAGCCCAGAGATGGAGCCACTTGCCTTCTAGTAACTGGCAGAGGAAGCTCCTATCCGCTCCTATCATGGACTCTGAGCCCTGAGATCAGCATGCTGTGTGACCTCCAGCTGCCCCTCCCTCTCTGGGCCCTATGCCCCTGAATTTGCCCTCGCCCCTCGGATGCCTGCAAGTGACAGCACTGTGGTATCTAGAGGTTTGATTTTCTGTTCAGGCCCCAGTATTCAGTGAAGCTTTGCCAAAGCAGCTGAGAGATGAGCATTCCCCCGTAGCCCGTGCCAGCTCTGACAGACGTGCTGATTGCCATCGGGAAGCTGGCCTGATGGGGAACGTTACACATAAAAGGAAAACACGGGGAGTCAGGCTTTGCACTGCCAGGTTGTATATTATCGATGCACAGCCTGCCCTAAACCTCCCCAAGACAATTAGAAATGGACCTGGAACTTGGGTCCCTCAACCAAACGCTCCTCTTTCTGGTTATACTTGAAAGGCATTGACAACCAGGGCTGGAGGCATGTAGGAGGCGCCAGGATTTGGAAGTTGGAGGGGTGATAGGGATGGAACTGCCATTTCCTGAGTATTTATAGCATACCGAGTATTTCTGATATGTGATCCCATTTATTCTCGCGACTGGGCTCTAAGAATGATGCCTACGTGGAAAGAGAGACTTGGCGAGGCAAGTGACTTGACCAGGTTCTCATGGTTAGTCAAAGATGAAAGTCAAGTGTAAAGCCTATTCTGTGTAACTACATGACATCTGTGGTTTTGAACGGGAAGCTGGCTATGGCTGAACCCTCACTATCCACTCTGCCATGCCAGAGCCAGCCCCAAGTCTCCTAGTCATAGGACGCAAGCAAATGCTCCTGTCTTTCAGGGTGATTCGGAGATAAAAGGAAACAACCTTGATGAACAGGGTCCAGGAAAGTACTGCTGAATTCCTTATTTGCTTCTTCCCTCCCTGCCCCTCCCTCTCTTCTTTTCTTCCTCCCCTCCTCCTGCTGGGTCCTTCCTCCAAGCCCTCACCTTTAGCAGAAGATCTAAAAGGACCACAGGGGCGGCAGAGAACCTTCCTTCACTCCATATGCATCTATTTAGTGCTAACTATGTGCCAGCTACCCTTGTCTACACTGGGACAAAGCCAGGAAGAAAACAAACCCCAAACCCTACCCCTTCGGAGCTTATGTTCTAGTGGAATCGGAATAGGGAAGAACACAATAAATTGTCCTACACAGCAAAGCATGTAGGGGGCCAGAAGGCAGGAAGTGCTGTGGAGAGAAATAAGGCAGGAAAAAACAGAAAGGTGGGAGGGTGTGCAGGCCCCTCTGCTGCTTCTCTCCAGGTTCTCACTTTCTTCTTTCTCCTCCCATGTCCACGTCATGTGGGGAGCCCAGGACCATGGGAGGTCCGCATGCCATGCTGGTGAACTGTGACGCTGCAAACTACAGCTATTTCTATGCCAAGAAGGAAGAATAAAGGATGTGGAAGGATGGTTCACTGGCTTCCACAGAAGCAGAGCTTCCAGAGCGCCAAAGACTGCAAACCTCCTTTTGCATGGCTCCTGTGACTGGAGGGCCGTGTTTTGGAGTCCCCAGTTCTAGCAAGAGCTTTGCAGGGAGAGGCGCCACTAAAGGTAAGGGGCGTACACCGTCTCTGAGCTTCTCAAGATGGATAAAATACCTCTGGGAAAAGGATGGAGATGCTTTAAAAGTACAGCCTATCAGCTCTGCCAATCGTGGACGGTGAAGCAGAAGTCATGCTTCTCTTGTGGCAAGCGAACATAAAAATGCAAAATGGTAATCAAGAGAGAAAATGTAAACCAGAAATGTACATTCTGGAAGAGGGTAAGGAAGAATGAGCTGTGCATCACTGTCAAAAGAAGAACCGCGCTCAAGCAAGAACTGGTGATTCAGGACCGTGGACATGCCCCCACCCACAACCAAGGAAATCCCAGAGATGCGGATGCTAAACTCAAGGATTCTAGTTCTAGCCAAGGAACTTAGGCTGCAGGTGTGGCCATAAATAAATAAATAAATATATATATATATATATATATATAGTCTCCCCCTCTCTCTATATATATATAGTCTCTCTCTCTCTCTCTCTCTCTCTATATATATATATATATATATATATTCAAAAGAGATTCATCTATTTTTGTCATTTTATTTAAAAGAGTACCCAGAAGATTCATCTATTTTTGTCATTTTATTTAAAAGAGTACCCAGAAGATTCATCTATTTTTGTCATTTTATTTAAAAGAGTACCCGGAAACCCACATTTCTTTGGGGATGCCTTTAAGGTTGAAATTAACCTAGAGTAGAGTACAGGGAGAAAAATGCCAGGAGACCTAGGTTCGGTTTTCTTAATACCTAGTGTACGATGTCGGCATCACCCACATCCTAAGGTCAGCTATTGTCTTATTCATGCTTTTATTCCCAGAACCTACCCTAGTGCCAAGCGCATAGCAGGCCCTCAATAACCATTTGTTAAAGGCATGAGGTATGATGAATCTATGCGTGACCTTGAACAAGTCACCTCATCTCTCTGGCCCTCAACCAAAGATGTCTTTATGTTCTTGTCCAGCTCTAAGCTTTTAGGCTGTGAAAGGCTACTGGCCATTGTACTGTTCTAAGAAAACAAAAATGCAGCTAGCTGAGCTGGGCTAAGGACAAGCCAGCACTCAGGAGGCTGTATTAACCAAAGGCTAGCACTGACAGATATTACTGTGCAAGAAGAGGAAGGAAAACCAGGGAGCCAAATAGCGAGGGGGCCTCGCCCAGTGCTGGGGCTGCAGAAAGGCAGAGGGAGAAGCTGGGGCAGAAGAAATGGAGGTGTCAAGAGATGCATGCAATCCTCAGTCGATTTTAGTCGGGTAAGCACATTTCTAGGCTCCTGGAATCCCCAGGAGTTCAACAAGAGAAAATCTGAGCTGAGCTTGGCAGTCTTAGAAAGAATGTCATTTGCTCAGTACAACTGGGCTCTCCTAGCCCCAGCCTGGGTGAGTCAGATTACATTTTGATTGTTTAATTGCCCAAGGTTTTTTTTTTTTTTTTTCTTTCCCCCTCTAAATGTCTGAAAGAAATTCTACCAACAGCTGTCTGTAACTGAGTCCATGAGGTGGGCCCTGGAAGAATTACTGGAGCCATCTCCTTATTCTCCTAAGTAACCCAATTTGTCATTAATTCCATTTTGTAGGCGAGAAAACAGAGTCCCTGAGTGGGAAAGCGAGCTACTCAAACTAGAGCTGGGGCCCACTCCAGGTCTGTCTGACTCCTGAGTGCTCCCTTAACCCCACTACGGAGCTTTTAGCCAAGAGCATGGCCAGAGAGGAGCTGCTGTCTAGAGATCAGGACTGTGGATGAGTGGAGCATCCCCTGAATCAAAACTGGTCATGTGGTAAGACGTCACCATCCTCACCGTCCCCACCATCCAGAACGGTGCCTCTCACTTCCAAATTTCTTTACCAAGCGGTCCTCTACATTAGACACAAAGGAAAAAGAATGTTCTAAGAGGCAATCATAGTCAAGGAAAACTGATGGAGAATGTCCTGAGAAGAGGGAGACAAGAAGCCTGCGATGTTGGACTTCTGCCATATAGGAAGGCCTGGGGAATGCAGACGCCAGATGCGAATCAGGTCATTTCACCGGACTGGTGGGAACTGCATGCCTAGCAAGAGGGCACCATCTCTAGGGACAGAAATGCGGGATCGTCTGGCCCCCGTGCTGAGGGTCACCTTGCATAAAGCTCTTCCTCTCTAGGACCTCAGTTTCCACTTTGCAAAACCAAATGATTAGCCTTGATGGCTTCTAGGCTTCTCCAAGCTCTGCTGTTTCAGGGTCGGATGGGAGTTCTGGGTTGAGGGACATGGTTTAGAAAAGGCTAAAGGGATTCTGAGGTAGCAAGTAAGAACCCTGAAGTAAGAATAGGCTTGATCCTTGACGCCTGAGTGGCCACTGGGGGTAGAGTGAGGGGTGGGGGCGGGGGTGGGGGGGAACAGGAGAATGAGGGAGACATGAAGAACTAATTATCGGAGATGAAACGGATGCTTGCTCCGTATCCTTCTCAGTGCCCTCATCCAAAGGTGGCTTCATAAGCAGCTGGGTGATCTGGATCAAGCTGCTTCTCCACTGAGTCCCTCCAGTGCCCAGGATTGATTTGAGGAGTGGTTTACCATTAGCACCTAGTGGCAGTGTAGACCCCAGGCACCCTGGACCCTGCTGTCTCAGAGCACTAGGCTGATAAGACAGAGAAAACAGCATTCTCCTAGGAGTGGCAGGAGAACTCCCCTTTGGGGTGGGGGGTGACCCTGCTTTGTGGGGAATAGGCCTTGATGAGACCTGTGGGATAAACCTGAGTCCTCCAGGGCTGGCTACTTGCTTCTGAGAAAGATGAAAGGGTCTCTGCCTACGAAAGGAGGAAGGATGTGAAATTCCTAGAGGGAGGGAGGTCATGACAGGATTCTGGGGGAGAGAGGAGAGGGTGAGGAAGAGAGCTGAGGGCAGGCAAGAAGGTTCACTGCTGCACAGGGCAGGATGTGGCCTCTACCCAAGCCCTCCCAGCTCATGTCCCTATCTTCTAAAGTCGAAGAAGTCTGAGACTGAGAAAGAGCAGTTTTCTAAGAAGATGCTCCATGGTGTTGGGTATCTTCTGGAAGCCAATGAATAGACCATGTTTAAATCTGAGGTTGGATGGCAAAGCTGAGATAGCAAAGGCAATGGGAGCCAGAAGCTGTCTTTGCAGGATGGCTGCGTGCTTGCCTTAGAAGCCCTGCTCCACGGGGACGCCTAGTGCACTGGCATGGTTGTGCTGAGGTTGACAAGGTGCTGTTAAGTGATGCTGCATTTTTAGCCATTTAATTATACATTTATGATTTTGATTTTGAAGTTATTATTTTTTTAATGTGGAAGTATTTTTTTCCCCTCATCCATGTCTATAGGTTAGATCTCTGCTTTCAGTGCTTGTGTGACAAAGGACCTTGGCAGGAGTGATTCTAGGGCTGCACATTTGCAGAATATTTTTTGCATGCACCTTGAAGAAGTCTCAGAACTTAAGTGAAAGTTGGGGTGTTCAAGAAAAATTCACCTGAATTCTCAGGGGAAAATGGGTTTGTGGTGCTGCCTGCATTCCACCCAGCCACACTCAGTGCTTCTCCTGGGGGGTGGCTTTGTGTCCAAGAACACTAACCTCCGAGTCCTGAGAGGAACATGGAGGATGGTGTGTGTCTCCATGGATCCCAGGACTTAAAGCCACCATGGGACAAAGAGGCCCAGGGCTGAGAGCAGCCACTGCACCTATTCTCACCAGGGTGAGATGAGTATTTACCAAGTTCTTCCTCTGGCTCTGGCATTTTATACCCCCTTCAATGTGGATGCTCTTACACCCATTTTACAAAGGGGACCATCGAGGCTCAGAGGCATGAAACAGCTCTCCTAGGATCAAAGAGTTGGAGGCAGAACAAGGAGTAGAATTCCAGCCTGTCTGACAAAAGCTCACAGTCCTTCTGCTCACATCATGCTGCAGGGAAAGGAACACCGAAGGGAGGGAAGGGAAGCAAACAGGAAATGGCAGGAAATTTTGTTTTGATCACCTCTTTATCTGCTGGCTTAAGAAGGGAGGCATTGTTAACAAGCTCAAGAGAGAGATCCAAGCATAAGCATCAGACCTCAAGTCTGCACAGCAGATGAAACCGAGAACCAAGGGGCATGAATCGCCAATGGGTCCTGGTGGCTTCATGTGGCCACTGGAGAGATGCTTTCCTGTGTTCTCCAGGGAAGAGCAAAGTCAGGATCGACAATGATCAAAATGAGTCTTTCTGGGGCCGCATCCACACAGAGGGCCACCCCCTCTACCACAGTCAGCAGAGGAACGATAGTAGGAGGTTCTGCATCACTCTGATGAAGGATTATTATTAGCCACAATGAGGGATGGAATAATCAATACTAATTTATACACCTCCCTTTCCCAAGGGCCACTGATAGAGAGGTGAAGTGTGATTTCCAAGTCTGGAGTTACTAACATGCCCCACATCTGGGCAAATGGGGCCAAGGGAAGGGCTCAGAAGGATGGAGGGTTTACAATTTCCACTGGTCTCTTCACTTCTCTCAGATCTATATCTTTACAGCAGCTCAAATAAAATGTCTATAACTTTTATAATCGAATCTTCCTGGGTAACAGAAAAAATGAGGGGACCTAAAAAAATGTATTCCAAAAGTGTTTCCTGCTTTTCATTTCGGGCAGTTCAGTGAGATTGCTGGGTCTTCCACTCATTTCTTAAAAGAAACATTTCTGGTGGTATGACTTTCATCAGTGTATCCAGCCACCCAGTCAATACATTTTATTGAGTCTTACTATGTGTAGTAATCTTTTGAAGTCCTGGATCTCCTTGAGAGTTGGAGGACACTAGTTGAGGACTCTCTCCAATCATCGAAATGCCTCAAACTCATGAATTTATAATATGACATCTAAGTTTAAAGGAATTTGCAGACCTCCCTCCAAACCCCCCACACTCCATGGAAGTCCATTCATTCCCACTTTATAGAATGTTAGACCTCAAGGTAGGACCCATGCTTAGTGAGATACCATTTTGGGTATCTGATAAAGGGGCAATGTTTCCTCTGGTAAAATAAGCAAAGGAAAGGGTCCCGCAACCTCTGAGAATTGGTGATAGTGTCCAAATCCTATACTAAACTAGAAGCCAAGAACATCATAATGATAACGCCACTAACTTGCTCTGAGATTTTGTGCAAGTTCCTTCCTTCCTCTCACTAGACCACAGTTTCACCATCTTTCCACTAATCAGTTAGTCCTGATCAACTCCAAGAGCCTTTCTATTCTTGATGGTCCAGGCCAGCCTCTCCCTCATTTCCAACATGTGTCCTCTTCCCCAGTTTGCCAGACTATGTCTTACTCACCCTAATCCTCCTGGCACCTAGCTCAGGAGTCCCAGTAAGCCCTTCCTGTCCAGGACCACTTCCTCTCTGAGCCAGTCCCTCCTAAGGAGTAGCAGTGGGCTTTGGAGAAAGACCCGGGCCCACAGTGGAGCCCACCTCTAATAGTATGGCCTTGGACGAGTTCTTTCAACTCCCTGAACCTTGATCTCCTCCTCTGTGAAAATGACATAACTACTACTACCTACCTCTTAGGCTTCCTGGGTTCTAATCCCATCCAGTGGCATTAGAATCTGCCCCTTCCTTCTACCCTTCTTCCCTTCCTTCCTCTCTCTTTTCTTTTGGCAAGATTTAAAAGCTCTTGGAGATGCCACCGTCACACTCATCCACACTCTACTTTCTGCTTGGCAACAGAGCAAGGCAGTCTACATACATACAATGGGTAGAAAGGAATCAAAAGCTTGGAAAACCCCCTCTGGCCTCTGTGTTTCCCACCGAGAAAGCATTACCTTTCAACTGCGCGGGGTGACGACACTGAAAGGAGCATTTTCGCCCGAAGGTGGTGCCCTCGAGGCAGGAGAACGAGGCGGCATAGACGTGGTGCTGGTCCGGGATGCCACAGTCCACTGGCTCACACGCCACCTGCTTGTTCCATTTGCCTTCCGTGCAGGTCACTGTGACACTGGGTCCTGTCTGAAAGGCAGCGGCAGGTACAGTGAGGAGGAGTGGACCAAGTCCCCCATGGGGAAACACCCTTCTCCCCCAAGCCACAGCACAGCGTCTTCTCAGGCACCAGGAGATCAATGCTCAGTGTTTAGCTCTCCCTCCGTCACCCCAACGATTGTTTGAAGTGGGTATTTCAGGTCTCACTTCACCAATGCAGAAGCTGAGGCTCAGAGACAGTAAGTGATTAGCTCTAAGTTACACAGCCAGAAAGAGCATAAGTGGGGACTGAGCCCAATGGCTGGGCTCTTCACTGCTGTCTGGAGAGTCTCCTGGGTCATTATCTCCACTGTGTTGATGTGAATCTTAAGACTCAGATCTCTTAGGGTCTGATGACTTCTTTCACGAAACAGCCTCTGAAACAGGGCACAACAGGGGCACACTGGCTGTTGGTTTCTGTATCTTTTCTTGCCCGCATCTAAAGTTGGGCATCACCAGGAGAGATCGGAGAACTGGATTTTGTCCTTCGTGCTATGAGATTCTGGCCAAGTCCCTTTCCTTCTGAGCAGTCCCTTTGGCACTGAACCCAAAGCTTGCTCTAAGAGCCCCTCCCTAGTCTGAGATGTGATGGTTCAATAGCTGGGAGGGGTTGATGCAAAGAAGGAATGAGGTTGGGAAAATGAAAGGGTCGACAGAGACATGAACCAAAGGAGAAGACAGCAGGGCTATGTGGGTGGAAGGGTGAGGCCCCGCTAGAGAGCCAAGGGAGGGATGGTCATGGCCGCCTGGGGGCTTCCATTCAAGGAGGAAGCCACCAACTCCCAGGGGACAGGGGGTGCCAAATGCTGATCTGGGGTTTTAAAAGCAAAGGACACTTTTTCCTTTCTTAAGCACACATCAAAGGGAGGTGAGGTCCCTCACTGCCAAAACCAGCTTAATTGTTTCCACAGGAGTTCAGACCTGCCATGTCTGACACACAGAAGCAGGTGTCTAAAACAAGCAACTGACGGCCCCAGAGCTCCCCAGTGGGACCCTTTTCAAGCCCAGAAGCTCTGTACAAACAGGCATTTCCAGCAACGAGGAACGTGCATGTGTACCTGGAGCACAAAGGTGGAG
The DNA here is from genome assembly GCF_016906955.1 of Phacochoerus africanus. Lineage (NCBI taxonomy): Eukaryota > Metazoa > Chordata > Mammalia > Artiodactyla > Suidae > Phacochoerus > Phacochoerus africanus. The sequence continues at coordinate 258,691,489 of NC_062545.1, read as the reverse complement.
CCTGCTGCTGGGGCCCCCAATGGTGGTACCTGGGATCCCCGAATCTCCGACTTAAGTAACTGTCATTCCCCACCCCACCTGAGACCCCACAGCCACGCTGGCTGAAGCAACACGCTGCCACATCATAAGTCCACCTGTCCAGCCCCTATACTCACCTGGCTCTTAATCAGCTCGTCATCCCGCTGTATCTGGAGCACATAGCCTGTCCGGCAGCTCACGGTGCACTGGGCACCATGGTAGTGGTCACTGCTGGAGCAGTTGAGAGAAGCATTCTCCACAGCCAGCTGTGGGCAGTCAGCAGCCTCACAGGCGAAGTGCACGCAGCTGGAAAGGAAAGGAGCAAGAGGGTGAGAGGGTGCTTTCTTGTAGGACCACTGGGCTCCAGCTGGAAGAGAACTTCCTCTCCAAAGTTTCAGGATGCTGAACCAGGACACAGAGTGAACAAGACTCTGGAGGGAGTGGTCCAGGTTTGTTACCAAGTGCACAATTTTACAATTTACAGAAACACACAAACCAGGATTCAAATGCTGTAGCCCAAAAACTTTATCTGTATTAATCTTCAAACCCTACAGAACCTCAGTTCTGCAAAATGGAGATTATTATGATTATAGCAGGTATTCGTTGAATCTCCTATCTACCAGGCACTGAGTTGAATGCAAGGCTCTTTCCATTTTATAACTTCTGAGGGTCATGGTGAGAATTAAATCAGATGGTTCAGGAAAAGCACGGAGTGGAATTCCTGCCGTGTAAAAGCACTCAACAAATGGTAGCTAATGCTATGAATAAATCTATGCTCTATTACCTAGAAGCCGTCTCACTTTGGGCAAGGTACCTCACCTCTCTGAACTTCAGCGTACTCTTAAATTTGGCCAACCCAGAGGTCCCTGAGATTCCACCAAGGTGCTGAATGTTGAAGCCTTTTACAAACTGCGAAGTGACTTATGCATTGTTCATGAAGTTGTGCAGAGACAATGCTTTCATCTTGCTGCAGCTGCAATTCCGATCTTCCTGCTAATTTGATTTCTACCCGTTCTGTGGGTCCGAGCTACATGGAAGCTTCTAAAGGAAGCTCTTCCCATGTTCCTGGGCAAGCTCCCTTGCAGCCCTGAGGCCTCCTTTTTCTAGCACTGTGGTCTCTTGCTTCACGCAAAGCACAGGTCCTGGGTGCTCACCAAGTGCTGGAATGTGTGCTAACCCTCAAGGAAACGGAAACAACATAAAACCCCCCAAGCTTAGACGATCTTTCCCCTCATATTACCGTCACGCAGAAACATTAGTGACCATTCACTGACTGCTTATATATATGAGCTCACCCATCCTTGCGACAACCCTATGAGCTAAGTGTTACTCATTTTACAGTTGGAAAAATCGGGGACCGGTGAGATCAAGTTACTTGTTTAAGTTCCCATCCAGATGTGGGGCTCCACAGTCCTTGTTGTTAACCTCTCCCTGCACCTGGACTAGAACTTCCCTGAGGGTACAGATAATGCCCATTTCTCCTCGGCTGGTTTGCATTGGAAAAAAAAAAAGGCCTTGCCCTAACACTTAAGTGCCCTGCAGTCTAGGGGCTGATTTCAAACACTGAGTGCTCCTGGAGGCAGTTTTCTCTAATTTTTGTGTCTCTGACTCAGTCTACCCCGATGCCTGGCATACTGCGTGCACAGAGAGCTGGGTCGGATCCAGAGCCTCAAGGCTTTCTTCAAGGTTTTCCTGCTTCTATCTAGGGCACAGGGAGCAGTCAGTAGCCAAACCAACTTAAGAAGAAGTTCTCCAGTCTTTTTCTTGATGCCCATTTCAGGATACCCCGCTGAGGGTTTTACAGGGACGCGGTTACTTCTTCCAGTTCTCTATCCCCTGCTCAAAAGTATGGTGAGCATTAAAGTGGGGTAAGCAGGGAAGTGAGAGGCTACAATCTCCAAAACCTGTCACAAACAGATTCACTTTTTAAGATACCCGGGCAAGGGCAAGCGTTTGATTCAGGTCTCAGATCCACAAGGATGTGGGCTTTGCCGTCTCTCCACGCGTGCCTTCAGAAATGCAGGGGGAGTGGCATTAAGTGACACTTGCTGAGATGTCCTGATTCTCCGCCCCTTTCCCTGCTCCTGATGGCCTCTGCGCTGCGCCACGCGGAGACTGGAGCTGTGGAGTCAACGCAAGGTCTTTGACACCAAACAATGCATCTGTTCACGTTGTGTAAGCGCTGGGGGAAAGAGCCACATGGTTCCAATTTAAAGAGATTTACTCTGTAAGCTACCAGCTTCCAAGCTGGTCTTCTGACCTATGCCTTACAGTTTGGCCATTCTCTCTGCACTCCCAGGAGGCCCGCAGGCTTCTGCCTGATGATGACCAGGGGGCTCTGGGAACAACTCTTTTTGAAAGATGAGGGCTCTGAGCTTCTCTGGGCTGTGGGGCCATTAAGGTGAAAACAGCACCCTCCTTCCTTCTGTGCATACTAAGGCTCTTCTTTGTAGGAAAAGGATAAACTGAGAAACTTGGTTTCTTGGATGGAAAGAGCACAGGGCTGAGCAAGGAGGCAAATCTGGCTCCAGCCCCAGCTCTGCCATGTATCAGTTATTTAATCGTGGAAAGTTCCAAAACACCCCGAGCCTCAGTTTCCTCATCTGTCAAGTGGAGGTGATAAAATGATCTCTCTCTCTAATAAGACTGTCAAAACAAAGTGACAGGTCAGCCGCTGACTCATCTACTCAATGCGCTTGCCTGGGGGCCTTGCTGCAGAGCAGACTCTGTTTTAAACACTGGGGATTCCAGGGATGATTCCCATCACTCCATGTATTTGTGGAGGGAGGACAAGGGCCAAAGAGAAATAGGAGACAAGCTGGTTTCAGATGCTGATGTGTGCAGCAAGGGCACCGAAAACCAGGAGAAATTAGAGAGGGTGACGGTTGAGGGCGGCAGGACACAGACGGGTCAGGGGAAGCAGCCATGGGAGGGGCCTCTGAACTAAGTCCTGGATGAAATGAAAGGATCAGGCCCACAAAGGCTTTTGGGAGCAGGAGGAATCCCAGGCAGAGTTAAGAGCATGTGCAAAGGTCTAGTACAAGTTGGAGCCCAGAGTATTTGTAGAAGAGAAAGGCCAATGTGGAGTTCCCATTGTGGCACAGCAGAAATGAATCCAACTAGTAGCCATGAGGATGCAGGTTTGATCCCTGGCCTCACTCAGTGGGTCAGGAAACAGGTGTTGCTATGAGCTGTGGTGTAGGTGGCAGAAGCAGCTCAGATTCCACACTGCTGTGGCTATGGCACAGGCTGGCAACTGTAGCTCCGAATAGACCCCTAACCTGGGAACTTCCATATGCTGCGAGTGAGGCCCTAAAAAGGAAAAAATAAAAGGGAGAGAACGAAAGGCCAATGCATGAGAAATACTTTGGAAACTATGAAGTTCCATGAGAAGGGAGTCTCTCTACTCTGGCTCTTCCTACTATGAAAGGAAAACATCCCCTGGTCCTATGAGTTACCTGGCCCAAAGGGTCTACGCTCATATGGAGAGGGGAGGGTAGCATTGGGTCAGTCAGTTTTCTTCTTTGCAGGACTTCTCAGAACCTTGAATGTTCCAATGCACATGGTGGGTTTCAAGAAGGGATTGAGGAATGCATCATTTTCCAAAGCTCTGGTAAGCTTGCTTCATGGGACATTTCTTGGGACTTGTGTTCTCCCGAACACACCACAGGGAAGGCAGCATCCCTGCCTTTTCAGCACATCTGCCTGCACCTGGCTTCCAGGCTTGAAAACAGGATGAAAAGGGGAAAAGGAAGTAGAGGTTCCAGGTATCAGCAGCTGTGTTGCACCTACATTGTCTTATCTACATCCTCCCCACAACTCCTGGGGGTGGTATTATTATTCCCATTTTCAAGAAGAGACTGAGACTAGCACCACTTGCCCAAAGGCACTAGGCATGGACAGAATTCCCATGCGGATCTGCCTGTCTATCCCAAGTCTCTGCTCATCCCTTTGCTGTCCTGTGAACTGGAAAGGGTTGTGTGAACACACTGTCCAAAACTGAAAAACAAGAGCCTAACTGCCCCTCCCAACTAACTCCCTGACACAGCTCTGTCATTTCTGAAACAAACAAAAACAGAAGTCAAAACAAAAGCCTTTGGCTTTGTTAAAGAAGGGGGGGGGGGGCGGAGATTTCCTACCAGGAATGGATGGTCAATCAAAATAACAAAAGAAAGCAAGAAAAAAAAAAGAAGACATTTCTCAGAAGGAAGAAAAGTGGCTGATCCCAATGGGGGAAGGGACATAGGTAATTTTTCCAATAAAATTCTCAGACCTGGGCAAAGATGTGAGATACTTATGAATTGCAAAGATAATCAGATACTTATGAATTTTCCTTTCTTCTTATACATGTATAATTTTTTTACTTAGAGACTCGAGTTCCATATAGAGGAAAATCCTTACATGATCCTGCAGCCAGCCCTCCAACTGCTGCCTCTTGTGTCAGCTGAAAGGGCCCTTGATCGTGCATAATGGGGGATGGTTGTGTACCCCTCAACTGGGGTAGAGAAGGCCAGAGAGGGTTCCTCTCCCGGTTCTGTGCCCTGACTGTGGCTTAACTCCTGTGGCCTATTACTTAGCTGCAATTATGCCATGGGGCAGCAGAGATAATAACAGGCAGGTTGTTTATGAATCATTCTGAGTTGCTCAGATGGGGACAGCAAAAAAGACAGCACACTCAACACTGGAAAACCAAGGGAAAAATACTCTTGGCACAAACACTGTAGGATTACTTGAGAAGAGGGATTGACAAAGAATTATCAAAATGGGAACGCATTTTTTTTTTTTTTTTCTGCCCAGAGATGAGGCTCCTGTGGGAAGTGATCCTAAAAGGCTCTCCTACCCTGGAATTTTAGATGGGAGCTGGTGACGTGGTGGGTGCAGCACCGGGACACAAAGTGAGCAGCTGCTGGGGCCGCCCACCATCTGAAAGACCAGGTGAGCTGAATGGGATGTGGCTAGGGGGAGGCCACCTGACAGCCAGAGCAGTGGGAGTCATCCTGTCCAGGGTTGCCTAGGGGGAAGGAAGGCCTGGTATTTCCAAATCTTCTGAGGTGTGAAAGAGGAGGAAGAACCTTGGCCCTTAATCTTTAGTCCCTGGATAGTTAAATGTTACAGCTAATTCAAGAAGATAACAAATGAGGGCCAAAAAACACAAGTTGTCTGTGGCCTAGTCCAGCCTCTGGAACAGCTGTTTTGACATCTCTGAAGAGGAGGGAAGAGCTCTGCCCTGAAGTCCTGAAGGCTGGATTTGAAATGCCATCCAGTTCTGCCTCCCAACCTGCTGGAGGATTTTGGGAAACACTCTTCCTCTGCCTGGACCTTAGGTTTCCCACCCTCAAATGAGGGGCAGTACCTAAGCATCTCTTTGAGCCTCCCAGCTTTCAGGGGTCAAAACAACAGAGACATATAATGTCAGAGCCCATCTAGAATGGGAACAAATAGACACCATAACCTCAGGGACTGACAAGGACAGGGACTGACAAGGACAGGGACCAACAGGAGTTCTGATAGCCCGCAGCTGGGAGAGTGAGCTGGACAGCTTCTGGAGAAGACTCAGGCAGTATCCGTACAGTTAAAGATGCTCAAATGCTTAGGTAGAGACGTTCCATCTGCAGGTATATATATCCCCCAGGCCAGGGACTCCCAACAGATGTTCTGAGAGGGCTGGGGACACTGAGTGAGCCTGTGGATGGCAAGCTGAGGCCTGTGGTCTCCAGCCATGAGAAGCCTCCTTGTAGGCTCCAAAGCTTATATAAGGATTCCTTTACAGTCATCAAATGAGATGGTCCATGTGCGGGCTCCACCAGTGCAGAGACTCTAAGCACCTCAGCTCCAGCACGTAAGCCCCTCTCTGCTAACACCACTATGAGTAACAACCCGTCTCAGTCCACCCTGGCTGGACGGAGTTATTCTAGTCACGTAAAGAGCTGATTTCCCCTGAAGGTCGATCTTCTGCAAGTTAGCTGTCTATCAGAATGGCCTCTTTCTGGATGCGCTGGCAAAGGACAAAACGGGAAGAGTTTGAGGCAGAAGAAGAAAGAGAATGCAAATCATAAAAGAGGTGAATGAAAGAAAGGAGAAATGGAGTGAGGAAGAAAGAGAGGGAGGGAGAGAGGGAGGAAGGAAGGAGGAAAGGAAAGAAGTTAATTTTCTAAACACATGGCCCACTGAATTTTATAATAAAATGCCCAATCTCTGTTTTGAATCTTAGGATGGACAGTGGCTGCTGTGTGTGTCATGTCTTTGAGAGACAGACAGACAGACAGACAGATACAAGGGCCTCAATTCGTGATTATCCTCTTCTTGAAGAAGCCTCGTAACTTCCCCCACCACCATCGCTAGGGCTCCCCATCTTTCCCCCCTTTCCCTAACTCGGGGGAGCTAGAACTTGGCTAGAATTCCATAACTGGACCGCTCATTTGAAACCTGATCCTGTTTTCCTGGGCCTTTGAATTTATTCCAAGTACAGCCTGGGACAGAGACCCTTGAACCTAGTCAGAGCACACTCGCCTGGATTGATTTTGCTCAAGTGATGCTTCTCCCATGGCAGCTCACTAGTGCTAACGCTGCTCTCAGGAGAAGAGCAAGAAAATGAGGGAAAACGGGGGAGAGAGGAGGGAGGGAGGAGAGAGAGTCAGCAAGAGACTAGAGGGGGAGGAGACTGGGAGGGGGAGTGGGAGGGGGACAGAAAGGGGGGAGACAAGGGAAAGCCACACTCTACTACCTGGGATGCAGCTGAGAGAAAAATGGGTGTTCCTACTAGAGCTGGCTGAAAGCCCTGCCATAAAAGTGATGCTATTTATCTTGGTGTTTTGAGAATGAAGAAAAACATCCCATGTCTTGTACAGTTGTTGCTTATTTGTCTTTTCTTTCCTCCTGGTTTGTTTGTTTTAATGCATTTGCACATTTGCACAGTCCTGGCTGTTTGGGTAAATGCCTCTTCAGTGCCCAGGTGGCAGCTGCTGTCCTCCCACCCCAACCCCCAGGCATCCTAGAGGGGCCAAGCAGCCCCAAGCCTCAGTCCTGCAGGCTCAGCCTGTCCTACCCCATCCAAGCTCAGGGCCAAGCCAGCCGGCCCTGGACTAGCTGCATTTCCATCACTTTACTCAGCCTCACTGGCTAAGTGCTTGCAAGTGAGCAGCCATGAAAAGTCTTCTTCCCTGGGTGTGCCTGGCCCTGGTGGGCAGAGTGTGGCTCTGGGGGGCAGTAGGGGTGCAGACAAAGCAGAACTTCACCTCCTGCTGCCTACTTGGCCTTGACTCATTCACTCTGTCCATAGCTCACAGGACAGGGGTGATAATGAAATAAGATCAAGAAATCAACGTGGGTCCCTTCCCCTTCCCTCCCTCCCTCCCTCCCAGCTCTTAGGAATCACAGACTGTGGAACTGGAAGGAACCACAGAGAACATCATTCCATCTTCATCCGATATACGGAAAGACGAGGCCCAGAGAGGAGGCGTGTCTGGCTCCCAGTTCCGAAACCAGTCAGAGACAGGGCAGCTGGTTCTGCCCCGGTTCCTTGTTTTTCCGCAACAGGTCAAAGAACTCAGCAGATACTTATTGATTGATTGGTTTCCAAGGTTAAACACTTCTTCCTATTGACTTCTGGCTCAGGAACTGCTAATGAAGGATTCAAAGAAGCCAGGGCTGGCCTCAGTCAACTTGGGGCGGAGGCGGGGGGTCTTGGTGACTGGTTGAAGATGGCAAAGGATTGCAGAGAAGGTCTGATGGATTTGTATTTTCCATTGACATTGTTTCCTGGGGTTCTGAGAATTAACTTATTTTTATAGTCCGGAGAGCTAGGGAGGAAAAAGCCCTCTCAGGGTGAAATACAACAATGAGTGATATTTAAGGAGCTCTTTTGCCTCCGAAGGATTGCGACAGGCTTTGCACAACAGAAGCTAAAGACAGTGGGTGCAAAACAATGTGGGTTTTGCAACCACCTTTTGTGTCCTCTGTGGTAGCAGGGGCGTGGGAAAGGCTGGTGTCCCCCTCCCCAGTCCTCTGTCCTCCCCTGCTCCCAGGTATACGGGGCAGAGGGTTGAATGGCCTTTCAGAGGCCCTTGCTCTCAGGGAGCCCACTGAGACCCCAAGACAAAAGTAAGAGATGCTATGTGGGGGGACCCGTCCTTCCCCTTTTGAAAATCTAGAAGGTAGCATGGAAATTTGGACACTTTGCACGTATTCTGTGAGCTCTGAGGCTACTTTCAGCTCAGCTCTGAGAACTTGATGCAGAATTCTGGACAGAAAAGTGCCACCATCACATCAGAAAGTGGCACCAAATACTCTTTATCCATACATTATCTTTTCAAGGGGCCTAACAGTTTGCAAGAGCACCTGCATCTGCGGTGCACCTTTTAATCCCCATGCCCACCGTATAGGGTAGATATTATCACTCGTTTATTCTGCAACAGACAACCGAGACTCAGGAAACTGAAGTGACTTGTCCAAGGACATGGTCAGAAAAGGGCAGATTCAAACCCAGGTAGGAGTATCACTAAAGCTCATATTTTTTCTAGGAAACAGCATCCTCTCTTAGCTCCAAACTTGGTGCATTAGCGGATGCCAGATCAAAGGCGCTGGTTGGAGACGTCATGCAGTTAGAAGGCAGACACTCAGACCACTGGGGGACCCTTTCAGGAGCTAGGTTTGGGGAAGATGCAGAGGCTTACCCATCCCTGAAATACACAGTGAACTAGGATTAGGCAGGTGGTAATCCTCCCCTTTCCCCCTAAATTTAGAAGGGTTGTGTCTCTGGTCTTCCTGATCAGGAGGCAGAATATTCCAGTATTTCCGAGCTGAAAGAGAGCTAATTCACCTCTCCTCTCTTTGTTCAAATGAGGATGCTGAGGCCCAGAGAGGAACAGGGATGTCCCCACAGCTATCCTGCAAGCCACCGTCAGCTCTGGGACTGTGAGCCAGGTGAAGAAGGTCCTGCTTCCCCCTCTTACCCCTGCAGTGCACAGATGGGAGCTTCCCATGCCCAAAGGCAGAGCCGCCCAGAGGCCAGCGGAGGGAGAAGGGAGATATGCCCCGAGACTTTACAGCAACACACAGGACTCCTGGTTCAAGAATCCCTCGTCTCCCCTTGGTGAGCAGACCCAGGGCGCTTACCTCTGCTGGGCAGAGCTGTAGGTCTCCCCTCTCTGGCAGCTGCTCAGGGTGACGGGGTCAAAGCTGTCGAAGGAGCGGAGGGCCACCCCCGAGATGGCGACCAAGGGTGAACTGAAGCTTACACGGACCGCCTGGCTGTGGTAGAAGGGCTGGCTGAGGTCATGGACCACAGGGATAATCAGGGGATTGTTCCTGCAGCTCAGGACATGGAGGCCTGTCAGGGGAGACAGAGGGCCGAGGGGCCAGGCTCATTACTCACGGCCAGTCACGCCCTCCCCAACGGGCCCTTCCCGAAGCCCCCAGACCCTTTCATGTCACTGCACAAAAGCACCATTGGGTGGCCGGTGGGGATTTGGAGTTTGATTGAAAGTTTCTTTGTCTGCCTTTTTCTCTTGGTTCCAAATCTTCCCAATCCTCTTGCCTCACAGCCCCCTCGGCTTTCCCTTCACCTTTAGGGCCCACGGCCCTGCCCCTCCCCCCAATGGCCACCCCTTGGCCAAGCATCACCAGCCCTCACTTCCCTCCCACACTGCAGTAGGGCTTTGCTGGTCTGCGTTGCTAGTTTTCAGGCCGCCTTCCCGGTTAGTCATAAAGATGATGGAGATAATTCACAGAAGTTGGCCATTCCCAGGGTAAAAAGCCTACTCTCATTTTTTTCAATCTAGGGAACCTGGGAGTGGCCCTGGGAGGGAAGAACCTCTATACCCATTCTGCAGAGGAGACGGAGACTCATGATCAGGGGTGGCTTTCCAGAGGGACACAGAAGAGTGAGCCATATAAAGTCCAAGTAGAATGCAAATGTGCTTCACTTGGAAGCTCCCAGTTCCTTCTAGAACAAGGAACAGGGGAACAGGTTCCCAGGCCTTGAAAAGGAAGGGGGAAGGAAGAAGGATGGAGAAGAAGGATCCATCCAGCAGGAGAGGGAAGGGAATGGTGGCTGGGATGGAGGTGATAAAATGGAGACAAGAGTCTCAAGGAATAGCTCATTTACCCTGGCTATAGGGTAAAGAACAGCAGGTGACCACCCTGAGAACCTGGCTGCCATGCTCTCCTCCTGCTCCTGCTTGGCACCCTCTCAGTGGCTCCCTTTGGGTCTCAGGTGATGACACTGGGGAACAACCTTTGCTCAGCCTCCTTTCAAGGGTCTTTGGAGGGTCCTCTGGGGTGCCTGAGGGTAGAGGTACCTGGCAGAAGGGAGCCAATGAAGAGGGGACTTTGGCCTGAAGCCCTGATCCCCTTACCTGTCAGACCCAGGATTCTCTGGACACACAAACCCATCCCGATTCGAAGGCAACCAGCATGGCGAAGAGAGAAGCGAGAGAGAGGAAACTGGAGGAAAGAACTCTTTCTCAGCCCATCCTTAAAACCAGCCTTGGGCAGATGTGGAAACGGGTACCCAGGCCATATGCTCACCTAGATCGTGGCTCTGATCTTTGGTATCAAGCAGCTGGATGCTGATGGTTTCCTGCTTTTGGTCCCCATAATAGGTCCCATCAGTCACCAGGTGGACGATGACAGCTGCAGCAACCATTGGCTGGGAAAAGTACGCCTGAAATGCAGGTAACATAAGAGGGTCGCTCATGCAGCCAGTCACACAGTGAGGAAGCGCCAGGAGGCAGGGGCTTAGAGGAGAATCTTCCATTTCAGGAGCAGGACTGCTTGTCATGGGCCCATGATGGGGATAGGGAGGCAGTGAGACCTCAGAGAGGAGAGCACAGGCTGTAAGATCAGAAACTGTTCTAATCTTGGCTTTCCAAGCTGCGTGACGTCCAGTGGTGGCTGTGCTGCTCTGGGCCTAAGTCCCCTCACCTCCAAGCAGTGGACATACAAACAGCTACATCACGGAATGGCTGTGAGGAGTTCCTGTCGTGGCTCAGTGGTTAACAAACCCGACTAGGATCCATGAAGGCACGGGTTTGACCCCTGGCCTCACTCAGGGGTTAAGGATCTGGTGTTGCCTTGAGCTATGGTGTAGGTGGTAGACGTAGCTCAGATCTAGTGTTGCTGTGGCTGTGGTGTAGGCCAGTAGCTGTAGCTCTGATCTGACCCCTAGCCTGGGAACCTTTGTATGCCTTGGGTGCAGCCCTAAAAAGACAAAAAAAAAAAAAGAATGGCTGTGGCTGTGAGGCTCTTGTCAGATACCAAGATAAGGGGTCTGGCGCACACTAAAACCACAGAAAATGCACACAATGGCACTTACTACTACTCACCACTTCTCCATGCTAACCTCTGCACTAGGTGCCAAGGGGAAAAGTAAATAAGACACACCCTTGCGTTTCTGCGGACTGCAGAGTTCAACATAGGTCAGTAACATACACATCAAACGTGATACAGGAGTTCCCGTTGTGACTCAGTGTAAACAAATCTGACCAGTATCCATGAGGACACAGGTTCAATCCCTGGCCTCACTCAGTAGGTTAAGGATCCGGTGTTGCCATGAGCCGTGGTATAGGTCACTGACGTGGCTCGGATCTGGTGTTGCCATGGCTGTGGCCTACGCAGGTTCAATCAGTGGCCTCACTCAGTAGGTTAAGGATCCGGTGTTGCCATGAGCCGTGGTGTAGGTCACTGACGTGGCTCGGATCTGGTGTTGCCATGGCTGTGGCCTAGGCCAGCGGCTACAATGCCAATTCAACTCCTAGTCTGGCAACCTCCATGTGCTGTGGGGGCTTCCCTCAAAAGCCAAAAAAAAAAAAAAATGAAAAAAAGAAAAAAGCATGATATAATCACAACCCATACTCAGGAAGATGGGCCCACAGACTACCATGGAATACCATGTGACAAGAGCCAGCTGGCAGATGACCATACATGGAGGACAGAAGGGAAAGGATGGTCACTTCTCTCTGTGGGGATCAGTGAAGACTTTAAGGAGACAATGTAAGGGCCTGCAACACTGATGGTGGCTCCAGACAGACAAGAGGTATCTAAACTCTTAGCCAAAACCAGAGTGCCTGAGGGCATCCGAAAAGCAATCAAAGGATTCCATTGCAGGGAGCTGCCCACTGCTAAATGTGGTGTTCTTTGTCCTTACATTTAATACCCTCAGTGGAAAGACAAAGTCCTTCTGAGGAAGGGTCATGGGAGGCGGTGCTTCCTGGGTGGGCTGGGGATTCTAAGGCTCTCAAACCTTTGACTTACCCGGAGCCAAAAAGTGGTCTGAGCCACCTGGGAGTACGGGTAGGGGATGGTGCAAGGGTACCAGGCGTGCTGAGAAATGCCTTCGCTGAGATCTATCACCTTGGTTCGACACACCTGGAAAAAGACAAAGGAACACGCGTGTTTTGCCGGATCTCAGAGGTTGAGCTAAATTCAGCTTGACGAAATATTACTATTTTGTTCTTGACTCCGCAGGAAGAGTCTATTCCAGGAGCCCACATTCTAATGTAGAAGAGAAAGTCTTCGATGTCGATAAAGAAAGAACAGATAACAAGTGTCAGTGGCAGAGATGTCAGAGGAATTCTCATGGGAACAAATCTGGGAGGAGGGGACACTGGAGGGGAGTCTAGAAGAATAAGGCAGCTCTAAAGCGAAGGGCATTGCATGTAGAGGGAACAGAAGCAAAGGTTCAGAGGAGAATAGAAGCCCAGAATGATTAGGTTGTGATAAGCTGCCAGGTATTATTAGAGCTTAGGGAAGGTGACAGCAAAGGCAGGCTTGAGGGGTGGGATCTCACAGACTCTTGAATCAAAAGCAGACCACTTTAGAACAGATGTGTAAATTGGGCTGAGAGCTTCACTAACGACAGAGCAAAGACTCTAACAGTATGAACATTCGCTTCCTTCAACGAAAATCAGCTCCACCATTTGATCTCCTCAAGGAAAATCAGCTCCACACACATACTCATTCTCAATGACAGATACAGCAAATAGTACGAAAAGAAATATGAAAGCACGAAGCATGACAGACACGTAGGATTCTTCAAACGGAAGAGTTTCTTGTGTGTCCATTCTGTTGGTTCCATCATTCATTCAAATAATATTTACTGAGCAACTGCTATTCACCAAGCACTCTGGGACGAGAAGGCAGACAAGGCGGAGTCTGAGGAGCTTAGTGTGATGGTGTATGCAGACTTGTCGAGTAATCACATAGGCATCCACAAGTACAGACTGGCGAACAGAAAAGAGCTATGATGGAAAAGGAGAGGAACAGCTGAGATGTTCTTGAGATGGGTCAGACCTTTTGCAGGAGGTCATTTCAAATCAGTGCTTTTCCTCGCATTTCTTATATGATTCCTCTCATAATCTTCCCTGGGAACTTGGGCCTGTCCTTCTACATGTGTGGGTCTCAGGGTATCATCTAAAAAGTTAAAGGTTAACCTTGAGAATGCTAAGGTCTTATAAGCTATGAGGAAAAAAAAAAAGAGAGAGAGAGAGAAAGTCTGGAGTTCCCATTGTGGCTCAGTGGGTTAAGGACCCAGCGTTGTCTCTGTGAGGATGTGGGTTTGATCCCTGGCCTCGCTCAGTGAGTTAAGGAACCAGTGTTGCTGTGGCTGTGATGTAGGGCTCTGCTGCACCTCCAATTTGATCCCTGGCCTTCAAACTTCCATATGCCGCAGGCGCAGCCATTAAAAAAAGAGTGAGAGAGAGAGAGCGAATCAAATCTCCATCATACAAAACAAACACACACATGTAAACAAAAAGAAAATACATATACAAGGATCAAAACTATCCATTCCAGCAATATCTACAGTAACAAAAGATGAGGGAGAGTTTACATGCTTACCTGTTGAAGAAGGAAGGAATTCAGTATGATATATTCACAGGATAGGATTCTATAAGCCACAGAGTATTGGAGGAATGAATGAGATTCCTACTTTGGGATGATACTAACAATATTTAACACCCACTTCAGTGTGAGCCCTTGGCAAACAAACCGGAAAACCTATTTGTTAGTTCACAGATACCGACATAGAGAGATTGCCAAAGCATAACACTAAATGAATAAAAAAGAACAATTAAGTGGATAAGTATATTATGATGTCATTTACAAAAATCACATAAGGCAAGGCTATACCCAGGGATTCATACAGACGAGTGTAGAAGAATTTAAAATAGTGTGGAAAAGTTACCCATCAAGTTCACTCATCAAAGCCAAACTAAAACACATGGCTGCACTCAAATCCACAACTGCAAGCTACGATGCTTTTTTAAAAAAATAAACTCTGTTTTTGGAGTCATTTTCTATTTACAGAAAACTTGTAAAGATGATTCCAAGAGTTCCATGTATGCTTCATCCAGTTTTCCTTAATGGTAGTATCTTCAGTTCATTCTTGAAACCTCAAATAGAAGAAGTTAAGTTTCCTAACCAACTTTGGAGAATCACCTTGTCACCTCGGAAGTTCCACAGAGGTGAGCTGGATTAAGAGACCTAGTTCTGGTTCAAGCTCTCTCCAAATATGACATGTAACTGTGGGCTAGTCATCTCCCTTCTTTGGACCTTGGTTTATCCTTCACATTTGGATGCTGGACGGGGTCGTAGGTTTTCAAAGTGAATTCCTAGGCTTCCTTGGTGATGTCAGTCTGGGCGCTGGGATGTGGGAAGATCTGCCTAGTTTCTGCTCCATTGTTTCAACCAGAACATCTCCACGTATCTGTTTTATATATCCCGCTGCCTTGTAAAGTTTCACTTAAGAGCTTCATTGCTTTAAAAACACGGGAAAAAGGACTGAAACTTGTTTACTGCCAAAGTTCCCCTCCCTCCTCCCCAAGGTGTCAGTGGGTCTTGGGAATACAGTATTAGTTTCCTGAATGTCACAGGTGACTTCCTAAGGAGAGACAAGGTGCCAAAAATCAACCCTCTCACTGGCCAGGAATTAGGTGATGGCTTCAGCTATTCAAAGCTCTAGAAGCCTAATACTGAGGAGGTTCTGGGTAAAACATAGCCATGTTAATGGCCTGGAAGACTTTTTCAAGTTTATTTATTCTTCTCAAAAACAACTGAGCTTAGGCAGATCTGCCAGTGGATTGTGTTACATTTTACAACAGTGCGAGACTTTGCATAAACTCTCTATGGCATTTGAAATCCAGGCCAGCAATTCGACATGTATCATTTTGGAATTCTTTTCTCTCGTGTTCTTCGATGCCAGTCCCCCAGCAGAGCGTGGCGGAGAGCATCTCTGGACTGCGGGAGCCAGGCTTATCTTTGCATCTACAGCATTCACGGTCAGAGAAGTCTCCAACGCCAAAGCCCTCTTATTACTTAAACACAATTTCATCTTATCTCCTCAGCTCTTGCAGCACTAAGCAGGGCTTCAGAGGAACATGTTGCCATTATTTTATTCTGTTTTCCTATTTTTGTGTTTGTTTCAGGCTGGCTGCAATCCTGACCAGGAACAGTCAAAGTGGATCAGAAAGGAACAAACAAATCCAGCTGAACCTTTGCCCAAAGCCCCAGCTGATCCTAAAACCATCTATGTTGCTGGGGGAGGTGGGGGTGGGAGGAGGCTTCAGGGCAAGGAGGAAGCAAACACTCACAAGTTTCCTGCTTTTCCAGACGTTGCATGAATTTGCTCATTCAGCAGCCACTTATGGAAGGTGTGTGGCACACTGAGCTCTCCCCAAGAGAATAAGAGCCTTGCCCTTGGCCAAAAGCCTGGTCACACATCTAAGTGTCATTCCAAGGTCGCTGAGTCAATGGGGATGTCCTGCTTTCATCTATACACTCTTTTGCACCTTCTAAAAAAAAGCAAATCCAATTCTAAAAAGTATCCTGGGGCAGCATAGACCTTATTGAACACCGTGTGAGGGAAAAAGCAAGAGAGTTACATTGCACATCCCACGTGGACAAAAGCTCTCCTACCCTCGCCCCAAGTTTCTCTCCAGCCATCACCTCCCTTCCTTCAGTTTCTTCAGTGATCTCCCCAGCCTTGCTCCCTCTCCCTTCCCAACATGCACCTCTCTCAAATCCCACTCAGAGCCATTCTGACCTCCTCCACTTCTCTGCTCTCGCACACACAAATCCTTCAGGTGATGCCAAGGGCGCTATCCTGCCCCGCAGCCTCAGAGACACAGTGACCTTTTTACCCCCTCCCTCTCTATCACACTGGAACAAATGAGGTCGGATTCCTCCTATGACAGAACTCCCTGGCATGTGGCACACATCCCAGAGGCTCTAGAAACATTGGCAGCCTCTAGGCTTCAGGTTCCTCTAGAGATAAAGAGGGGGGCTCCTCAGGCTGAAGTGGATCCTTCCTCATTGCCTCCTCCCATATTTCCTGCAGCCAGGATGTGGAAACGACCTAAATGCCATCAGCTGATAAATGGGTAAACAACACGTGGGGTACACGCCCAATGGCATGTGATATGAAGCCTTAAAACAGGAAACCCTGCTGTATCTGACTACATAGAGGAACCTGGAGAACATTATGCTAAGTGCAGTAAGACAGTCACAAAAGGACAAAGTGCAGTAAGACAGTCACAAAAGGACAAATACTGCATAATTCCACTTGTATGAAGTATCTAAAATAGTCAAACCCACAGCATCAAAGAGCAGAATGGTAATTGCTGGGAGTTGCAGGAAGAGATGAATATATATATATATATATATATATATATATATATATATATATATCAACAATAAAGTTTCAGTTAAGCAAGATGATTACATTTTATAGATCTGCTATACAATATCGTACCTCCAGTCATTATGGTACTGTACTCATAAAAACTTAAGAGGGTAGATTTCTCAGTGTTCTCATCACGATAAAATGAAATAAAACAAATATTGTTTCGAATGGCTAAAATATTGGTATTCACTGAATGACTGAATACATTAATAAATAAGTGAGCTCTTGAAGGGGAGAGAAAGAGAAATTCATATAATGCTGCTAGGCAAAGAGCAGATGTGTTTGGGCTGGCAAGCACTCTCACTCAGGTCTTTTCAGGGTTGGAGGAGGAACTATCCAGCATCTTCTGGATTATTCCATGGACAGAGAACTCACCTCCAGTTATAGACAGCCCAGTTCACCTTTGGACAGACTCTTCCCAATCATCAGGGTCAGATGTCAGGCTGCATCTCTCTAATGCTTTCCTCAAAGCAGCAATGCCTATAGGCTTCCTTCTTTTAGAGTTTTAGCGTTAGAGGAACTTAAACAGGTTATATACTGAGACCATTCCTTTTTCAGTGGTTGAGGGAGGGCAGGTGTCTTGCATAACACAGCACAGCAAGTAAGCGGCAAAACTGATATGAAAGCATGTGTTCTGGCTCCCAGAACCAGTGCCCTTTCATCACCTATGTTCTGCACCCTCTCAATCCTACCTTTGTTGTGTAGGACCTTCTCCAGCAAGTTCTTTACCCCACCCCCAAGAATTTACAGCAGGAGTTCTGGTGCCACGTCACTCTCTTCTGCAGGAAGCCCAACCCCAGGTCTTTGATAGAAGCTGACCAGGTCACTGCCTTTCACCCGCGTCTTAGCGCCGCGGTAACCAAGGGGTGAGTGACCACTTTTTCCCCTTGACCCTGAACCAGAGCCTCTCATCTTTAGCATGTTCCCTTCAACTCTCTGTCATCTTCAGAAATATCTGTGCTTACTTCAAATACCACCCAAGAGAAACAGGGGACCGGATCTGGGCCAGTTCTGGGTATTACTTATCAGAAGGACATCTCCCCAACCCTGTTTCCCCATAAAGTGTAGTGGTTGCCCTGGGATCCAGACATGCACAGTAATAATATCCACCAAGGTCTCATGGTCACACTATCAGGCAATCCTCACAATTGCTCAGTGACATTGGACTTATCCCAATTTTCTGATGAGTCAATGAGGCATGGAGGCTTTCAATAACTCTTTCAAGGTCATATATCCAGTCGTGCATGACAGCTAGATGCTGGACTCTGATCCCTCTGACTCCACATTGCGAGCACCCAAGTCACAAGGCACCACAGTTGTTGATGGTCTCAGTCAAAACCTCTGCTCCCTCTGATGGAGAGGAGGGTACCCTTTACCACTCTCCCCATAATCGACTTCCCAAAGTGAAGAGTTCATCATCTCGCCCTGCTCCTCATCACCCCCTCCATGACTGCCCGTGGCCCACAGGACAGAAAACTCCCTAGATACAGCTCACCAAGGCCTCCAGGAGCTGGTGTCAGCCCCCCTCCCCCACTGCCAGCTGCTCTCCCTGCCCTCACAGCAGCAGGCACCCAGGCGGGAACACATCGGTGCTCCTTTCTCACATGCCGGGGACTCTGCTCCGTGATGCTTGTGCCTAGAGGTCCCCCCGTCCCACCCCCATTCCCTCCAACGCACAGGGCTGCCCATTTCGTGAAATACTACACACACTTCAAAGCCAGTCTCAAATATCACCCCTCCTCTGAAAGCAATTGCCCACCCCCCAGGCAGAATTAACTGCTCCCTCTTATGTGTCCATAGAGTTCTTTATATATATACCTCCATTACTGCACTTGTCAAGTCGGATTAGAGTTGTTTAGAGCCCAGTCTTATCCCTTTAAACTCTGAAGACTTCCAAGGTGAGGGCCACGCTTTATGTATCCTCCAATATGTCCTAGCAGACTGCCCAGCAGAGCCGACACGAGAGGTACCCAGTGAACCACAATAACAGCAGCCATGAACACTGAGTGCCTTTTCTATGCTGGGCACTGTTTTTAGGATGCCATGTGTACACCATGCGTTCTTCAATGACAAGTCTGTAAGACAGGTACTATTATCACACCCACTTAATAAGTGAGGATATTGAAGCCTAGGAGTTTGCCTAAGGTCACACAGCTAGTTAGTAGAACCAGAATTCAAGTCCAGGTACAAACTCAGCCCCCACTCTTAACTGTAGATATAGCTTGAAAAGGGCCTGCCCCCTATGGCTTGGGGCTGCTATGGAGGATGGACTTGAGATTTGTTCTTGTTGCTTCTCCTGAGCTCCAATGGAAGCCACTTCAGCCAACAAAAGCAGGTCCTTATAGGTCAGCCCCAGGCTGGGGCTGTGTGGTTGAAAAAGCCCAGGTTTGCCAGGCTCCAGGACCTGCCTCCTAGAACTGACTCAGTTGCTTACTTCCTCCGACACTCATTCCTCCCACTTGGGGAGAGATGAATCCTCAGAGGGCTTTTCTGTTCTGACATTCCGCCAGCTTTTGATGCCCAGCTTCTTTCAGTGTCTGCTCTTGAAGACAATATTGGCTCTGCAGTGAGGTGTGAGCCTCTTGTGGGCCTGAGCTGACTCATGGGTCCCACATCTCCAATACACTGAGGCCAAAAGCTACAGTCACCTTTTCTAAGACAACTGGAGAAGTAACATAAAAGTTGACTGCAGCCATACCAGCAATATGTTTTCTGTTTTCTTCTTCTTCTTCTTTCTGTACATGCTGCAAAAGACCTGTAAGTTCTTCTAGGGCTTTGAGGTCATTGGATGTTTGAGCTGGGAAGGTCCTCAGAGGTCTGATTCCAGCCATCACATCCAATAGACAGGCAGGGAACAGAAAGACTGGCTGGAAGGTACGCTGGGAGGTCCTCTGGGACAGCCCTCTGCTGACAGAAGCAGAGGCCTCTGTGGTGGGGACTTTCGTCCACTCCAGGCGCTGCCAGCCACTATATCCAGCGCCCCCCTCCAAACCTCCTCCCTTGCAGAAGACTGCTTTCAATTAAAGGAGTTAACGATGTCTTGCTTTCAAAGGGTTTTTTAAATCCAGTTTATCTTCCACCCACACACGATGTACACAAAGGCGGGGGAGGTAGAGAGAAGAGGGGGAGTGGGAGTTCTGGTATTTTCCCACACAGGGGAGATGCCATGAGGTTTCTATTGAATTTCACTTTTGCAGATTTACATGCCCTTTTGTCAATCACAGGAGGGAGGAAGTGCTCGTCAAACCTCTAGCCCATCCTCTCCAATTTCCTCTTTCAATCCGAAGGGATCGGGAAGGGGCCTCAAAGAAAAAAAGAGGAAAAGGACTAGGAAGGGGGGACGGTGGGGTACGCGTGAACAATAACAACACACACAAGCACATACACGTCTGTACACATACACACACACACACACACACACACACACACACGCTCCCCAGGCAGGGTTTGGGAATATTTCTTTTTAGGCCACATTTTAACCTTGGGCTTACAGATCCAATGCCAAGTTATTTCCCCAAGAATCACAAGGTTGCAGAGGTGGAGGCAGAGTTCCTTGATATGAAGACTGCCGGAGGGAGAGCCTGCTGGCGGGCATCATGTGGGGCCACAACCATGGCTAAAGGGCCTCGGGTGGCCAGGACACAGACAGGCCCAGGTGAAATGAAGCTGCCTCTATAAAGCTGGCTTGGCTGTTCCTCAGAAAACATGCTGCTCCCCCCTCAGAACTCCTATGCAGCAGGGAAAGGGCACCAGCTCTTAAAGAGGGCTTCCCAGAGCTGGCCCTGCCTCCTTTCGCCCTCATAATAACCCTGAGGAGTAACGGGGTTTTGTCCCTGTTTTAGAGATAAGGACCCTGAGGTTTGGAAGGCATTGGTCACTCCCCTGTGGCTTAAAGGTCAAAGCCAAGTGGTCTGACTCAAAGTCCAGCCCCTTCTCACCCTGCGGCAGGGCTTCCCAAGAACTCTTGGTCATAGCTTTTGTGTAACACTTGGCATTGTGGGTTCTTGTCTGTCCAGCTGTCTCCATGAGTGAGCCTTGAGGACAGTGCCTATGCCTGATTTATCTCTCCCTTTCATTGGTGTCTAGTGCAGGTCACTGGGCAGGGCTCAGTGAATGTGACCTATGTTGAACGGATGCGGCTTTTCTAAGGCTACACACACAGTTCTGGGGTGACACATTTGATTCAGAAGCCCAGTTCTCTGTGGGTCTAGACCAGTGCTCAGAGATAATAATGATTATCTGATGCCTGGAAGACACCAGGAGACCCGACATTCATTCACGGGCCTAGAAGGCGTGGCAGCCAGATGCGTCTACCACCCAGGCTCACATGGAGTTGATGTGCTGTCAATAAGCCAATGATGGAGTTCCTGTCGTGGCTCAGTGGTTAACAAATCCAACTAGGAACCATGAGGTTGTGGGTTCGATCCCTGGCCTCGATCAATGGGTTAAGGATCCGGCGTTGCCGTGAGCTGTGGCGTAGGTTGCCGACGCGGCTCGGATCCCACATTGCTGTGGCTCTGGTGTAGGCCGGCGGCTACAGCTCCAATTTGACCCCTAGCCTGGGAACTTCCATGTGCCGTGGGTGCGGCCCTAGAAAAGACAAAAAATAAAAAAACAAGCCGATGGCAATAAGAACTGGTATGTGTGGCGATTGCTCTCATCAGTATAATGCACTTCAGAGCCTGTCTGATTTCATTATTTCATTTAATCTTTAAAACCACCCTAGAGAAATTGAGGCTGAGGGCTAAAGGAGATACAACAGCCCTTGAGCCCACAGGACCAGCTGAGACAAACGTGTGCCCCCACCTCTTGCTCAGGACAGGTACCCTTAAACAGTGCAAGCTGCTCCTCTGAGTCTAAATCCATCTCAACAAAACCTTCTGCTGAGCCACTCAGGACTGGCCAGGATTGGCCCAGGGGATGAACGTATCTGTAGTCCTTGAACTTGGCTGTTAGCTTGTTAAGGGCAAGAAGGAGGTCTTACCCATTACATCTTCAATATGAAGAGCAGAGAAGGCATAGAGTAAGCACTAAGCAAATATTCAGTTGAATAAAGAATGAACTAACAAGCATCACAAGAAATGATCCTTGACTATATATATATCAGGCTTTCTAACACGCGTTCCACACGCCTTGTCTCCCTTAAGGCGACATGAACACAGACAAACCAAATGTTCCGACTCTAGGTCAGGACCTCTTTCACTGTAGCCCTCTGCCACCTGGGCTCTCTTCCCTAATCTTAGGCCCATCCTGACCTCCATCCTATGGCCCTTATTCCAAACTGACCCTCTAAACATATAAACAAAAACTTTACAGGCAACTGCATTACAGAGCGTATACACACATTTTCATTTTCAACCCCCTCTTCCAACCTCCTTTTTACACACTTAATAGTAAGTGAGAGAGAGGAGTGGGGGGAGGGGGAGGGAGAGAGGAAGAGAGAGAGAGAAAGGGAAAAAAGCCAGGCTTTCTTGACCAGACATTAGAAACAATTATCACTTTCCTTTGGCCCCCAGAGCAGTGTTCCCCTTTGATGCCTGCCTTAATAAGACAGAAAGACGGGGGGGAGGGCTGGCCTGCCTTTCTTTCACTCTCCGGGTTTATTCTTTGGCATGGACAGACAATCAAGCAAAGAAGCATTTCCTTGCACAGGGTGGGTGTGTGGAGACAGCTCCTTTCTCCCACCCAGAGTTCTGGAAATAGCAGCAGACCTCAGGCCTCCACGCAGCAGACACTTGCAGATAAGACAACTTGGCACGAGATACCCTCTCTCCGGCCTTGGGGCTCGGCTCTGGGGTGATCAGTACCCCACTGCCTCCAGGGTCTGTCCCTAGCATGTTAGGCATGTCACACTCCTTAGGGGTCTAGAATCCTCCTGGCCTGCCCCTCCCGACATGTCTGGAATCCTGTGGTTTGGGATGCAAACTCCTGGCTTGATCAAATGGTCATGGAAAAGAAGCCTGGGCTTTCAAGGGAAAAGGAGGAAAGACATCATGTAAGACATCCCTGTTCTACAGCATGCTAACATTTTTACAGGTGGGGGAATCCACATTTCTTAGGAGAGGAATGAGTCTGAGTCATAGAATTCATTCTTAGGGACTACTCATTCAATGGCTTACGGACAGAAGCGCAGGATTTCCAGGGGGCAGAAACTGGATGTCCCAACCTTCTGCTAGGCAAAAGTTCATGCAAGCAGCCTGAGAAAGCGTCATGATAGATGGAGAGACAAAATACTCTCTTAGGCCAGCAACTCTGACCAGCAACTGTGATCCAGGTATGACAGATCCTTACCTTCCTGTGTAAGGCAGGAATCCCCATCCTCACTTCCTCTACAGGCAAGGAGCCTATGGTTCAAAGGGGGTAAATGGCATCCCTGAGCCACACCTGTCAGGAACGTCACACCTGGGACTGATTCCTGCCTGTGTCACTGCAGGCCTACCTATTACACAGATGAGCAAACTGAGGCCCACCTAGTATAAATGGTGATCCTGAGAAAGAGACAAGAATGGCAATGAAGGTGAGCACCCAGCTGCTTTCACCTCCATCAACTCCATCCCCCTGTCACCTTGAAAGAGAGTGCACATCGCCCATTTTCAGATGGGAAAACCGAGGCCCAGGAAGAGGAAGGAATTGGCGATCACCGTGGCAGTGCTAGCGATAATTAAAGGACCCAGGTCACCCACTGACTTTGTACGAAATATTCGTTTTCACCACTCCAGCCGGGGGCATCAGCTCACCCCCAACCTCAGAGACAGGAGAGCCAGGCCTCAGGGCATGCCCATCCCCGGGACCCAGACACCCGTTTTGAGGAGGCACTGGGCAGGGGGCTTGGGCTCCTGCAGCCAGTAAATCCTCTAACAAGGGAGAGTGATTAGTGTCGGATGTGGCGGTCGGCTTTTGTGCTGCTGACAACTCGTCCCTTGAAAGGCCTGGCTGGGCTCATTTCACACGGGCCCTCCACAGGCCTGCTCCCTGTCTCCGTAATTACGCCATTCACCAGTCACCCAGGCCCGCCTCTGAACTCCTGACCCAGCAGTGAAAGACTCAGGATCTCATTACTAATCTCTTAAGCCACCTCGTCCTCCAAAATACATCCATTTAAGTTGGAGGCCAAGGCTTTGGGGGTGGGAGCCGGAGAAGGGAACGTCCAGCACGGGGCCTTCTCATGACAGAGCCATGTGCCGCTCAGGGGCCCGGGGCCTGAGCCACAGGGTGGCCGGCCTGCTGCCCGGCTCAGCACAGGGCAAGGCCTTGCTGAGGCTGGGGACTGGGCTGAGAGACCAGGCCTCTGGACAGGAAGGGCATCTAGGCCCACCTGTTTGTAATTTCAGGGGTGCGGGTAAGGGATGAGGCCTGTGTTTGTTTTAATTATTATTATTGTTGTTGAAAAGGGAGGGAAAAAAATGAGCAGAAACTGCTAACATCTGGAGGCTGCTGCCCAGCTTACGTAATCTCCCGTAGCAGAGGAGGAGCTCAGGATCCCAGGCCAGATGGTCTGCGGGTGACTTCACAGCACATGCGTCTCCTCCGACAGTAAGGGGCTGACAGGGTTAGGAGTGGGTTATGGGACCTTCTTAAAATTCTTTAGGGGTGAGGAACAGGGGTTTGGGGGCTCTCAGAGTTCTCAGTTAGCTTTTGGAAGATGTGCTAGATTTTTCCCGCCAAGGCTCAGATTGTTCTTCCATTTTTCTCTCAGTACCTCATTCATTCATTCAGGCACTCATTCAAAAGATACATCTACAAAGCCCTTATTATGAGTGAAGTGGTCTACATGAGAAAGATGGATTCCAGAGAGGAAAAAAACAGGCCATGAAGATAAAATCCCTGCTCCCATCATAGCTCCCAGCCCCCCTGCCCCAGGTGGATGGGGTGGCGGGTAAAGGACAGCATTAAGCAAACACTCAGACCACAACTTGGTGAGGGTCTGAGTTCAAGGTCCATGCAGGACGAGGGAAGGGCATGGAGAAGAAAGTTCCAAAATACTGCCTTTTGCAGCAACACGAATAAGAACTAGAGATTCTCATACCACGTGAAGTATGTCAGAAAGAGAAAGACAAATACCATGTGATATCACTTATATGTGGAATCTAAGACATGGCACAAATGAACTTATCTACAGAACAGAAACAAACTCACAGACATAGAGAACAGGCTTGTGGTTGCCAAGGGGGAGGGGTTGGTAGGGAGTTTGGGGTTAGTAGATGCAAGCTCTACATTCAGAATGGATGGGCAATGAGGTTCTGAGGGAGAGCAAAGGCAACCATAACCAAGCACTTGTGACAGAACATGATAGAAGACAGATGAGAAAAAGAATGTAGATATGTATAACTGGGTCACTTTGCTGTACAACAGAAATGGACAGACTATTTTAAATCAACTGTAAAAAAAAAAAAAAACCCTAAAAGTAAGAAAGAAAGAAAGTTCTTAGCCGGTCTACCGCTGAAGGCTCGGTCTGAAATGAAGAATCTTCAGGCCAAGTGGGCTCTGGAGAGCAGGGGCTGGAGAAAAGAGGCAAGAGAAGGGGAAAAACTGGGCCACAGCTGAACCATGACAAACCCGGCTTCCCAGATGATGTCAACAGCAGAGGCATGAAGGATAACGATTGGGATGCAGAATCTTCCTGCAACCACAGTTCTGAGCACATTAAAAAACAAACAAACAAACACGCATAACTAGCTTTCTGTGTTTCCAAATCTCTCTCTCTCTCTCTCTCTTTTTTTTTCCCCCCTCAACATTTGTACTGAAAACAATGAATGACCTTTCATGGATTCTAGATCAGGATAAAAAAGTCTCTTAGACTCTGGATCCCATCAAGAGGGTGTTATTAACCTCAATCAGAATATTCACTCAGGAGTTCCCATTGTGGCTCAGTGGTCATGAATCCTACTAGGATCCATGAGGATGCGGGGTCGATCCCTGGCCTCACCCAGTGGGTTAAGGATCAGGCATTGCCGTGAGCTGTGGTGTAGGTTGCAGATGTGGCTCAGATCCCCCATTGCTGTGGCCATGGCATAGGCTGGCAGCTGTAGCTCCAACTCCACCCCTAGCCTAGGCACTTCCATATGCCATGAGTGCAGCCCTGAAAAGCAAAAAATTTAAAAAATTTTAAAAAATATAATCTCTATCACTCCTTGCATAAGAGCATCTAATTATCTTTAACCTGGAGAGTAGGAGAAAAAAAAAAAAAAAAACGTTCACTCAACTCTGGATAGAAACCCAGAGATACTGCCAGCATAACAAGAAAATCCCGAGGCATCGCCAGCTTCAGATATGAATCCCAAAGCATCGAGATTCGTATTTCAGAGCCCAAGGGCCCTGCCAGTCCTAAAACAGTACCTTGAGCATGGAAACACTTCGGGTTCTAGATCAGAATACCCTAATTCTAGACCAGGACGGGGCAATCCTGTCGCTCTAAATCTCGCACTGCCTGGGTAGAAAATCAGATGCCAAAGACTGAGAGCACAGGTCCAGTTAGCGCTATTCTAAAATGCCCTCTCTGCAGCTCTGTCTAGAATGGAATTAGGAAACATGGCCAACTCCGGAGCAGAGCCCCCGAAACACCAAATCTCCAAACTCAGCTCAGAGCTACCCAGACTGAAGCACGATGTCCCAGGTCTGTGCCCTCCAGACCTCTTCTTCACCCGAGAGCCCTGAGACTTTCATGGGTTAATCAGGAAAGCGGTGACCACATCCAAGCTCAGTACCTGGTCACCAAAACCCTTGGTTAAGGATAGGTGAGTGGTGGTTAATGGCTGTCTTGACCACACTGGCCTATTCAAGAAAGGTCAAAGGAGTGATTTTTCACTTAAAAACATCTCCAGGTTAAAAGAACAAGGCTTTCTCAAGTTCATGAAACTAGGTGTTTTCAGGTTGTTCTTTTGGGGTTTTCCTCCCCTCCTCCCGTTTCTCCTCTTCTCCTGCTTTCCCAATAAAGATTTGTGCATGCCAAATCATGACCAAGATGAATCAGGCATCACATCACCTGCAGGGAACCTCACATGATGCCAAGGTAATCCCGCAGAGCGCTGGGTCCCTGGGTCCTGCCCTTCACCGCAGACCTCAGGGATTTCAGATCCCCTCATAACCCTGCTGAGGAAGGGCAGGGCTGGAAACCACTGAGGGACTGCCTCCCCTCTTTGTTCTGACCAGGGCCGCCTCCAGCATGACTTCTCCTAGGAGGAGGCTCCAAAGGACGCAATGCACTGAGGGACAGGAGGACAGGGGTTGCTTAGGCTTTTACTGATGTCCTGCTTGTTCCTGAAGCTCAAATAAGGACTCTCGTCCTGAGCGATGAGGGTGGCATTTCTCTCTGGTCTTTCTTTACAGACTTCAGAGGCAGGGACAGTGATCGTGATATGCAAATTGGGGCCGTGGCCCATCAAATGTCCAATGGGCACTGCTGACTTCCGTGTCCACCGCCCCCCACAGCAGATTTCTCTGAGGAACAGAGGCCATCTGCAGTGAGGGTTTCCCCCAGAGACGCCCTTGGCCAAGGCAGCACACATCTGCAAAAAAGCAGCCCGTCTAAGACACAGTCCATGGGAACCATCCTAGCAAGATCTGGGATCCACAAGAGGATCTCCACAACCTGGCACCTGCCGCTTTCCTGAACTTTGCACCAGCAGAGCAAGTCACGTGCATTTTACCATCAGAGGGAGGTGAGCTGGCATTTCTGCTTCAGCCACTTCTGGACATTATGACTTTGCATGCTTCAAGAAGCCTCAATTCCTCCACTGCAAAATGAGATGGTGGTACTGACTGTTTGGGGTCGTTTTGAGGATTCAAAGGGCTCCTGCCCACGTGAGTGTTTACACACAGCCCTGGCACACAGCATGCCAGAAACACACATTTCCTTCCTCCATCCTCTCCTACTTGTTTCCTCTTGGCTCTAGAGGAAGATAGTCCTGGGTTCAAATTCTAGATTTCCTTGCAGCTGTAGAAACTTGGGTAAGTTACTTAACCTTTGTGAGTCTCAATTTATTCCTCTATAAACTGATGAAAATCAGTCACTCCCTCCTAGAGGGGTTGCCGGTATCAACATGCTAAAACCGTGCGATACTACGGATAGAGGTCCTGACGTGGAATAACTACCCTGAGAGCTAGGCCATCCCCTCCACTCCTGCCATTGTCACCAACTACCGTTATTACTATTATGTCATTGAATTACTGTCACTTGTTACTGTTCATCTATTCCTTTTCTGCTCCCACTTAGTTTTGGATTCCTCTTCCCTTCTCCCTCTCCTTCCTCCCTTCTTTCTCTCTCTTGCTCTTTCCCACCTCCTTGGCTGGGCATCTCACTGGGAGACCTCTCCGAAGGCAAACCACACATTTTCAAGCCAGAAAAAGAGAGCCCTTTATGCTTCCATCCATCTCTGTAGAAATCTAGGCACAGGAACATCCCCGAGACTTTAATCTTTCCTAGAATAATAAGAGGCAAAAGGGTAGAGCCCTTTTCTGGGGTCCTGGCCTCCAGAAGCTGTTTCCGACTTTCTGTGCGAAGCTGTTAACAAAGTGCAGTCCGCTGTAAATATTTATTGCACGCCCAGTGTGTGCCAGACCCTCATCTTGATCTTGGAACACACACCAGCGACCACACAAAAGCAACACTGAACCCCTGGCCTTGTGAGGCTAAGATTCCAGAGGAGTGCGGGGATCACGGAGGCACAGAGCAAAGGAAGAATTCGAGGCTGGGGCTCAGGATGGGCTTCCCCTGTTCACGCGATGGCAGCACTCACCTTATCTGTAATGTAGCAGGCAAACCAGGGGACCTAAGGAGGCCCTGCTCGCCCTGGTCACCTATCATGTTAACAGGGGAATGGAATCTGGCCGCATAAGGCGACCACGTATCGACACTGATCTGTATATGTACACCAATTGTAAAGGTGACATCACTCAGCAACATCCTTCAGTGAACCCAGAAACAGTCCCTGAGTATTCTCCAGGTAGCAAACCCTGTGCCAGGCACTGGGAATTCCTAAAGGGATGGAATCAAACCCTTAGTGGTACATGGGCCATTTGGTATGAAAGGCCATGGACACAGACAAATGCAAACGAAAAGGCAGCTTCTGCTAAGCCACTGGATGATTCCAGCAGCGCTGTGCGATATCAAGGAATGAGGGCTATACCTGGGCTAGGATGCTCAGAGGAGGGCCCATGAAAGAGGGGCCATTTGAAGTAGACTTTGAAGGATAGTTATGCTTTAAAGAGGTGGATGAATGAAGGATGGTGTTTCCAGAGAGAAGACCTGGAAACTCCAGGCTTGTCTTGGGGTTGCAGGTGGGTCTCTTCTGTGTGGAAAGCACTTGTTAGGCAAAGGGTTGTGAAGAAAAGCTGGTCCAGATGGTAGAAGACCTTTCCTGCTAAAGTTTTTGGATTTTATAGGCCATGGGGAATGATATAGAAACCTTCACAGGTAAGCGATCACGGAGACCAGTATTTATTGGGAATTATGGAAAATGCATTCCAAAAGGAAAAATCTTCCCATAAGGATATATACAGATTTGAAAGATTTAAGATGATGTATCACAGAAACATTAGTATGTTATACGGTACTCGGAGAACAAGAGAAATCTTATTTAAAAAAAAAAAATTCTTGGGAGTAGTGGCAGATATACTAAAAAGTCCACGGACTCTGGAGCCTGAATGGGCTTTCTTCCTTTTTCCAGCACTTGGAGGAGGGGAGCCCCCACCCCCGTGGGCCTTCACTTCCCTGTTTATGAAATGGGAAGACACTTCTTACTACCCAGACTAGTTATAAGGGCTTAACACAATAACTGAATTATTGTAGACAGCCGTTACTCCATGCCAAGCAATGTTCCAAGTGCTTCATGGCTGCTGTTTTCTGAAATATTCACAATTGCCACTTGATCGTTCCTATTTTACAGATGAAGAGACTGAGGCCCAGAGAGGCTGTAACTTGCCCTAGATCTCACTAGAGGTGGCGGGGATGTGATAGAGTCTAGACCTGCTCCGATAGGGTATCTCATTATCTCCCTATGGCTAGTTAATTTTAACTGAATTAAAACTAGAAGTTCAGTTCCTCAGCTTCCTGAGCCACACTGCAAAGGCTTGATACAGTAGGTGATTAGAGGCTATGGTGCTAGTAAAAAGGCTTCCATCAGCACTGAAGGTCCTATTGGACCTGGAGCCCAGGCTCCCGACATTGACAGTTCTGCCCTCCCTGGAACATGAACTCCTGGCCATAGTTCTCTGATGTATGTCTGTTTTTCTCCTTCCTTGCACTGTTATGCACTTCTTTGCTCTTCTCAGACCCCTTGCCCCAGGCAGCTGCATGGCAAACCTGAGTATCACCCCGGCAGCACCTACCTGCCTAAAAGCCGTACCCTGCCAGCAGACCAGATTCGTCCCAAACTCATGCCTCTTTCCCAGGACGGAGAGAAACATGGAAATCAGTTAAGCATCCCCTCCCACCAGCTGCCTATATGGATCCAGTTTGGGAAGGGGTCCCAGGGTGGCAGGAGCCCCAGCGAAGTCCTTGTCGGACCACCGTGGCACAGAAACATGCCTCTCAGCATGGGTGCCTTTCACATGTCTGAGTCCATCTCTTTCTGAAAAATGAACATGCACAAATATATCCAGAAGCTCTCAGCATTGGATCTGGCTGAAGAATTAAGTGAGTTTTAAGACCCTTTTTGGTCTGGTCCTATAGATAGCACATCCAGGTTAACTTAAAACAGTAAGGATGTTGGGATGGAGAGTGGAGGTAGGAGGCTTGAAAAACAAATGCAAACAAATGAACACACACACACACACACACACACTACCAAAATCCTATGCACAACCAACATCCAACTCCCCTCGGAACCCCATCCTTTTGGCCTGGCTTGCGAAAGTTTACTTCCAGACTTAGAGAAATGAGCATGTGGTTTGGGGGACCACATCCAATGCCATCAAAGCAGCCAGAGGGCTCAGCACCCGACCGGCTGCTGCTTCCTAAGCGCATTACCGTCTCGGAGAGCGAACACTGTTTACATACTTTACATGTTTCTTGGGTACAGGACATGAAACTAAATTACACAGCAAAGGCCATGCTGGCTCAACACCGCTGCCCCCACTTAGAACAACAATAATTAAAAAGAGAAGAAAATGATAGACAAGAATGGAGAAGGGTCTTGAGGGAGCCTGAGGGCATGACAGAGATGGAAGGAAAGAGTGGGTCTTGAATGGATGAGGAGTGAGAGAAGACATGGAAAATAAAGGTGGTGAGATGGGAGTGGGTTGGGCTTGGAGAAGCAGGGATGATAAAGGCCTGGGATCTTCCTAGAGGGTCTACAGAGGGCTGGGCCGGGCTGTCTGCTTTCTGTGGAGAGCCAGTGGAAGCAGCCCTAAACCACAAAGACTTGCTTGTTCCTGGGCTGCAAGACAGGAGTCAACTGGCAAGTGAGAGCCTTCCTTGCTCCATGTGGCACCTTCCCCGGTAACCCATGCACGTCTGCTGCAAATGCCAGGATCATGCTCACCCACCCCCTCAGTGTCCCTCTAAGGTAACTCCGTGTGTCCACGTGTCACGGCAGTTTGCCCATATTTTTCTTTTCTTTTTTAGGAGTACCTGCTTCAGTGTTCCCTTTCCTCCATGGACATCACAGACTGCTTGAGGGCAGTGGCTGAATTCTTCATCTCAACCTCGCCCAGGGCTGCAAAGGATGCTTTGGGCATAGTAGATTCACAACAAAATTTATAGTGGGTTTTGAATCCAAATATCAGAATCACTTCCTAACAGCTAGGGGACTGAGGGGTTTAGGGGAGTTATTTAATCAAAGACAAATCTTAATTAAGTAAGACCAAGAGACCTTCAAAGTCTCTCTGCCTAGATTTCTGTGCCTCAAAGAATGTTCCCTTTAAAACAACAATACAAAACCCAACAGTCCCTAATTGGATCCCTCAGTTGCTACAAACTCCACAGGAAGAAAAAAGCATTTCTTTAAAAAGGTTTCCATTGCTGGAAAACCACATTTCGGGATCGACTGTCTCATCTTTGAAAAGCACCTGCCATATGCATGCTATTACTCCTGTTTTATAGATAAGAGACTGGGGTTAGGGCAGAAAGAACCAGCCTGCCCAAAGTGACAGAGCTGATAAGTGGTGACCCTGGAAGCCAGGTGGAGCCCAACTTAAATCTCGTTTTTTTTTCCCTATAAAACTCTTGTCACTCAATGTTGGGGGGGCAATCATAGGATCTAGCATTTTATGAGCTTGAATAAAAATGGAAAGAGTGGAGGAGGGAGGGAAGAAGAGGGGGTGGAAAAGAGTCTGGTAGGTTTCTTTGCTAGGGTGCAAAAAAACTTGGTAGATTAAAGTCCCTCCCAGCCCATGTTTCCACAACAAGCTCAGGGCATTAGAGCCACTGGCGCAGAGGGCTCCCTTCTGCTGCAGGAGCTGGCTTTTACTGTCCTGGAGGGATTTTCGGGTGCCCCACACCAATGGGACAGACTGTAACAGAACATGGGACTTTATGTTCTGTCTCCTTAGATGACTCACACATGTGCTCTTGAAAAATTATTCAGAAACCACCAGGAGAAAGCAGATCCCTTGGGTATTTGGGAAAACTGCTTGGAATCTTCTGACATTTCTGCATGTCCCCCTTGGCCTCCCTCCTTCCCCCACCACCGGCAGATGCCGTCCAGTTTCACCAGAGAGAAGACTTGCACGCTCCGCTGAAGGAATGTGCGTGCAAGGGACAAGTCTCAGCAGTGACCTCAGCCCTGGGTGTTGAGACCACACTTGCCCTCTGCTCTTGGCCAATATAACCATCTTCAGGGCATCAGAGCATTGCTTGTTCATGCAAAGTTTCTGAGGGAGGCTGTGTCAATGTAAAACCAGCAGTGGATGCAAGAAAAGAAAGAGTGGCACAGGCAAGACGGGCCACCACCAGTCCTGAAGGCTGCTTTTCGTTTTGAGAGACAAGAAGTAAACGTCAGTTTCACAATGTGCTGCAGATCCCACTGATAGAGTCTGACATGCAGGAGGTGTTCGATGGCACTCTGCTTCCTCAAATGAACATCTGCTCCTGTTAGCCCTCTGCTCAGCCCCTCTGAGAAGCTCCCCTATGCACTCAGGATAAGGTCTAAATCACTCAGGGTAAAGCCTAAATTTCAAGCATCTGCAGGATGTCCGTGCATCATTTTACAGAACCCATCCCTCTTGACTTCCCCAGATTTCTTTATTGGCCTTTTGTTGGATGTCTGTCTGTCTGCTTGTCTGTTTCCCTCTCTTTACCTCTCCCTCCGTCTGTCTCTCTCTCTGAAGATGCTCTCTCATCCATACAACCCCCCCCCCATCACCTGGCTTCTCCTTCTAGCTCAGCAATCACTCCCACGGGAAATATCTCCCCACCCTCTCCCCAGGTTCCCCTATCCCGGCACTTCCTACGCTGCTTTGTGGCACTTGTGGAAAGACCTCTTACCCTTATGTCCAGAAACCCAGTGGATTTCTATTCCCCTCCTCTGGACCAAGGTTGAAGAAGACACAGATAGACAGTTCCTGCTCTCTCGGGGCTCAGACTCGGCAGCCATCAAGGAACGCGCATGTCTGGCAAATCCCTTACTAACATCCAAAGTTTCTGGTGTTACGGCACATGGTTTGTGATAAACCTGTACACGGAGAAAAGTTTCCTCTTCGGTCTACAATTGTCCTGTTTGTGCTCTCCATTTTCTCTCCCACGATGCAAAAACAATTAAGCACGGATCCAAAATCTAGGAATTTTTTTTTTTTTTTAACATGCTAGTTTGGCAACTTAAACCGTTTCCTATGCCTCTCTTGTATTTCCATGTACACATTTTAAAAGACTTTCGGGAGAGGGCAAGAGGGAACCCCGAAAAAGACTGTCCATAGTTAGATGCAGGCAGCATGGCAGAAACAGGGGGATAGTATTTGGGAACTGGGAGAGGGAGTCCTGCTTCCTCAGTGCTCCCTGAGCACATACTTCAGAAGAAAAGACATAAAAGACACCAGCTCTGCTCGCTTCTCTCCCTGTGTCAGGCACAGAAGCAGGTGTGAGCTGCCTTCCTTGTCTTGCACCTGGGCTCCCAGAACGAACCCAGTGGCCTAAATCCTGCTTCTGCCTCTGCCTCTTAGAAGGGTGAGTCCCCAAACCAGTGAGTCACGGAGCACTCCGAGCCTGACCATCCTCATCCGTAAAGGATTACATGGGATTCAAGGAATGAAAGGCAGAGGCTGGATGCACTTGGTACAGGTTCTTTTTATCATTTGTCCAGGACCTTCTGAAAGCCAGCAGTGGACTTTTCCATCCCCACAGGCTGGCTTTCATCCCTGCTGGCAGAGTAAGTTGATAGTAGTGCGGTTTGTTCCTCAGGGAAACTCCCTCTGAATCTCAGACTCTTGGGTCTTGGCTGCTATTTCTAGCTGGACACACCCCTCCAGGGAAAGAGCGAGCACTCTGAAGGCTACAGAAGAACCAGCACAAAACGCCTGGTATGGCACATGGGAAATGCTTAACACAGCCGTGCTTATTCCCTCCGCCAAACGTTGCCTGAGCTTCTGTGCCTGTGCCATGTTGGGTCGCTGTGGCCAGCTCTGAGGTGAGGTTGCGGGGTGGGGTGGGCGGGGCTAACATGAGCAGAAGAGGGTATAAACATCGGCACCCCGATAAAGGGAAGACAGACAAAACCACAAGGACCACAAACAGTGCTTCGTGTTTTTTCTGCAGGTACCCCCTTAGTCTCCTCAGAGTAGATACTATCATTCCCTCTTTCTAGAGAAGGAAACTCAGGTTCCCGGAGGCATGATTTGCTCATGGTTCTTAAAAGAACAGCCATGAGGGCAGTGCCCATGTTCTCCACCTGCTCACACTCTTCGGGGTAGGTTTCATTTATAATTCTGTTTGATCGAATGAATAGATGAGTGAGTCCTTAAGGACCAATTATGATTTGTATTTTAAGAGAGGCACAGAGTCTTCTGGACATGCCAAAGAACAGGTGATAGGAAGGCAAAGGGAGGCAGCAGAGGACTGGTATGCCTCATCGTGGAAAGCGAAACCAGAGAGTCGATCACAAAGGAAGGAGAGATGTGGAGGCTGCATCCCCCTTCTGCTGCTGGGATCTCCTGGGCTGTCACCAGCGCAGCCTGGTGCCTCGTGATGGGGAGCTGGCTGCATGGCAAGGCGCTCCATCTCACTGTGGATAGTTCTTGTTCTTAGAAAGGTTTTCTTTACTTTGGCCCTGAAACTACAGCCCTGGAAATGCTTAGTCTAAATCTTACACTCAAAGGATTAACCAAATAAATTGGTTGGTTGACTGAAGGTCTGTAATCCCTGGGAGAGCTCTGCACATTCTGAGATAGTCACTGTGTTTCCATTTCCTCCTTAGACCTTTGAAGAAGGAGGGAGGGGCCTGTTTGGACAGGAGGAATGGTGCTTGGGTAGAAGTGATGGGGGTGGGGACAGCAGGAAGGAAGAGCTGCATCTTATTTTGGCAGCCCATGGTGTAAAGCACTGGAGAAATGCAAATGTGGAGACCAAAGGAGAACAAGACCAGACCTTTGCAAACACTTAAGCTAAACCTTGCTGAGGTTCCCAAAAGAGAGAAAACTCAATACGTTCAGTTTGTTGCCATTTTTATTCTGTCTCAGGGACATTTTGAATTCCAGCTGCTCCAAGAAGGTGCCTGGCCAAAATATCCCAGGAATGTCCCTTATTATAGGATGTTCCATTCAATTTGCACAGCTAGAAAGTTTTGATACCTCTGATAACATTTGGATGTAAGACTCAATGTTGGGGGTGCAGTAGTTTATCTCTTAACTGAGACAGGGCAGGACCTGGGACCCTCTGTTGCAGTGGCTGCGATGCTGGCACCTATACAAACATCTCCTCCAGCAACAAAATACAAAGAAACTACAAAGGACTAAAAATCGTGAGCAAGAAGATAAAAAAAAATTCTAAAAATCCAACAGCCACTTCTGAAGAGACAAGACCAAAAGCAGGGTACCTTGCACAGCCCCAGTACACAAGACCACCAAAGGGGTGGGCAGACCACCCAAGCCACCCTTCTGGCCTGACCCCTGGATCTGCCCCTACCCTCAGTCTCCACATATAAGGAGCTAGCTCAGCCACCCTCAGGATCAAACAAGCAAGGGAACCTGTTTGTTATCACTTCCCTGCACTGCAGCAGGGGCCCCAATAAAGCCTTGCCTGAATTTTCCTTTCTGGCCTCTTGTCAATTTTTATTGATGAAGGAAGGCCAAGAACCTAGATTGGGTAACATAACCATATTTGGGAATCGTGTTTGAGCGCAATGGACAAGAGAGACAGGAAACGGTTAGAAGAGGAGGGCTCATACGAAAACTAGAATGACAGTTGTAATCACTGTCTAGACTCATCTAGCACAAAGAGCACTGTGTCTTTTCAGCGACCACACTGAGAAACTATCGTCTTATTCTGACAGGGCTACACCTCTTGATCACAGTCTCACACTTAAGTCTTGTACACTAACGAGGTCAGGAGCTGGGTCTTTCACTTCTTCGGTTTCTTTCACGGGACCCAGGCACATCACTGCAAAAATACCTGGATTTATCATTTTTATAGCATCAGGGAAAGACAGACAATCAGACAAAACTGGTTTGTAAAGAGGAAGTGGACACAACTGTGGTCACTGCATCACTCCCCAAGTTGATGGAGTGTCCTGGTAAATACCAGGGCACGAGGAACAGGACCCCTGGAAAGAGAGTGGGCGCCATCTGAACTCAACGTGTAGATGGTGCCCATCCGTCTGCGGAAGGAGGATTCAAGCACTTCATGGACTGGGCACCGTGCCACCCACACCAAGATCTGTCCAGCCATGATTCCTTCTGCTTATTTCACAGTGATGTCTTGCAGGAATCCAGTTCCTTCCCACACTTGGGTAGGACCTCATATTCCCAAGCTCCCATTGCCATCTTCCATGAGACCCTTTTAGTCCTGGATTTTCCACTAGGGGCTAAGTGACGAGTAGAAACACCACCCCACCTCTTGGCTTCTCCAAAGTAGGTAATAACTCTTTCCTTGAAGGTTGGCAAGGAGGTTGGCTATGAAGTCTGCATGAGGGTCCAGGATGGGGGCTGGTGGACTTGACACTCTCCTCTTTGTGCTTTGGTACTCAGTCTCTGGATCTGTGCTCTGACACAGCCTGTTCCTGTAGGGTGCTCGTGTCTGTATGTGTGTAAGAGACAGAGAGACAGAGAGAGAGAGGGAGGGAGAAAGAGGAGGAGGAGGAATAAGAGTGTCTAATTGCACTGAGGGAAGGCAAGGGGAACATGGTGCATCTCCAAGGTCTCAACTCCCTCTCTCAAGCCATCACCCTCTTCACTGGAGGCCCTGACAGGGTGAAAATTAACTCCCAGCCTCCTCTAATCATTGCACAAGGTATTGAAGGCCAGGGTGGTTAGCTTCCTCCTCTCCTCTCTTGTCAGAAGGGAGCTATGTTTACACTCCAGGAGGAGCCTTTACTCAGAGTGATGCAGGGTGTGGGTGTGTGTCTGTGTGTGTGCACGCACATGTTCGCCAGTGCATGACGAGTATAGTGTGTGAATGACTTCTAGGCATTTGCTTTCAGACAGGGAACCAGGGAGGGGGGACTTTTGTTCTGCCGGCCCCCAGACCGCCCTGCCTGGCCCTGCACCCAGACTGCATGCACGTCCCCTCCCCTGACCCTGTATTCTCCAGTGAGCTGATCTCATTATGGCAAATTTAGTTACAGCTGAAGTCTCCTTGTAACAAAGATTATGTCCAAGCCCAGAGTAATGGAACCTAGTCGATTTCATTAAAATAAAATTGGTTACAATGAATAATTCAATAGGATGATTTTGTTTCCTCATCTCCTCTTTGTAGATCGAAGAGCTAGTATTTATAATGATTTTTTTTTAATTGGATTTTTGTTTAGGAAGAGATAATTACCCATGATTCCTGACAGCCCCCACCTTAGGAGATTGGAATAATTGCCCAGCGAAGTCTCTTTTCAAAGGCTAAGGCTGGAAAATTCTTTCTCTCCTTTTCTCACGTTAGTAGCAATAACCTTTAGGTGATTTTTAAGTGCAGCTGCTACCTCAACTCTTGCTCAAGTGAGAGTCTGGATGCGTTAATAATACCCTTATTTGAATGAGGCGTTTTAAACATTTCTAGGAACTGGATGCTGGTGTTGGATTTGGAATTCCTGGCTCTATTGCTGGCCAGCCCTGCTATTCCTGAAGGAGGACACTCTGTGTGAAAGGTAGCGATGTGAGTGCGTGTTTATCTACAGTCAATTACAACACATCTCCTGAACACCTAGTCCTATCCAGACCTGTCCTTGAAGATAGAGGAACAAAGATGAAAAAAACCTCAGAACTGTTTTCAAAGAGTCTAGCAATCCAATGGGGGAGCCAGACACAGAAACAGATGATGACAGTTCAGAGCACAGGTGTAGCCAAAGATGAATTCAGCAAGTACAGAGGTGGTCCAGGGGAGGACAAGCCCTAGACAAGCACTCATCCTTCCTTCCTTCCTCCCTTCATTCTTGCACCAAGGGGGCACCACACATGAGAAGCAACCGGGAATACCAGGTTTCCATTTCTTTCTATCCTCGAGGCAGTGAGCAACAGACACAAGTGGACAAAGAAGCGAAGGCATGCCAACATAATCAGACCAATGAAAAAATGATCAAATAAACACAATAACTTATAAATGAGGCTGGACTCCTTTGATATCTCTTCCAGTGATGTTCACTGGGCCCCGGGAAAAGGCCATGGTTCCCTCTCATGTAGAAACTAGGGCTCCCCCACATCCCTGACACTGAGTCAGGGATGCAATATTAGAGGGGAATGGCTTGGAATAATGGTTCATCTGCAAGGCCAGGAGGCAGGCCAGCCTCAGAAATGGCTCCTGGGCCAGGCGGTAGGAGGCACCGAGTCGTGTCTCTGGGAAATGGAGTCTCGGAAGAAGGCAGGTGCTTGCTCAGCAGGATAATTGGAAAGGGGGCTCTGGGGACAGGATGGCCATCCCTCGAATCACATAAGCTCTGGTGGCCCCAACACTCTTGCTCCCTCAACTAAGCCGACGGTCCCGTAGGGGAGAACCCTGGAACATAAATAGTGCATTAGGGGAGTGAGGAATGAGTCACAGCTTCTCAGAGTTGGAAAGGTCCTTGGAGATCATCCAGCTCAACGACTCTCTAATCTAAGGATGGGGAAAATGGGGCCCAGAGAAGGGGGAAGACTCATCCACCGCCACACAGCAAATTTGTGGTCAAGTTACTGTTCAATCACGGGAGAGTGCTCTCGGAGCGCACAACCTGACACCCTCTTCCTCAAAAAGTGAGATTCTCGCCAAAGAGCTTGTTCTTACCCCACTGACTTTCAGTGGTATATCCAAAATGGAATGTTGTCCCCAAATATGAATTATGATAGGTAAAGGAGGACAGCCATCACCCCTACTATGCTGATGTTTCTTGCTCTGAATCATTCCACGTCCGATTTCTGGCAAGTTCTCATGAGACCTTCGAATTACCTTTGGCTAGAGATATGGTCAGGCAGCCATGTGCAGTGACACTGCCTTTGTGATGGGCAACCTTGATGGGCAGAGTAGAGATCCAGCACATCTGCAGGAAATGGCACATGTGGCTCAGAGCTTACCTGGGATGCTGCTGGCTGGCCAATGATGACCCAGCCTGGGCACTGTTGGTCTTGATGGGAGACTGAAGCATTAGATGCCCACTGATCCAGGAACCCTTGAGGCGTGTAGACCCCACAGTCCTTGATGCTAGTTTTTTGTTCAAACTCCTCACATACCCCATCACCATCATGGAAATAGCACCGGCTGGGTTCATCTGTTGGAGATAGACATAGACCAGAGAGGACAGATCAGTATTTCATTCTTTGGCCTCATCTATCACCAGCAGCTACAGAATCAGATCAGTGGAATCATAGCATGGTCAAGGCCATCATGGATAGTCACAGTGGAATATTATTCAGTCTTTAAAGGAAGGAAATCTGGCCATAGGCGACAACATTGATGAACCTGGAAGACATTGCATGAAATTAAATAAGCCAGTCACAAAAGGACAAATACTGTGTGATTCCCATTTGCATGATATGTATAAACAAACTCATAGAAAGAGAGAAGAGAAGGGTGACTGCCAGGGGCTGGATGATGGCAGGCATGGTTGAGATAGGAGAATTGCTGTTCAACAGGTATGATGTTTCAGTTTTGCAAGATGAATAAGTTCTAGAGATCTGCTGTACAGTCTTGTGCTTATAGGTTAACAAACGTGTAGTGCATTTAAAGATTTGTTAAGAGGGTAGATCTTGTGTTGTGTGATTTTTACTATACACACACCGTAAAGTTAACAAACGCTTCCACATCCATTACCCCAAGTGGGCCCCAGAGCAACCTTGTGAGAATGATGTTATTATTTAAATTATTATTTGAGTCTTCCAGATTAGGAACCTGAGCTCCCGTGTGTCTTTAACAACTTGCCCAAGGTCATGCTGTATGTTCATGCAGGATTCTTGTTTCAAACTCAGGCTTTCACTGTCCAAGTTCTGGGTCCATTATCTGACACCACAGAACTCCGCAGTTGCAAACAGAAGTTTATTTAACTCTAAAGAGGATTAAAGTTTGGCATAAAGAGGACTCTCTGGCATCAATCATCCTTGAAGAGGGTCAGACGACTGAGACTCCAGGAACCCTTCCTATCTACTGATCTAGGCTTCTAAGGGCTTGCTGGATATCTCAGGCAGTTCAGTTAAAGGCCAAGTGAGTCCTCAAGCTCTATGTAACTTAAATCACAGGAAGGAGTCCTGCCTGGGACATTTTAAAGCTTCAAGGATTCTCACTTATCTGCAAGAACCAAGATCACAGAAGCACAGAGCTCACTGGATGCCTTCTAAGTAGGCAGGACCTATCCAGGACATGCTTCTTGGTATTTTCACAGAGAACCATATAAGGAGAAATCTGGATACAGCCATCCAAAAGAGATCACCCTGGCCATCTTCCACTAACTGGAATGTCAGGTATCCTGTACTACTTACCAAACTCTTCTACGAAAAGCTAAGCATCCCCCTCCTGTGTGGGCTTGCAAAGATCCCCATCTCATTAACACTTATCACACTGTGCTGCCATCATGTTTACACACAGTAACTCTTTCAGAAGACTGAGAGTTCCGTGCAATCTAATCCTGATCCAGTGTTTTGGACTGACCTTACAATTTATCAGCCAAAGAGTATATTAAGAGTGAGAGAAATGCTAGTTAAAACTCTGTCCAGATAACAGGCACACATCCTGAGAAAATCTAAATATTGCAGAACAAAATAAATAAATAAAAAGGAGTTCATGGCTCAGCGGAAATGAATCTGACTAGTATCCATGAGGACGCAGGTTCAATCCCTGGTCTTGCTCAGTGTGTTAAGGATCCGGCGTTGCTGTGAGCTGTAGTGTAGATTGCAGCCAAGGTTTGGATCTGGCGTGGCTGTGGCGTAGGCCAGTGACTACAGCTTTGATTTGACACCTAGCCTGGGAACCTCCATATGTCCAGGTGCAGCCCTAAAAAAAAGATGAAAAAAATATTGCAGAGGATACTGAGGATACTGCTTGCTCTGGGACATCCTTCCCTATTTACTCCAAGAGTGGCATGAAGCCCCATTTCAAACCAGGGTTTGGCTACTGTCCCTGTTATCAGCTGTGTAACTCTGCACAATTAGCTTTACTTCTCAACCTCTGATTCCCATCGGCAATACAGAAATCACTGTCCTGCCAGAACAACCTCTCAGGATAGCCATAGAACTTTCATAAGAAATGGACATAAATGCACTTTGTGCGGTCTAAAATAACGGTCAAGAGAAAAAATACTCTTCTCCTAAGGGTTCAATTTATTCCTAAGTGGCTGAATTGAATCAGCTTGTAAAATCAGTACTCACTTGAAACACTTTCAAGCAGCATTCCCCCAAATAGAAAGAGCCCGGGTCAAGTAGAAATAAGGCTAGGATTTCTGTGATGCTGACTATCTGAAAAAAGGAATCATTGAATTCAGGGGCCGCAGAACGTTGAGCCCCTTCCAAACTCCAAAATCCCTTGTTTATTTCTACAAACAGTTTACATAGTGAAATACTATCAAAAGAGCCAGAATAAATCAATTCATTATAATTCAATTATTTAAGGATGAGTTTGAGCCAGCTGAGGACTCCAGTGACCAGTAGCATGCCTGGCAGTTCAAGCATGGAAAGAATACAGGCTCAGCACTTCTCGGTAGCTCCAAACTCGTGGTGAATGTGGCCAACTTACATATAATAAAACTTGGGCCCAACGCACAACTGACCAGACATCAAATCCAGACTTTACTCTTTAGGAACCCAATAAAGGAGATTGCAAAGGGCATAGGTTTTGGCACTGGGCAGAGAGCTAAGGTTCACATTCTAACTCTGCCACATACAAGCTGTTTAAGGGCTTAAATAACCTAACCTCTCTGAACTTCACTGCCCTCTTTAAAAGAAAAAAAAAAACAGAGATAATAATATTGACCCAGCATCACCGCAGTGATTTCATGAGGTGATGTGTACAAGGCCAGCTCCTTTGCCCATTTTATCTAATGGAAAACAATATGCATAGGAGGCAAGGCATCTGCTTCTACATAACACCGAGTTGCTGGTGGGGCTAGAAGTAGGACCCTGGCCTTTTCTACGTCCAGCAGAGAGATCTTCCGCCCACGCACCGTATCGGCAGAGTGAGGAAGACACATCCTCTTGAGGCTTGCCTGACAGTGGGTACCAGCCTCCTTCTCCTCTAACATGCAGACAAATAGGGTTAGATTAGCACAAGATCACAGGTGAGGTATTCTCCAGGATAAGTTAAAGTCACTTCCTCATCCAAGAGACCTCAGAATGGCAGGAACTAGAGTTGAGTTCTTGTGAAGGCTAATTTCTTCCTGACTCTATGGATGACCTCAATCTATCTGTCTGTTTGCAGCCAGCAGAACCCAGAGTTTCTGGAGAAGAGGCAGAGGGAGACATAGGTTGGTAAATATGCATGTAGATAGGCAGTTGTATGTAGTATGTAGATAGATGATATATAGACAGACAGGTAGAGTTAAAAGAAGGAGAAGAAATGGGGCTAAAGGGGAGAATGAGAAAGAGAAAGAGAGAGAGCTGTGTTCTCCCTGAGGATGCTGCTGACAAAGCCACCGCCAGTCCCTTTTTTTGAGTAGCATCCCTGCATGCTGCTATTCAGTTTCTCTTGCTACTAGAGTCCCAGGGGCCCTTCAGCTGCATCTGCCAGTCTTCATCTGGGGAATTCTCTCTCCCTGTCTACTCCATGCCCCAAGCAGTGAAGAAAGCAGGGTGAGGAACGGAATACAAATGTGCAGCCAGGAAAAACAAAAGGCAGCAACAACAAAACAATAAAACAAAACCGGCCTTCCTGTTTTCATTATACCAATTTGCACGGTGCCTCTTGAATGCTTTATGCTGGGAAAAGAGTTTGAGGGCAACACCAAGGTCAAATGATCCTTCTGCCACCTGCCTTCCATGCAGTGGCTAGGTGGCGCACTGATAATAATACATTCCTTTGGGAGGGATATTGCAAAAACCAATATTTGTTGAATGAATGAAGGAGGAAAATCAGCACCCTTGATGTACATACTCATGTCCAAATATAGCGTAGGTTCCGTGCCCTTTGAAACGTTTCTTGACTCTGGGTCTTGAGGTGCAGGGAAAGGAGCTGGGACACTAGGGGTGACTGGCTTGCAGGAGGATTCCACTGAGCAGTCTGATTTCTCCATCTCACTCCGGCATCACCTGATAACAGGGAACTCCCCTTTTCAGAGTCACTCCCTCTCATGCAATGACACACTTAGAAATCTGCTCTAAGAGGCTAGGAGATTTGATGTGGTGGGGAGACACTGCCAAGCCTGTCTTCCCTGGCTGAGCTTTCAATTGCCAGATATGAGCTCAGCTCCGAGAGCCTGAGGCAGATGGACTCTCTGTACGTGGATAGACACTGCTGATGCCACTTCTCATTGACTTAATTTTCACTTTCCATCCATCTGGAGCATCAAGATGAACTGCCATGCCTCTGCACTCCTGAAGCATGTCCGAAGGACACTGCTCTGGATAAGCAGGGGTTGTCTGTCACCCCTTTTTGAAACCTTGGCTGGCCAAG
This sequence comes from Phacochoerus africanus, assembly GCF_016906955.1. Taxonomy (NCBI): domain Eukaryota; kingdom Metazoa; phylum Chordata; class Mammalia; order Artiodactyla; family Suidae; genus Phacochoerus; species Phacochoerus africanus. The sequence goes on along the minus strand of NC_062545.1, from coordinate 258,647,657 downwards.
TCTCAGGGAGATGAGACAAGCTTACTTTTAGGATAAGCAAAGGCTGGCATTTGAGCTACTGTTAAGAGTTCTCATCCTTGAGGTCAGAAACCCTGGCTTCAAGCTCCTTATAGGTCCCTGATTACTGGGTGATCGTGGGTGTGTTATTTCACCTCCCTATGCCTCAGTTTCCCCATGTGTAAAATGGAAACATGCTTACCATTTAGACTGCTTGGACAAGGTGCCGGTATACTCAAACGGTATAACACAGAAATGGGGAAGTGATACAAGTATTAAAGAAACGGAGCTTGTTCTTCACAATGATGATACTGGGATGAGAGAGGGGTTAGAGGAGAAGTTTCCGAGGTTTCTGCTTTTGTCCAACCAGCCCTAGATTCTAAGGACTCTTCAAGGATAAGAATGATTGAAGAGAGTGCATGAGCTATTTTTCAATATAAATAGCAAGGAACCAAGTAAACAAACAAAAGAGGTGGGGGAGACGCAACAATCGAAGGAAAAGAAAACACAGCAGAACTATTTCAACCCAGTTGGGGGACGCTCATTAGCTTGATTAGAAACTTTGGTAATTTGTGATACCCCTGGAATCCTTGAGGTGACTGCGTGAGAAAAATGACTAGAGACCTCATAACTGAAAAGAGGAGGGACTTAAATTACTCATGTCCGCTCAGGACAAGGTCTCAGGGATGGTTTCTGCTAGGACACTCACCCTCACGCTGACTCTCAAAGGGCCTGGAAGACAGAGTTGCTGCGGAAATGAAGTTGAGCCAATGCATTGTTCCAACAAGGCCTGAGATAACTTGCATTTGTCAAATGAGTGGGGTAAGTTGGGGAACCTGTCCTCTAGGTCTTTACTCCCCATACATGTTCAACCATGTCCTGTCTTCACATTTCATGCTTTGATAGATGCCCACTGCTTATAGAAGATCACAGCATACACGATCCTCCACAAACTGGCCTCTCCTGGCAGCTTTCCAATCCGGTCGTTCCAGCTCACGCTTCTGAGCTCTCACCAGGGCTGTTCCCTCTGCCTAGGATGTGTTTCTCACTGTTCATTTTACTAGTTCGCATGGGTTCCACAAGATTCAGTCCAAAGTGTCTCCTCTAGCAAGTTTTCTCTCCGCTTCATCCTCTTTCCCTGACACTCATCCTCACTGGCTGAAGCGTCTTTCCTTTGTGTTCTCACAATCTCCAGATTTCCCCATCACAGATTTTTTTCAGTCTGCCTAGGGGTGAGACTTCTCCAGCAGGCAAGGAAGATCCCTGGATCAAAAACGGCTGACTCTCTCATACCTGCATTCCCAACCCATAGCACCCAGAGAGAAGGAGGTGCCTGATGAGTGGCTGAGGAATATATGAATGGATGGATGACAACTTAAAGCTAGCAAATGTCTTATATTTATTTCAATTGCTACCAGATTATGTGAAGTCTCAACTAACTACATAGTAGTATCTATATTTTTTGTGATGTGATTATCGGCCATACCACAACTGTACTATAAACCAGATTCCATTACTACAGAGGCATCTTCTTCCAGCACAAAGCCCTATTTTTACCTATAAGATGTAATGAGCATCACTACAAAATTTCTTTGGGATTGATCTGTCATTGTTCTGAGGCAAACCCCTCAGTAGCTGTTGCTTAAACACCTCCACCATGCCTATCTGCATCTAATAACCCACAAATTCATTTGCAATCATTTTTTTAGAGCCACACCTGTGGCATATGGAAGCTCCCAGGCTAGGGGTTGAATCAGAGCTATAGCTGCCAGCCTATATCACAGCCATAGCAATGTGGGATCCGAGCATCGTCTGTAACCTACACCACAGCTCATGACCACATCGGATCCTTAACCCACTGAGAGAGAGGCCAGGGATCAAACCCGTGTCTTCATGGATACTAGTTGGGTTTGTTTCTGCTGAGCCATGATGGGAACTCCCTATTTGCAGTCATTTTGGCAATGAATGGACAACAAATAAGAGGTACCAAAGCCTCCTGGAGATTTGAGAAGTGGGGAATATTATCATCTCCAGCTAAGATAACTTCTAATTCTAAGATGAAAACTGGTAAGGATTATTGATTCATTTAACCAATATTTACTCAGTATCTACTCTATGTCTGGCCCCCCACACCCATTCAGGGGGAATCAATAAGGCCTGGGAAAATGAGGGACACTTCCTCAAGAAGATGGTTTAAGGGCAGCGTCTTGGAGAAAGAGAAGAACAGGAAAGCATGCAGGGAAGAGTGTGAGAGATGGTTGAGGCTCAGCCAACAGTTGTGTCTATGAGTCCCCTGGCAAGTGAGAATTAAGAGCTGCAGTGGATCCTAGTAACTGATAAACTGGCCAGCTGATCTGAGGCCAGGCTGAAGAAGGACTGCAAGGCCATGTCAAGGCAGCTGAATTTTACCCTTTAAAAATGGGGAGACTTGACAAATTCTCAACAGGAAAATCTGTGATGTTCACACTCTGATAGGCAGTGAGGTATAAGTCTTGATTTTGCATCCAAGACGTGCCACTTACTATTTATTTGGCTTCAGGCAAATTCTTGAGGATTTTTAAGCCTTGGTTTCCTCATCTGAATAAGGCTGAAGGACTAAATATTTATGACAGTGTTCAGATCATTTAAAAAATAAATGCAAATATAGAAGAAGCAAAAAAAATTACTTGTTTCTGTATGCATGCCAGGCATTATGAAAATCTGTAGGCATAGAGTGATAAAGAAGTCACTGGTGACGTTTACCACGTGGAATTTATAAAGGCAAATGTATGAAAAGTACTTAATACATAATAGGCGATCGATCAATAAAGGGTCTATGAGGATGATCATGATGATGATCTTGGAGCCGAACACAATTATTTCATTTTATGTATGGGAAAACGGAGGTTTGTAACGTTGAAGTAATTTGCTGGAGACTTTAGAAAAAAATTCCAGTAGAGACAACACCAGCACGTTGGTTCTTAAATCCATATACAACATGCCTTTTTTTATTGCACCATGCCACCTTATTCGATCAGATTTTCAGTATATAATTCTGGCAACAAAACAGTTTATCTTTTTTTTTTTTTTTTTGCTTTTTAGGGCTGCACTCGAGGCACATGGAAGTTCCCAAGCTAGGGGTCAAATAGGAGCTATAGCTGCTGGCTTACACCACAGCCACAGCAACACAGGATCCAAGCCGTGTCTACAACTGACACCACACAGCTCATGGCAATGCCAGATCCCTAACCCACGGAGAGAGGCCAGGAATCGAACCTGCAACCCCATGGTTCCTAGTCAGATTTGGCTCCATTGTGCCACACCGGGCACTCCAACAGTTTGTCATCTTTAACCAAGGGTCAGTAAGACTTTTGGGAATCTCTGATTTCACTTTTCACAACAGTCCCTCGCATAGTCTAAGTATAACAAGGCCGAGAAGCTATTGGGGTTATGAAGTCAACAGCTCACTGAGGAAAAAAAAAATTAAGTAAAACCACCTGCAGGTGGAGAGATGAGAGTTATAAGCAATAGGAAATGGATTTGGTTTAGGACTTGGGGAAAAAACAAAGGAATTTGAATGCACACTTTTCTTTGATGGCCTACCTTCCAAAGGATGGGTAGATTTACCTGTCTTTCTAAACTTGTTTATGAAGATGGTTCGGCATTTGAGACATCAGCATCTGTTTCTATTTCTAGCTGAGGGAACAGGATTGGCATTAGGACAGTCTCTTCTAGTCCAACGATTACTATTTTTTTTTCCCTACTTTTTAAACACCAGGAAAAAAAAAGTATTTTTTAAGTTTAGCTGTTTGTTTAGGGATGGGTCCAACCACAACAAGCTTCATGCCACATAACAATTCATCCAAACAACAACAAAAAGAGACCAAAAAATGCACAACCTCTGTGTCCAAATAATAGCTTCTTGGAACACGGGAAACTGGATGGAGTGCTTAACCCCTGAAAGTTTGTAAAGGGGACGCTTGAGGCGAGGTGGTGACGACATCAGCCTATGTTTCCTCTGGAATAGAAATAGCTGGTCTTGATATCGCCTGTCTTTTAAAGGCTTCATGTCCAACCCACATGGTTGACCTCACTCAATTCTACTCAAACCAAGGTTTGTTCTTAACCTTCCCAACCAGATCAGCCTGTCCAGAGTACAAAAGACAGGGTGGTGAAGGGCTTCTAAGGAACCATGAATCCGCTAACAAGCTTCAGATGCCGATGAGGTCTACTGAATCTGAGGAGCTTAAGCGGGTTTCTGGTTCCTCCAAGGGCTGGCCACAGACCAAAGTGGGCCAGAAATTCCTTCTTGTGTTTCACTGTAATAACCAGACACCATTGAGCAAACCCAAAGCACTAGGAAGAGTGAATCTAGAGTCTCCAATGATCACTCTGACTCCAGGCTCACAGAGCACCCTCATGAGGACAGCCTCTGCTCTGTCCGTGTGCCCCTCACAACTGGCTTTGGGTCTTCCCACTTCAACATCTCACAGAACCGCCGATGAGTGATAAATCTAAACCATAACTCTGGTCATGTTCCAAATCCTTAATTGACTCCTGCAAAATTTGAGCTTCTGCCTCTCACAATCAAGTCCTTCTGTTGTCTAGCTCCAACCTCCTGGTCTGTTCTCATTTCCAGCCACACCTCCACTCTCAAAAGGAGAGAGTTCCTTCCGAGAACGCATACCTCAGAGCCCCCTGCCCTTATTTTCTTAGCCTGAAAGGCTAGTCTCTGCCTTTGAGTCTTCCATCAAGATTTAATCCTAGCACCTTCAGCTCCCTGAAGCCTCACCTGTCACTCTTTTGCATCACTAATGTGTCCAGCACATTTCCCTCTATTCCCTGAGCCATGATGTGCTTCCTCCAAACCAGCAAAACAGGATATTGCCTATGTAAAAAAAATGTAATTAAAAAAGTAATATAATTTTTAAAAAATTAAAAAAAAATCAAAACCTCCCTTCACTCCACATCTCCTTATAATTATGTCTCCTACCTCACATTTCCCTTTCCATGATTCATAGTGAAATTTATTGAAGGTTATGTAAACGTACAGTACCCACTTATTCTCCAACAATTCACTCTTCAGTTCTCTTCCATCTAGCTTCTATACTCACGCCTCCCCCTCCCCCACCCCAAAATCAATCTGGGCAAGATCACCACTGACCTCCATGTTGCTAAAATTATGACATCAACAGTCCTGAAGCATGTAAAGAAGTAGCCCATTCCTTTCTTCTTGACGTACCCTCCCCTGGATTCCATAACACCATGCCATGCCAGTCCCTTCTGGCTCTCAGCTCATCCCACACAGACTCATTTGCTGTCTTCGGCTTCCATCTGCTAAAAGATGCCCATTTGCAGGGTGAGGTCCTGGGCTCCCTTTTCTTATCAATCTACATTCTCTCATCTGGTCTCAATATTTAAATAAACATTGTAAAGCATCTATATGTGGATGACTCAAATTTTTCTTCAGATAGGACCTCCTCTCTGAGCCCCAGTTGCCTGCAATGACATCTCTACTTAAATGAAGGTCATCACAAAATCAACATGCCGAAAACAGAAGTAATGGTTTATTCCCACATTCCTTTCTTCCTCATCTTAGTAAACGACAACAACATTGCCCAACACTGTCCAAACTAAAATGTCTGAGTCACTCTCCTATACCAAAGTCCATGAGCACATCCTGTTGACTCTTTGTCTCAGGATATTCAAAAAGATTCGAGTAGCATATCTTCTTTCTTTCTTTTTCTCCCCAATTTTTAGGGCTGCACCTGTGGCATATGGAGTTTCCCAGGCTAGGAGGAGAACTGAAGCTATAGCTGCCAGCCTATACCACCACCACAGCACTCAGAATCCCAGCTGCGTCTGTGACCTACACCACAGCTCATGGCAACACCAGATCCCTGACCCACTGAGCAATGCCAGTGATCGAACCCGCATCCATATAGAGACTAGTTGGATTTGCTTCTGCTGAGCCACAACGGGAACTCCAATCTTATTTCTTCATAGTATTATTCACTACATTAAAATGAATAGCACCTATTATTGTTCCCTTCCTTTGAGATAGCCTAAGTTTCATGGAAGCCTAACTCAATGCATACCTCTTTAGGATCAAGAAAACTGCCTTGCCAGATGATATAATTGTTATTTAAGAATGAATAAATGAGCAAAATGTATAGCTCTTGGATTGCAAGATATCTCTGGGCTGGCCCCAATCGTGCTTATATTCACACCCCTAATTCTTAGGACAATGCCAATCTCACAGCAGGTACTCAGTAAATGATAAATTAACAAAGGTCTTTTAGAGTTTCAGAATCTGTTATTGATTATATTGAAGAGGTCTCAAACCTGACTTGAATCTTTTTTAGGAGACTGTACTATAGAAAGCTTTTTATGAAAGTATTAATTAGAATGAGATCCTATATTAAATCCAAGCACATATGGGAGGGACCCAGTTCTATCTAAACCATTCCATAATATTATTTTTTCCTGTGAGACATCTTGCCTCACTATCTGCCTGAAATATTGTTTATTTTCTTTCTTGACTGAATCTGCAAAGAAATGGAATACCCGGATAGAAAAGGTGGTGCATACTAGGCTGAAATTTAATAAAGAGATTTGATGGGCTTCTGAATTGGAACTTGAAGACGCATTTACATCACCTTAAGTTCAGTAGAGTTTTTTGAATGGCCTCAAAAGATTGTAAGCAAAGATAGTGAGCCTAATAAATGACAATACATCCAACAGAGCAGAATGTTCAAGCGGGTCTCTTCTTGGTTCCAACACTTTCTCATAATATGACAGAGGGGTTAAAACTCAGTACCCCAGTGAATGACACAGTGGCCATGAAACAGGACAGGCATTCTAAGCACGGACAGGAAGAAGGGTGATATCTAGGACCCAAAGGCCTTTAAAAGTATGAGCAGGAAATAACAAAATGAGATTTATTTTGGATGACAGAAGCTAATAATAAATGCAGAAAAACAATCTTAAGAGAGTCTGCAAAAAGTGGTAAAAAAAAAAAAAGATAGCACAATACAAATGGAGTGTTAGTGGTTTTAATGTGATCTTATCAGCCCACACCAAAAAAGATGGAGAGATAAATAAAGAGGAGAAAGAGGGAGAAAAGGAAGAGAAGGAGAGGAAGGACGGAAGGGAGGGAGGAAGGAGAAAGAGAGAAAAAAGAGAGAGAGAGAAAGAAAGGGACACGTCTTAAGATTGGCAGCCTCGCCAAGAGAACTAAAGTCTAGATCGGTTGTCCACTCATATACTTATGGCTTTGACCACATCATTCCCTCTCTGGTCTGCAGTTTCTTCCTGAGTAGAATAAGAGAGTTAAATACCTTTCTGATTCTTTTCAATTGAGTCACTCTAAAATGTAGTTAGTTCTTGATTTTTGTGTTTTTCCTTTAATCATTAAATCCATTTCTTTGATCTGAAGATGGGGAAACAGTGTTCAGCAAAGTTATAACTGACAAGGGTGCAGAAGAACTCTCTGAAGAACGAGGAAGAGGACTATAACAAAAAGCAGATAGCACGAAGGAATGGAAATCAAATTTGAAGCTCAGCCTTGTCACCAGCTTATGTTTGGTACTGGGAAACACACATCATCATTGTGGGTTTCATTCTTTTTGTCTATCAAAAAAAATGACAATACACTTTTCTTACCCATGACACAAAGTGGCTATAATGATTGGATAAAATATCATTATGGAAAATCCTCCAACATGCTGTTTCTACCTGTTATTATCACAGGGACAATCTAGAACTCATCTCCAAATCAACACATGGCTTTTCCTACTCATCATTTCAGTCTCAGCTCAACCATCACCTGCCCAGTGAGGCCTTCTCTAACCATGCTAACTTCACTCCAGTCTCTCTCTACTCCACTAGTCTATTTTATTTTCTACACAGCATCATTTTGCTTCTTCAAAGTTTGCTCGATCATTGCATTGCTTCTAAAACAGAGTGGAAGCTCCATGAGACCAGAAACGCAGGGTGTTTTGCCCACTATTGCATTCCAGTCCCAGAAAGTAGAAGACAATCAGTAAATATATGCTGAATGAATGAATGAATAAAGGTTTAGCACTGCAAAAGTCTTCAGACATCGTCTAGTGTACATGCTTCCTTTTGCAAGCACAGCAACTGAGATTCAGGAAGGATAAATAATACACTGAATGTTGCACAGTTAATTGTTACAGGCTGAGGATTTTTATTGATTGATTGATTGATTGTCTTTTCAGGACCACGCCCAGGGGATATGGAGGTTCCCAGGCTAGGGGTCGAATCAGAGCTGTAGCTGCCAGTCTACACCACAGCCACAGCAATGCCAGATACGTGCCGCGTCTGCGACCTACATCCCAGCTCATGGCAATGCCGGATCCTTAACCCACTGAGTGAGGCCAGGGATTGAACACACAACCTCATGGTTCCTAGTCAGATTTGTTTCTTCTGAGCCACGATGGGAAATCCAGGCCAAGGCTAATTAAGTCTCATTATATAAGTTTCGGGAATATGTAATATCAAACAGAAGTCAGTCTGTGAGAAATCCATGTATTTTACCACTAATGGAAAAACAATGCATTCAAATAAAAGTCAGTATGTACATGTATGCACGTCTATTCTTCAAACCAGAAAAACAAGCGGCCCATCAGTCTGTTAAGGCATCCTCAAAATGCAGAGAAGACAGACTTTTGGACAAGCGGATGCCATGTTAACAATAACCAAGGAATTGAAGGCACTATATGAAAACCAAGCCCTTTCACCCAGTCTGGTATAACTGGAAGTGACTAAGGTGCCCACAGTAGGCTGGGTTCTTGGTGGGATTCCCACACAGGAATGTTGAATGTCAAAGTGGATCCCTCCCACCCTGAGCCCTGGGTGGTTTGGCCAGCCTTGAAGACTGTCCTCCTGTCATTTGGTTCCCATAAGACTGAAAAGATGAAGTCTTCAAGCCACAGCTCAGCTTCCTTTACCTCCAAGCTGTGAAACATGACGCAGTGCCCAAAAGAGCAGAAACTCAGTCAACGGGGGCAGAACTGCACTCTGGTAAGTTTTCTTTATCTTGCATCATGGGTGGGCCACTCTTTTGTCCCTGGAGAGTACTGTATGTTAATTTGAATCTACATGCTTTTTGATTTGTATCGTTGAGCTGTATTTGGCTTTTATAGAAATGTTTGTATATATTTCTCTCTTTCTCTCCTCCCAATGAGAAGAGGGGAAAGAAGGAAGGAAAGATTGCAGGGAGAGAGGGAAAGAGGAGGAAAATTGGTCCTAAATCTTGAGTGAACCTGGAATATTTGAAAATATCAATCATTGCTGCTGGGTTTTTTTTAAATTTTTTAAAAAAATGTTGTTTTTTCCCCAATACAATTTTTTTTTCTACTGTACATGGAAACATCACTGCTGTTTTTGATCAAGGATGATAGATAAGGGTCAGCATAATAATTCATGCTCAAAAAAAGTCCCAGGGCATAGTGGTTATGCTGAGATCAGTTTCTATTAACTGGAGAAGGTGTTTGCTCAAACAAGAGCATGAGATTGCAGATTACGTTACTGATAAGACAGTAGATTCCGGAACACAGGTCAGAGAAGCCCCTTCTGTTCCTAGAGATGCCTGGACAGACCAGTTTGGGGCCACTGATGACCTAGGATACGGTCAGAGAATGGGGCCCAAGAAAGGTGGTCACCGTCACTAAGCAATGCTCACAGAGGTATGGAGATGCTTACCCTGAAGAAGAGAGGGCTCAGAGGGGACAGAGTAGAAAATGATTCTAACAAATTATAGTTGGTCTGAAAATGAAACTGGTTACCTCAGACAGTCCTGAGTTATTCATTCCACGTTTTCTGACAGAGGCTTGATGACAATGACAAGGCATAACCTGGTCCCTGTCTGCTCCTGCAGTCTTCTCCTTTCTAATGTACTCTAGCTTCAGCTCCAGGCAGGCTGAAATTGTGGCCACTTCCTGAAAGATCCATATTCCTGTTCTCACCTCTTCACCATGCAGAAGCTCCCCTCAAGTCCCCAACCCTGCTTTCCCCATGATGGGTCTCCATTCATCCTCTATCCATATTTAACCAAATGCCCCTTCGGGAAGATCTCCCCTGCAACCTACCCCAGGAGGGCTCACTGCCCCTCTTGATGGCTTCCCACAGTATCCTCTATTTCTCCAGTTAAAATGCCAGCGACCATGCAGTAAGGGTACATACTAAGTGAATGCATGGATGACCTGGTCTGTGCCACGCGCAACGTTAGGTGTCTTTAAATTTGTCATGCCATGTAATCCTAAAGGAGCCTTGTGTATTTGGTGCTATTAGCATGCCCATTTAACAGACAAAGACACTGATGTGTAAACAGGTTAACTGCCATTTCAGTAAGCAAATCCAGAGTAGTGTGATTCCCAAACTCACACCTTCCATCCCCTCCCCCGCCCCTACACTGCTGTCCAGTTCAAGTCTGTTGTGCCATGTGGGTGCTGAGGAGGCTCTAAGGAGACCAGTTGATCTGACTCCCTCTGAGATGCCCTGTGATTCTGTGATACAGGGACTTCAGGGCCCTAATGGAACTGTGCTCACACCCCCGGCAAGTCACTAACTAGAGGGGTGTTGATGAGCTGTGCACGTCATCTCTGAGTCCTAGTTTCTTCTCTGGCCATTGGTGAAATAATGACTCTTCCCAGACGTTCAGAGGATGAAAAGGAGAAGCTGTAGGGAAGACACCGTGCAGGGCGTCTAGCATGACGAAAGATTCTGTGAAGGGTCAGGAGTCTCCCCTTTCCTGAAGGCAGCAATCTGTCTGGGCTACCTTGTGCCAGTTAAACGGCACGGACTTGGTAACTCCTGTTTTGGTTAAACTGCTTTCATTTTTTTTTTTTTTTTTAAAGGGGAATCTGAGTTTTTGTTGGCAAGTGATTGAACAGGCCTCGGCCCAGCTTCTGGGCCCTGCAGTCCATTAGGGAATTTACGAGGGGAGGTGGGGGACCATCAACTCAAGTACTCCCTTCAGAGGCAGTACTTACAAAGCCATCAATTTCCTTAACAAAGACCACTGGCTTAAAGGCCCCTTAAAGCAGCGTTATTTACACAGTTCTCCACTTCCCTTTGAATTCTCTGCCTGGGGGGCGGCTTACCTGCAGTCCTTCCCAGCTCCTAGTTAATTAGGCTCCCTCCCAGAAAGGAAAGCAAGGGGAAACTAGAATTTGGTTTTGAAAAGCCGCTCAATTTGGGGGTTATTAGAGAGTTCACCAAAGCCACTGACGCTGCCTACCCTTATGCTTACACTGATGCTAAGGTTCTAAAACGGGTGGCCACAGGGACGCTGCTTTGTAGGAAGGTGAAATAATGCTCAGAGAATATTAACGGCAAACACACCTACGGTGCTTTTTAGCTCTGTGGTGTATCAATATTGTAATACTGCCGTTTTATATATGCCACAGTAAAACAGCCCCCACCCCGGTTTATGGCAGAACTGGGATTTGAACCAAGCAACCAAACTCCGGAGCCTGGGCATGGAACCACCATACTAAGCTACAAAACTTTGGCCCCGAGATGACAGCTAGAAAGTGGAAAGGCTGTGATTCCAACTGAGGTTTGTCTGACTCTAAAGTTCTGCCACACTTTGTTGCCTAAAAAATAAAACTGTCTATTAAGAAATATATCCTTCCTTCACTCGTTTATTCTATATTTACTGAGCCACAAATTATCTGCCAGGTCCTGGACGGAATCCTGGCAAGTTGGATGAATTAAACCAGGCTCGGCACTCCAGGAGCTCAGGGGCTAGTGAGAGAGGGAAGGAAGGAACTGATTGGCTACATAGGATTTTGTTCTGAGGTAGGAGATGCTTCAGGATCACAGAGGAAGGACCTTCCATCCAGCCTCATCCAGGATTGAGGTTTCCCTGAGGAGGCAACACCTGGGCTAAACCTTTGTCAGGAGGGATGGGAAAAACACATTCCAGGCAGGGGGGCTCTGTGAACAAGAGAAGGAAGCTCCAAACAGGGTAGCAGGTGCAAAGCACAGAAGACGCTGAATGCAACGGTGAGGAATCGAGACTTATCTCCAAGGCAGTGCAGAGCCACCTGTGCTTTCAAAACAAGGTGGAGGGAGTTTCTGTCATGGCGCAGTGGAAATGCATCTGACTGGGAACCATGAGGCTGCGGGTTCGATCCCTGGCCTTGCTCAGTGGGTTAAGGATCCAGCATTGCTGTGAGCTGTGGTGTAGGTTGCATACGTGGCTCGGATCTGGCGTTGCTGTGGCTCTGGCACAGGCTGGTGGCAACAGCTCCGATTGGACCCCTAGCCTGGGAACCTCCATGTACCACCACAGGTGCGGCCCTAAAAGGACAAAAGAAAAAAAAAATCAAGGTGGAGAGAATGATGTTTGCATCTGGGGAGGCTGGATTTCATTATACTGGAGGATAGACTGGAACAAGCAAAGATGGGGAGCCAGGAGCCCATTAGAATTCTTGTACAGGAGCCCTGGTCAGAGCTGAAGTTAGGGGAGTCAGAGTGAGTCCCTCTCTCAGGTAGGGAGAGAGAGGAGGGATTGATTAAAGAGGGGAAGTGTTCAAGGTGAAATGGGCAGAATGGGGTGACCGGGTGTGGGAAATGACAGAGAGGAAAGAGTAAAGGAAGTTTCCCAAGCTTCCAGTTTAAATGTATGGTTGGCTAGTGGCACCAGCAGTTGAGAGTGAGAAAAACAGGAGCTGCAGCAGGTCTAGGGAGAAAATGGTAAGCTGTCCATTAGAAGTGTCCAGTCTGAGCACCTGGGAGGCATCTGATAGAATCATCAGATATACGAGTCCATAGGTCAAGAAAAATGCCTCAGACTGAAGACAGAGATTTTGGTGTTTGGGGTTTTGAGTAACAGGGTCAGGGAGAGAAGGGGAAGTGAGCCTGCTGTGGAATCTGGGAGAATGACTATTTAAAAGGGAGGCAGGACAAGTCTGTGTAGGGATGGCCAGAGAGGTTAAGGAAAACTGGAAATAGGTAACATTTCCGAGGCCCCGGAAGTTCAGAAGTTCATGAAAGAGCCAGGTCACTTGAGAGAAAACATACTGGAATACATATCCACTTAATCGTGCTCTTTAATATAACCCCCTTTGTGGCCTGAGTGATGATTCTCAACTTCCTGCTTGACCTCTTCCAGGGACAGGGTGTTCTTTACTTGAAAGAACACGATTATTATTCTTAATAACCATAAGAATCAATATTTACTGATCCCTTTTTGAAGAATAGGAATTATCCCACACCCAGCAGATACGGCAGCCTCAGTGCCTTAGCGCGGACCTGACATGTAAGAGGCGTTCAACGTATGTGTGATGGCTATTCATAAATGCATAAAAAAATATATCATAGCTATCCTATAAAATAAGGAACTTCACTCCTGCTTCGCAGCTGGAAAAAAGATGTTTGGGGATCAAGCCTGGAGAAGTGGTCCCCATTGTCGCTGGGTCAGGTCCACTGGCTTCTCCTCTTTCTCTGTCTAGGAGTCGTCTTGGCAAGAGGCACAAAGACAGATGAGAAATTCGAGGGGTACAAGATGCTGGGGGCAGCCCTCTCATCGGAAATGAGGCTGAACCCTCGGGTAAGAACGCGTGGTTTTGGACTCTTGAACTGAGGGACCAGCTCCAGCCAGCACCGATTACAGTCCTGCCAACAGCAGTTGAAAGTTTAGTTCAATCTTATGGATAATTTAGGCCGGGTTTCTGACTGGTGTTGAAAGCCAAAAATCACTGATTTCTCTTCAGGACAGTTTGCCAAGAGTACTTTGTTGGCCCTGGAAGAGCATCCGACTGGGCGGGGCGGAGGCTGATCTTAAGACACTGCGCCTAGCTTGTCATGCTTCTGCCCAGAAACCACTGCTTGCTGTGGGATCACATCTCCCCACGTACCCACCCTGGCACTTCCCTGAGTAGCCTTCTTTAGGATGGGTCTGCTCACAGTACCACAACAGAACCCTCATTCTGGACCTTTATAGGGGCAGAGCCGCTGCACCTGGTCTTACTGACCCCAGGGGGCTTTCATAGACTCACCTTTCCTCTGACCCCAGGGGTTTTTCATCCTCCTGGTGTCCCCTCACCAATCTCAGCACATCTTTAATGAACCTTCTCTCTCAAGTCCCCCAAGAAGGACTGCTGCTGCTGCATCTGGCCCAGCACAGAGCTTTGTATGCAGCAGGTGCTTAACACAGACACACTTTTGTGTGAGAAGGGTCACCTTTGTTTCAAGCTGTCGTTCCAGGACCCCTGTGGCTGCTGCCTTGGGGAAAAAAGAGAAGGCACCGCTAGCACTAGAGAGGGGGGCTGCAGATACCAGGCAGGGAATATTTTTTCTTTCTTTCTGGCAAATTAACATTGAAAATCCAGTCCCCTAAAAATTACCAGAATTTCGGATTTGCTTTATCTTAATTTCTCCTTGGTACTTAATCAGTCGAAGCCAAGAAAAAGTTGCATTTGGTTTCTCTCTCTGTTAAGTAGTTAATGATCTGTAAACAAACACTTCAGACAGTGTTTCTTAGAGACCCTTGGATACTTTTGTCATGTGGAATTCCTTTTGCACCTTGCTTGGTTTCCCCTTCTCATTATCTGTTTGCTGGTAGGCTGTTCAGCTTTTGAGAGGTCACATTTTTTATTAGATAATCTTAATGATTAAGAGGTAGCATAAATTTGTGGTTAGGCCTGAGGGTTTAAGAGCCAGACCTCCGGGGTTGGAATCTCTTACTGGGAACCCTGAGTAAATGACTTAACAATGGCTTAACATCTCTGTGCTTTTTCCTTATTTATAGGGTCAACGCAATTAATCAAAGGAGTTATGGGGGGAAGCATTACATTAATTAATACGGAGCAATCTTTACTGCTATGACTACAGTTTGAGATGACGACGAGCTAGAAGAAGGGTGGATATACACACACACATGTCTCATCACTCTTACTTGTCTTGAAGATCGTATTTCTGAGGAGGGCACAGGCTCCTCTAGTTCTGGAGTTGGGCGGATCTTGGTTCAAGTCCCAGTTCTGCCCCTGCTTTACCCCTGCTTCAAAGCAGTCATTTCATCTCCCTGAGCCTCAGTTTCTTCTTGTGTAAAATGGGAGTAACAACCCCTGCCTTCCTGCAGCCTCAAGAAGACAGAGAAAGGAAAGAGAAGTGTCCTGTGTGGGGTAGACTCCCGGCAAGGGATGTGACACTCGCCAAAATTTGTTTCCTCTTGTGCTGGTTTTCCAGCTCAATAAATAGTTACTGAATGGAGGTCACTTTCTCAAAAGCCACTTAAACAGGTGCGACTCTGTTGTCTCATCTGGCAAGTGGTGATGACAGTTCCTGGTTGCCAGAGGTGCTGTGGGTTTGAAATGAGACAATGTAGTAGGTTCTTCATAAATGTCCACATGCCCCCTTCCACAGCCAGGGAGGATCCAGGATCCTTTGGCCACTCTCCTACTTCTGGGTACCATTTGACTCAGTGCATCAGACAGTGCCTAGCTCTGGCTGGATGCTGAGAACACAGGGGTGGGCAGGGCAACTTCTTCTTTAAAGGGAAACCGACGGGTAAACAAACAAAAAATGTGGGGAGTGAATGTCATTACAGCTAAGCTGCTATAGGTCGAGGGGCGAGATGGATGAGACCCATCCTCTGCCCTCTCTCTCCTGCCCTGTTGTCTGTAGTTGGCTGTTCTTTCTCCCACCTACAGACTCATCCATCTACACAGCAGTTGGTCAGCAGCTTTTTCTGTACAAGGCCAGAGAGTAAATATTTTGGCTTTGTGGGCCACACAAGGTCTCTGGGAACTTGTCCACATTGAGACCAAGGGGCACAGTTGTGTTTCAGTCAAATCCGATCTACCCAACAGGCAGCACGTCAGGTTTGGCCATGGGCAGAGTGTTCTGCGCCCTGATCCAGGCAAGCATGCACCTGCCTGCCATGCCCGGGACAAGGCTTGGCTGCGAGTATAGATGGCACACAGAGGATTGCCTTCTCCTTTCATGCCCGAAGCAGCCTCTCCATGGGCCTCAGGGCCTGGAGGAGTAGTGCCTGCAGGTCCAGCCTCTTTTCTCTCCCTCCTTTCTTAGCACCCAGCTTGACCTCCTCAAAGCTCTTTCCTGCCTCAAGGATTCAACAGTCTGAACTTCTTGCAATCCTCACTCTGTCACTCTGCTCCCCATCTCCCCAACGTGTCCACTTCCTATTCAGCCTTTGAGTTTCAGCGTGGATGCCGTGTCCCCAAGGAGACCTCCCCTGGCCCTTCCACGGGAAGGGGGTCCTTCACTTACAACTCCCCCTCCCCCACGTATTTCCGCTCCATGGCATTTCCAACAATTACACCTCAGTGATTATTCTGGTGTCATTTCCCTGGCCTCCCTACTTTACCACTATTTCCTTTGTAACTAGCACAGTGCTTGGCACACTGCAGGCATCAATGAATGTGTGAATAAACGGCATGACGTGATCCAGCAGCCAATCTGCCCCAGCTTCTGTCTGGTTTTGGTGGCACATGTTGGAACACATAGCCAATTTATTCTGCAGATTATAGCAGTGGGGTTTCATGCAATCCTGACTGTCCATCCATCATTTTATTTTAAGCATATTACTTCTCTGTCCAGAAAGAAAAGGAGGATACAATTAGGCTTATATCCCTCACTTGCTTAATATTTCAATTTCCCCCAGGGCACTCCATTCAAGTGGAGATCACAGCTCATGAATATTAAATGTTTCTTCCAACCCACAGTGGTCCCCAAGAAAGAGCAGAGAGCCAGGAGCTAGGAAAGACCCCTGCCCCCAGGTCTCCCCCCCTTCTCCTGGGCTACCTTGATCATGATCGCCCAGAGGCACAACAAGGCACCTGAATGGGCAGGCAGGTTTCTGGTCACTTTAAATGCCACAAAGAAGCCCTTGTTCTTGGCTACCGAGATTCACCTGCCTTGGATGCAGACTGCATTTCAAATGCATACATCAAAGTTTGGTCTTAATTCTTCCAATTCAGGAAAGCTCTGGGTCCTTCTGAGCCTGATTCCCTCCCTCAGAGTCAGGAGGCCATCCTGGGCTGAGGGCAAGAATTCCTCCCTTCTGGCTCAGAGGCCATCCTGTTTCTTTTCATTCCTGACTGGCCTCTCTGTGGGGTAGGCCCCCCAGGCTTCCAAAGGAGGTGGTAAGCCGTGGTTTGGGGCTGGATGGCAAGCTTGATCCTAACCGGTGCTGACTCAAGGGTGTTTGAATGCATCCATCAGACCTCCTGGCTGAGGACTTCAGATCTTTGGGCCGCCCCGCACAGCAGCCTTCCGCCCCATCGCCTCCCTTCCCTGCGCCTTTGTCCCCTCAGTGACCCCCTCTGACCCTCTGGGTTAAAGGAATTCCTTTCTCCTCCCCAAGCCCTCATTTCTTTTAAAATGCACAGTTTAAAAACAATAACGATCCGGGATTTAAATTCTGGAAGTCAGGGCTGACAGGGCCCTGGGGAGCTCATCTAGTGCGCCCCCATCACCTTACAGCTGGGGAGAATGAGATCAAGGGACCTCTGTCACTTCTCATGATGGCAGAATTCTGCTCAGGACCACTCTTTCCAGAGAGGGACCCGTGGCCTTTGCATCCCTCACCATGGAGATGGGCGGTGAGGACGGAGAAGATGAGGCAGCGTTAACTGACCGTGTTGAGTGCCCACGCACTGCCATGCACTGTGCTGGATAGCTGCTATTTCCATCTCTCTCAACAGAACTGTGTTATCATTATGTCCATTTCCCAGAAGAGAAGACGGAGACTCAGAGAGAGGATGGGGGATGCCCAAGATGACCCAGGTAGTAATGGTGACTGATAGACTTTGACCTCAGGCTCCTCTGGTCGCCTGCACATTGCCATGACAACGGGATGAAGCGTCAAACTCCTCCCACGCTAAAAAACAATGTGACTATATTCAATGGAGGATGAGCCATTAAAAGCAAAAACACAGCCCCCCACACAGAATGGCCCTGTGTCAATGGCATGCGCTTTGTGCAGCGGAATGTTTATAGGGTGATAATAACTGAAAATTGTCATTTTCATGACTCATGAAAAAGGCACAGGAAGGACGTGTACATTCACTTTTGTTTCCTGCTGTGTCCATGGCACCAAAGCAAAAATAGTGAAAAAGAGGCTCTCTACTGCTTTTTGGGGGGTTTGTCTGGATGCTGGACTTGGTCTTTAGTAGCAGGCAGGCTGGATTTAAGGTCTTCTCTGACAGTCATTAGCTGTATGACCTAGTGCCTGAGTTTCCTCATCAGCGCAATGAGCATTCTTATTCTGAGTAAACGGAATCGTTGGGAAAAAAGGGGTTCTTAGCACAGAAGCTGGTACAGTTAGGGGCCTAAAAACTGAAATAACTTCATAGTTACATGTACAGCCTCTGCCTATGCACTGTAAATGCCATCTCTGCTATTTCTAGCTGTGTGACCTCAGGCAAGTTACTTAACCTTTCTGAACCTCTGTTTCTTTCCTCTACAAAACTAGAATAATAACATTCTTTCTCTCAGAGGGCTCCGGAGAGGGTCGATATAGCTTTCAGATTAACGATATTAACAATAATAACAACAGCAGCATTAGCAAGCACAGGTACCATACCTATGGGGTCTCATCATTTTACCATGCTTTACATACATAACCTCATCTTACCCTCACAACTGTGAAAAGCAGGAGCTATTACTAACCCACTTTACGGATGAGAAAACTGAGACATGGATAAAGAGTGTTTCAGCCCGGCGTTTCACCCCAAATCCATGTTCTCAATTGCAACAGCGTGTGTCGTTCTGCCAGTACTAAGCATTCTGCCAGTACTGTGCCAGCTGGCAGACCTTCGCCCCGTCACCTTCGTCTCCACTTCCATGATTACCACTAACATTCCTCTTTTCTTTTGTTTAAAGACCTGTCTTCAACTCAAGAGAAGCTTGATTTCAAGAGGGTCTATGGGTGAAAGTCCCTCCGTTTTCCACAAAGGGAGGTCTGAGGGACTGGGTGCCACTGAGAGACGTTTTATTTATTTATTTATTTATTTGTTAATTTCAGTTTTTTTCTTTGTAAGGTGAGAGGTGGACCATCTATTATGATTTCACATTGTTGGAAAGAAAAAGAATAAATAAAGGCAACTCCCAGCAGAGCCCACTCTTCCTCGTCTTCCACGGCCCTGCCCCCTACCAGATGCTGTTTTCCTTTTTAGTCATTGTTGTTCCAAAGTCTCATCAGAACATCCACCAAGAAGACATGGCGATTCATCTTCTTGTTTTCTTTTCTCGCCTTGGCTAGGAGCAGGCCAGGGCGGGCGGCGTGACAGAGGGGCCGCAAGGCTGGCTGACCCCCGCCCCTCCCAATGACTGGTGGGGAAGTGGATTGATCCCTCCTCCGCCCCCTTATCTGCTTGCAGATAATTGAGTTATTGGCCCTGGCTCTAGGACAGGGCTAGAAATGTGGTGTCTGGACCACAGACAAAGTAATGCTAATGGCAGGGAATGGGGGGAGGGGGCAGTGGGGAGGGGGCAAGGAAGAGAGACAGGCAGGGAGTGTGTGTGTGTCTGGGAGAGACGACGTGGGGGTCCGCTGGCTTTGTTTTCATAACTGTATATCAGCATCAAGCAGGATTTGAAAGCCCAAAGCCCTTAAATGGATGTTTAACAAATTGAGGATTGCTCACTGTCAGACAGGGAAAGAAGCCTGAGGGCCCCCCACCCTTTGTCTCTGACCAAGGGAGAAAATGAGGCTCAGAGATGAGATGCAAAGCTGCAACCTAGGTTCTGGAGTCTGAGCTGAGACCTGGACCAGCTCTCCTGAAGGATGCTGGGTGGTGAATCAACACCTATGAGGAGTCCTCCACAATCGCACCTCCTGTCATGGATTAAACATCATCTCCGAAGGTAGTGCATTTCTAGCACCCACTCAAGATCTATTACTGAGTATTACCCCTTTTGGGGATGCTTCACCTTTTGTCTGATGAATTTGACCATTACCTTCCCTCCTTCAGCTTTTATCAGCAGCCTGTCTGTAGTTTATGACTCAGGGCTTTAGAAACAGAATTCCCAATGCTATGAACAATGCCTCCAGCCAGAGCCTGTGGGGATGGGGTGTGGGGAGTTATCACTTTACTGATACCACATTTTTTTAGCTGAAACCTCATGCCTGGTGTATGTTATATTTTAAAAAGGGGGAGGGGGGAAGGACAAGATAATTTCCACATTGCCGAGGATGCAGCCTCATTGCCTAAGAGGTCTTGTGGGTGGTGTTCCTTTTAACAAGCAACTTATTATGTGTTGGGAGATGAGGGCCCAGGGGGTGGGAAGTGGGGAAGGGAAGTCCCAGGGTGTTGCGTAATAACACAATGGCACCTTGGGAATACTTCCGGATGTGTGGGCTTCTCCAAAGTGAATGAGAATGCCACCATAAATCTGTCACCCACCCTCACACTGGTGTTACCAAAGCCAGGAAAAACATTAGCCCAACTCCATGGTTGGTGACAGAAAATTAAAAAAGAAGAAGAGGAAGGAAGGAAGAAAATAAATGGAAAGAAGGAAGGGAATCATTCAGCTGGGGGAGGCAGAGTAGAGAAAGCAGAGGCTGTCCACTGAGTCTGGAGGAGGGATCCCAGCTCTATGAGCTGTGTGCCCTTGAGCAAGTTAAGGCATCCAGTAGGTCTCAGATCCCTCACCTGGACATAAAAGACCTTATACAGTCTCACCTTAAACAGAGGCGCATGACTGACATAGGGCCTGCCACCTCATGGTGGACTATTGCTGACCATCAGGCCCCCACCCCAATGCACCCACCACCCACACCAGTATACCCAGAGGAAAGTAACAGTTAATGTGCATCAAGCACATCCAACTTGCTAGGAATGGGGCTAAACCTCACAGTATCTTATGACAACAATCTTCGGTCGGGATTCTAAGTGACAGTCAACAGAAAGCAACTTGGGCTAACTTAAGCAAAACAAGCAAACAAACAAAATGTATTCAAAGAATATTGGATACTTATGGAAGACTCCCTGGGAGGGCTGGAGAGTGCTTTGATGCCCCATCCCAAGCTCAAGATTAGGTCCCAGGGCTAAGCCTATGAAGGCATCTCAGAGCTAAGGCTCCACAAAGTCATGTCAGCCCTAAAGCTAGATGCCATCACGGGTACGTTGGAAACACATGGACTGTGGCCATTCCCACCATCATCATCAAAACGATTTCTGCACAGTCTCTAGGTCTTCTGATTCAGTCTTGGGTTGGTGTGTCTGTTTGGGGGTCAGGGGAGAGGGTAGGTCACGTGCCCATATTCAGCTTCAAGGGGTACTAGGAAGAGGTGTTTGCATTATTGATTTCTGCCTCTGTATTATTACAATAAGGAGAGTTCTTTCCTAAATCTAGGAAAGGTATTCAGATAGTAAGTGTCCACAAGAACTGGTAAATATCTTCCACAATTAAATCCTAGGGTTGTTACCATTTTCTGTATGAGGACATTGAAGCTTAGCCAAGGTCACATGTCTAAGCCATGGTCTAAACCCAAGGCAGTCTCATGCAAGCCTGTTGTCTTGGCTACCATCTTGACCACTGTCTTGACACAAGTAATGATGAAAACAACAGCCACCCCGGCAAAGCCTCTCACACGCCAGCCCCATTTCTCTGACTCATTAAAGTTGGATCTGCTGGGAGCCACAGATTTGCTGTCCATTTCTCAGCTATTCTTCCTAGAGCCATGGAGTCTGTCCCTGGAATACAGTTCCTAGGAGCTGGGATCTCTGCACAGACTCCTTTCTTCCTGGTTCATCCCGTATCTCTGCATGTCTCTATAATGCAATTCTAAGTGGTGAGGTTGGGGTGCATAGCTGAGGCCCTTCTTCTAACACGACCACACTCAATATGCCGCGGGAACAGAGAGCTTTCCCTGGACACCCTCCACACCACTGATGGTTTTGTGTTCCAGTCCATTAATTCATTACGTGAATTGTTCCATAGCAGTGTGTCCCCTGCTCACCCCCAAGGCCCAACAAAATGGAGAGCTGACTTTTAAGAAAAAATGTTTTTCAGGAAGCTCAGCACAGTAAGCTCTGAAGTCAGACTCTGGGTTGAAATCCCAGTTCTACCTCATTAATGCATATCCCCTATTCACCTCCCCGTGCCTCAGTGTCCTCTTTTGTAAAAGCAGGGAAATAAAAGAGTTGCTATGAGAATGACAATTTATAAATACGCTTGGCATATACTATGATTGGGTGTTGATTAAAGCGCATCATCAGCAGCAGAACACGTAGGATCTAGTAGAGAATGATAGCAAATAGTTAGGATCTCTGAGGCTCCAAGTCTCTGAGGCAAGTTCCCTCATTTTCACTCCTCTCCTCATAAGCATTTCAGCCAACACAGCTTGAAAAGCGTGATGGACTGCGGTCATTGTGGCCAAAGCGTAGGTAGGGAAGGAACACCCAGGAAGGTAAAGCAAGACAGGACTGCACTCAGTCTCCCAGGCCCTACCACTGTATGCATAAAATTCAGTGATTTTCCTATGAAATGTTATACTTTTCACCTCTTTGCACTAGGCTCCAGCAACCAATACTATCCAAGACCCCAAGACCACAGACCAGCAAACATTGTCTCCAAAGGGCCTGATATTTTAGGCATTTTGGCCCATGGGGTCTCTGTTGCAACCACTCAACTCAACAGTTGTAGCAAAACAGCAGCCACAGAGAGTAAGAAAGGGGGGTGCTGCATTCCCAAACACTTTCTTCACAAAGAGGGGCAGTTGATCAGACCGGTTCCACGGACGGTAAGTGTCCTCACTTTACCCTCTCCTACCTTCTTCCAGAAGCACTGGAGTCACATGCCATTCTCATGCCCGTAAAATAGGTGGACGTTTCCTGGCAAGATCTGAGTGTGATGGTGGGTGTCGTGAAGATGATGGCAAAGGTGAGAGTTGGTTCAAGCAGAGCTCACAATTATGAGAAATAGTCACACCTCTTGGAAATTGTCCCCCAGAGCTGGAGGTAAGGCTCTTGGAGAGCATCAAACCCAATCCTTTCAGTTTATGGGAGGTGACCTGAGGCCCAGAGTAGGGAGGTATCTTGGCCAGCTTCAGGCAGCATAGCTGGGACCAGAGCCTGTTTTTCTCAAATTTAGTCCGAAGCCCTTTTCATCCTACTGCTGGGCTAATATCATCAGGTTTTCTTACGGATTATACTCAAATCAACAGAGAACACAACAAATCTTTGTCCTTTAAAAACCAAAGGCCCTGCCTGTACACTCTTTCATCCTCCCTCTCTCCCTCCAGGTCTTTCTTTCTTCCATCTACAAACAGTGGCCAGACACCTCCACTGTGTGGCTCAGTCCCACCCCGGATGCCAAGGAGACAGCAGGTGCTCAATAAAGGCGTCCTGGAATGGAATAAAAGGCAAATGACACACGGTAAAGACCTCGTGGAGCTCACAATATACCAGGAGAAGAAAGGTCTAAAAGCTCCCCTGCAATGCACTGCAAACGTGAGGACCTGATGACATTTCCTTCCCTTTAGTCCTCCTAGAAAATTGCCTTTCTGTGAGAAATCTTCCCACCAATGTTTTCATCCCTTCCTTAGAAGGAGCACCTCTGTCTTTTGTACTTGCAAATGAATTGTGATTAGTTTTCACCTCCAGCCCAAGGGATTAGCCCAGGGACCTTTGATCTTCAGGTATCGATTTGCATCTTAAAGGAAGTATGATCTCATCTGGACCAGCTCAAAATTCCATCCCTGCCCCCCCAACCCCTGTCTGTTTACCAGCCCCAGGGCTGACCAGGGCCTCCCAAGTGGGGCTAAAACAACAGGATCAGCTAGACTCCTGGAGAAGGCAGAGGAAAACAAATTTCCCATTTGACTCCTTAAAGGTGGGAAAAGGCCATTTGCTTTCTAAACACAGGCTGGTCTGCTATTTCTCTTCCCTCAAGTCAGAGAGACTGTCCCTGGACCCTGGCTAGTGGTTGTGCAGCATGGTGAGCTAAGCTTGTGTGTGAGAATCAGACAAAATCGGGTTCAAGTCCTGGTTCTGTCTTCAATCACTTCTAACTGGTGTGACTCTGGACAAGTCTTATAATCCCTCTGGGCTTTTGGGTTTTCAAATCTCTAAAGTAAGGATAAAAGCCTTTAAAAAATCTATACTAATAACCCTGGACAGCTGGCATGAAGGACAATAACCTTTGCAAGGTAAAGCTGGATCAACAGAGTGAACCATCATCTATGAGCCCATAAGCTGC
Source organism: Phacochoerus africanus (assembly GCF_016906955.1). Classification (NCBI taxonomy): domain Eukaryota; kingdom Metazoa; phylum Chordata; class Mammalia; order Artiodactyla; family Suidae; genus Phacochoerus; species Phacochoerus africanus. Next base: position 258,623,480 of record NC_062545.1, on the reverse strand, counting down.
ATGAGGGCAGAAATACCTGCCACGTGTTTGTGTCCACTGCTGTGGCTGTTTTAGTGCCTAGAACAGAGTCTGGCCCCTAGGCGGCGTTCAATAAACACGCGTAATAGAAAGGAGGGAACCACCATTTAGTGATAACCACTGCTGTCACTGTAACTGATTAGCCACTCTGCATTGTCCACTTCTCCAGCCAGACCCAGAGAAATGATAAAGGCTTACCAACGCAATTGAAGGAAACTTCCTGTCGGCAGAAGAGGGAGCAGCCATCCCCGCTGACCTTGTTCATGTCATCGCATTCTTCACCTTCGCTTCTGCAGAGTGGATACAGAAGGGACATTCATCAGATGAGCTTCAGAACCACAGCTGGACATGGAAAAGTCCCTCTCTGGGGCCATGAACTTTCTGATGAGGCCTTGGGTAAGTCCCTTTCCCTGTCTGAGCGTCTGTTTCTTCAAAATGAGATGAGTACCAGGGGTAAATGGAGGAGATTCTATTACATTTGCCTTATTGTGTCTTTCTTTCTCACCTCCCCCCCCCTCCTTTTTTTCCTTATTGGCCGCACCTACACATATCAAAGTTCCCAGGCCAGGGACTGAATCCTACTCACAGCCTTGACCTGTACCGCAGCTGTGGCATGGCAATGCCAGATCCTTTCACCTACCACATTGGGCTGGGGATGAAACCCACACCTCAGCAGTGACCCGAGCTCCTGCAGTGGGATTCTTAACCCACTGTGTCACAGCGGGAACTCCTTATTGTGTGTTTCTCGTGGCAAAGGAGAATCGCTGCTTCAGACTCATTCACTGAGCGCTCCTCAGCTGAGTTAGCAAGTCAGAGGGGAGAATGACAAGGGCGAAGGGACAAAGGATGGAGAGACCTCGGTCCACTGTGCCTGAGAAATCTCACCTCTCTTTTAAAACAGTACACTGGAAGGACATTTTGGAGTCTCTACAATATAAATGCTATTCTTCACCGTGCCCTGCCTTAGCCCTGTCCTCTGCCTCTTGTGCACTTAAAGGTAAAGCTGTTTTCCATACACTTGCTCAGGTTTCATCTTCCTTAGATCAGAAAACATTGCCTTCTCCCCTGGGTGTGTCATTTTATGGTATCGAGAACTTCAAGCCCTATGCTCTAGGAAATACAATGCTCCCCCCCACCCCGCCCCCAGCTTTTTTTTTTTTTTTTTTTTTTTTTAGGAATTATTTCCATCACCTAAGGAAGATTCTGCAGTGGCTAGGAAGGGCAGAAAATAAGCCATGTTCTCTGAATTCAATGTAGGAGAGGAGAAGGAGGAGGAACATCTGAAAAACTGGATGGGCTGCCACTTTCTAAAAAACCCCCATCCTCTGAGAACTAGAAACTTGGGTTCAGGGAGTTCCCATTGCAGCACAGTGGAAATGAATCTGACTAGTATCCATGAGAATGCGGGTTCGATCCCTGTCCTTGCTCAGTGGGTTAAGGATCTGGCATTGCTGTGAGCTGTGTGTAGGTCACAGATGTGGCTTGGATCTGGTATTGCTGTGGCTGTGGTGTAGGCCGGCAGCTGTAGCTCCAATTTGATCCCTAGCCTGGGAACTTCCACATGCCGAGGGTATGGCCCTAAAAAAAAAAAAAAAAAAAAAAAGAAAAGAAAAGAAAGAAAGAAACTTGGGTTTAGATCCCCATGTTCCAAACTAGCTGCGAGATCTCAGACAAGCCCCCCGCAACGCCCTCTCATCTTCCTATTTTGGACTATTTAAATCAGTGACAATGAAAAATAATTAAACTTTCCATTCCTTAGTCATGGTGAGTACATTTCAAGTCCTCAATAGCTGGATGTGCCTGGTGGCCACTGTATGGGACAATACAGAATCTATTCCCACTGTGGTAGAGAAGCCACCAGCCAATGCTATTGGAGATGCTGACACTCAGTCTTCTCATGGGCTAAAATGAAGAGAACTATGCCTACTCCTTAGAGCTGGTGCAAGGACGGAATATGACCTAATGTGGCTGGCCCAGCGTGTGACACAATGGATGCTGAGGGAGGCACAGCTCCCCTTCTCACCTGGTCCTGGGAGGTCTCCACACAGTGGGTGGTAGTTGTCCCTCCTTGACCAAGATGGGACCTGTCACAGCATGGAAAAGGCCTACAGACTCTACCTTCCACCAGGGCAATTAACACTGGGAAATGTTTGTTGCTTTCAGGAGGTGTCCGAGTGGCAGGATGGTGCCTTGTCGTTGATCCTTATGATGAGTAGGTCATTGCATGGATCTTGGAAGAGCCATCCAAGTTCTCTCCTGTCTGCAGACCCATGAACAGAGAATTCTATATTCCAGGCTGGGCCCATATTCCAGTCTCTGCCAGCAAGTCATGCCTGCTGGAAACTGATGATAGCCTGTGCTTCCTAGCTATTTCATGAGTTATCTGGGGAGAGGTTTTTTTCTTTTTTTCAACCTGGGCTGGATTCCCTAAGCCACAAAGAATACTTCTAGCCTTCCTTCACCACTCCAACAGTGTGTTCTACTGGTTTAGGTAAAATATCAGGGTCACCACAAATATTGTCGAGGCGTCATTAGAGGCAGGATCTGAGAAACCTTCTTGGACCTCCCAGACTGGAGGGGGTGGTGGTCCCTGAGTCCAGAGGCAAGGGGCTCCATCTATCACAGCTCTTCTCACATTGACTGCCTCCTCCTGTTACTTGAGAGTATCCTATCCTAGGTGTAAAGATGCCAAGGGCTGTGACAGAGTCTTGGTCAGCTTGGCACCCCCAATGCCTGGCACAGGGTCTAGGACAAACCAGCACAGCCTCTCCTCCACTCATTTGATTAGCAGGGCTGTGGGTCACAGCGAGGCAGTGGTGAATCTAGAGAAGAAACTGAACTCTGAGCTCAAGGCTTGGTTCTGCCCCTTACTGGGTGTGTCAGCATTAGAAAACCTTGTGCAAGAGGGGTCCTTTCATAAAATACGGTAATAAGACCTACCTCAAAGGTTGTCGGAAGGACTCAAGGAGAGAATAATGAAGCATAGTGCCTCCTGCCTCGTAGAGGCTCAATAAATATTTATAATTGTCATTATCAAAACATTCACCCAGTGCTTTCAGCCCCCAGGGGCTTCACAGAATGTTGAGTTGAGTCTACCTGTATTTCTTTGTAAATTCCTTTGCATATATATAGCCAATTAGCATGTCTCGTCCCATGAAAAATCCAATTAGCAAAGATGACATCCCTTCTTTGCCTCCAAGTTTATTATATTTTAGTTTTTTGCTTAGGGGATCATCCATAAGCTGCATTCAGCTTTCTACAAAGTGGGTCAACAACTATTTGGTTCCTGCAGGGAACCTAACAAGGATTTGATGTCCACGTTGCCTAAAAATTCTAGGTTTTAAAAAAATACTAAAAAAGCCAAACAAACAAACACTTTGTAAAGAATACTCTTTAAATTACTAGTAGTAGTAGTAGTAGCTTTAGATCAGTGAGAAGAATAATATTTTTGGCAGAGTTTTCCCAGTGACTCCAAAACGGACAGACTAAATTGTAGATCAGGTTCTACCTCTAGTGAGTGTCTTTTTTTTTTAATCCCTGTGCTAAATTAGAAAATCCTAAATCACAATTGTGGGTTATCAGTGATGAAAGTGAGTGTTTCCTAGATATTCAGGATATGCAGCTCAATCTTGGACCCACAAATGATGGGGCAACTTTTCTGGAGATAGTGTTGCTCCATTGTTCAGTGTTCCATCAGACAACAGCTGCATCCAAAGCTAGAAGTCCATGTCCTAATGTGGTAGAGAATGGCAGCTGTATTCCCTGTCCCCAATTTCATTACATTAAGCACCAGAAATGGTACCTTCCTGTTTGGCTGTTGCATTTGGTCGGGGAATTTTAAATATACACAACACTACACCATCAATTTCATGCTCTGGCAAGTGGGGAGGTTTATCTTCTATGCTTGAGAAGTTCAAATTCTTGGCAATCAGGTGGTTTGCCTTGTAATACAACACTTAAAAATCCTTATATTATCTCCTCGGTATTGAACTCAATATTTCAGCTTTGAGATTGTAGTTGTAGGGTATTTAAGGCATGAGTATATATTCCTGAGGTACATCACTTCTGTAAGCCACTTGAAATTGTGCAAACGATCATCAGTGGCCTTATCAGTGCAACATGAAAACAAGAAAGTCATCCTTATTTCAAAAACTTGACTTAGTACCTTTCTTGTAACAGATGTATACTTTTATTTGCTTTCTAGGGTTGCACCCGCGGCATATGGAGGTTTCCAGGCTAGGGGTCTAACTGGAGCTACAGCTGCTAGCCTACACCACAGCCACAGCAATGCCAGATCCAAGCCACGTCTGTGACCTACACACAGCTCACGGCAATGCCAGATCCTTAACCCACTGAGCGAGGCCAGGGATCAAACCCGAAACCTCATGGTTCCTAGTCGGATTCTTTTCTGCTGCACCACAGTGGGAACTCCCTAGACATATACTTTAGTGTGTATGGGGGAGCAGAACCCTGCACATACCACAGATCATTTTGCACAAGTTGAGCAGAAGTAACTCACTGGCCCTCATCTGATCATATCCTTGACATCTACTTCTCCCTTCAATGCTCAGTCATCATCAGAAAACAAACTGCTGGCTAATAATTGGTGGGTATTCCCACACAAAATCTTTCCTTGCATCACTGTGTTATCTTTGCTGTGTTCCTAGCTGGTCCTTCCATCCCACGCTTCCAGTTGATATTACATACCACAAAATGATCGGTACCAAATTAAACTGCTCTTGCCCTTGTGTACTAGTGTGAACCAAAAGAAACAGTCATGAAGCACTTCTCATACACATACTTGTACCACATCTGTGAGCAGATTCATGTTCTGTACATTAGTGGTTTCATCTGACTGTGAAACAAATTCTCTTTTCACTGTCTGTCCCCTTATGGAAATAGTCACTGCATTCCATGTTTCACAGATATGATGTGACACCCAAAAGTGCTATTCAGTGAAGGAATTCTGCCAATAGCTTGTCGCGTCATCTCCATATATAATGTTGATCATGAAATCTGCCGTTAGCTTTAAAAGTTCCTTAGCAATAGTGTGACATGCAACTGTGCTAGCAATAAGGAAAACAATTTTAGCAATAAGGAGCTTAATTGTGAATGATTTTTGGTCTCTTTTTCATCTCTAGGGACAACACAATTCAATTGAGGGCCAGAAAACATTTTTGCACTTATTCTGGAGGAAAAAAAACTCAAAGGTTTACTGTTTTGTTTTGTTTACACAGTGCAAAAATCTTGATGGCTTCTTGCCACTGTTTCTCAGTTGCATAACATCTTGCCCTGTGGACAAGGGAATGAATGGACTGATGATCCAATAAAATTCTCTTTTTAGACACACAGCTTTATATTTTCTAGTCACACTTTTCCTTTTTTTTTTTGGCTGCTCGTATAGAATCTTTACACTTACAGATTCATTTGCCTCCCTGTGCTGATAGTCACATTTGATACTCACTCTGGAGTATTGTTTACTCTATATGGTTTCAACATTATAGAACCTTGGAATTTTTTTTTTTTTGTCTTTTGTTGTTGTTGTTGCTATTTCTTGGGCCGCTCCCGCGGCATATGGAGGTTCCCAGGCTAGGGGTCCAATTGGAGCTGTAGCCACCGGCCTACGCCAGAGCCACAGCAACGCAGGATCCAAGCTGCGTCTGCAACCTACACCACAGCTCACAGCAACGCCGGATCGTTAACCCACTGAGCAAGGGCAGGGACCGAACCTGCAACCTCATGAGAACCTTGGAATATTTTACTATTTTTATGAGCCTCTGACCCACTTTGTAAATTGTTGATAGAACAGGATACAATGGAAATAATAGATACATGTGCAGTTTTAACCCCTATAAATTGTAACCAGCAAAGGACGTAGAAATGTTTTGACCTAGGTGCACTGTGTCTTGTTGACCGTAAGGGCTGGGGTGGAAAAGACTAATAATATCCTTGTGGCACATATAAAACAATTAGCACACACATACAATTGTGTGTTCAAAAGAAGAATCACTGCTTTTCCTTTAAGACCAGCAAACTGCTTTGCAGACAAATTTCTAGACTGCTGGGGACCCCTGGTAACTCATGGCTCATCCACTGAATGGCACCCCACAAACTCTTCTACAGGGCACCCTGACCATCTAGGCCTAATTAGCATCACCCCCACCCCTCTTTAGTGAGACCTACTTACTTCTGGATGATGCCATCACCACAGTACCCACTTCCATGGGTATATATGACAGCAGGTGATGGCTCACTCTCTTCATTGCCTGAAATAGTGATGACCCAGTACTGGTACACACTGCCGAGATGCAGATCCCTGGAAAACATAAAGAAGACTATTAACTACACAGACACAAGGCTGGGGGCAGATAAAATGGATCCCCTTGAGGGTATTTCTACCAGTCTTGCTTGTTTTTGATATCACATGCATATTTAGCTATCCAGTAATTTTCCATGCCTACTGGTAATTAGGGCACTTTCCCATGCATGAGGAGCCACACTAAGATGTCACATCAGAAACAACCTAAATACCCATCAACAGAGGGATGGCTTAAGAAGTTGTGGTATATATACACAATGAAATATCACTCAGCAAAAAAAAAAAAGAATGAAATAATGCCATTTGCAGCAACATGGGTGCAACTGGAGATTTTCCTACTAAGTGAAGTAAGTAAGACAGATAAAGACAAATACGATATGATATGACTTATATGTAGAATCTAAAATATGGCATAGATGAATGAATCTACAGAACAGAAATAGACTCACAGACATAGAACACAGACTTGTGGTTGCCAAGGAGGAGGAGGTGAGAGAGAGATGGACTGGGAGTTTGGGGTTAGTAGATGCAAACTATTACATTTAGAATGGATAAGCAATGAGGTCCTACTGTATAGCACAGGGGACTAAATACAGCTACTTGTGATAGAACATGATAGAAAATACAAGAAAAAGAATGTATATGTATGACTGGACCGCTTTGATGTACATCAGAAATTGGTACAACATTGTAAATTAACTATACTTTAATTAAAAAAAATCTTTTAAAAAGGCAAAATTTTAAAACAATCTAAAAAAAAAAGGTATAGTATCAATTATGTATGACCATGACTATTACTAGGTACTTCTAATCTTTAGTTTTAACCTTTACAATAACTCTGGTGGATAAGAATTGGATGGTATGTGGCCCACAATGAGGGTGTTTGGAGAATGCCATCCAGGAAAAATTAGTGGGGTAAGCCACCATATAGAGGTGGGAAAGCATCATGCCAGATTCTACAGGAACTGTCTGATCTGTCCCCCTCATTTTAAGACCCAAGCAGAAACCCTGTTACAAGCAAACAAGCCCTTTCCTCACATTTCACATCCAGTGATTCTCCACCTCCCTGCCACTTGTTCCTCCCTGTGTTTCTCACTCTTGACTAAAATAATAATGATAGCTATATCTATTAACTGAATGTCAGGTCCATGGCTAAGCACTTTCCATGTATTTTCTCATTTGAGAATCAACACAACACTACATGGGGACTAGCATTTTCATCTAGATGATGAATCTGAGGCACAGAGTGCTTAAGCGATGTGCTTACAACCATAGGCTATGAAATGACATCCTGCATTCTGTCTCCCTAATCCCTAGATGGGCCTGTTTTAACAATCTTATCCCTTCTAAAAGGGGATCTTTTTCTGGAACTGCAATGCCCACCACTGGTTCCTGCTAGACTTCCAATTTGCCTAGACTGTATCTCCCCTCTGCTCCCAAGAACCTCCGAGGGCAGAAAGCAATGCTGTTCTAACTTCCTTGCACTCAACCTCACACCAGATTACCACCCTCCACCCCCGCCACCCCTGTTACACCTCTCAGTTCCCTGCTTGAATTCATCCTGCCATCAAAGGAAACTGGCCATGGCCAATGGTTTTCTACATGGCCAAATCACCATTCCTATTTCCTTTTTGACCATTTTCTTCTTCTTCTTTTTTTTTTTTTTTGCTTTTTAGGGCCACACCTGTGGCATATGGAGGTTCCCAGGATGGGGGTCCAATTGGAACTGCAGCTGCTGGCCTACACCACAGCCACAGCAACAGCGGATACTTAACCCACTGAGTGAAGCCAGGGATTGAACCCGCAACCTCTTGGTTACTAGTCAGATTCATTTCTGCTGCACCACAACCAGAACTCCCCTTGACCATTTTCAAAGGGAGATGTTATTCTTCTCTTTTATCTCTCTCTGCACCAATTACTTACTTTTAAATAATAAAAAAAGTGTCTATGGGAAAAGAAAAAACACCACAAAATGATAACGAAGAGAATTCCTATCAGATTCCAGAGGTGGGATGTGGGGGCTTTCATAAACAAAAGGAAGGTGACAAAAAAATCTACAGTCCTCCTGCCCATCTGTTGTTTCAGCTGCTGGCAGGGCCAAAGCTGTTTGGATAAGGCCAAAAAGATAACAGGTGCAGGGAAAACAGACAGACAATGTCTCCTGACTCTTAATACAACAGCAAACTGAAGTTTATGAGCACTGAAGGAAGCTGGTGAGGAAAGCTGCCTTCATGAGAAAGTTGGGCTCATTACCCCGAAGAGTGTTCTAACAGTGTTGGAGCAGATAGTAATATTGAGGGTAGAGCAAAAGTTCCTGGGGATTCCATTAGTGTTCTGTCTGTGAGAACTAAGTAGGCAAAATATATAAAGATCTTGAGATATTGTATGTATGGATGTATGAAGAACTGCTGCCTTGTAAACCTCTGAAATGCTAATTTGTTGATATAATTATAGGCTTTAAAAAAAGTTTATCAGGTATTTTAACCACCTCTAGCATCATTTGAGGATGATGCTTCTAAAACTTGAATATTATGAGGAAGTGTGGTATTCCCAGGGAATGAATGAAGGCACAAGATAAAGATGACATGCATCCTATTGCATGTTAATTTTGCTCTCAAGTATGGAGGCATGTTTTACATTAAACAACTATGGCCATGTTATGGAATAAAATTAAAAAGTTGCTTCAAGGCTACATCCCAGGCCACTGGGGGCGTATGTGGTCACTGTCTGAAGCAGATGGAGTACGTTTGTGGAAAAGTGTGAGAGTATGAAAATTACATCTCTACACTGTGTTTTTCATCTGTGGTATGTGTCACAAATGATTTGTGGCTGATAATATTTAGGTACTCTGCTAATATTTGTGAATGTTTTCCTCCTCCCTGTCCTATGCCCTCCCTCCTCCTCCTCTTCCTCCTGCTTTTCAACAAACAGCACTTGGAGGCAAGCATAGACTTCATCATTTGCTAGCTGAGAAGTCCCAGGCAGGTGTTTCACTGCTCTGAGTCTATTTCAAATTACTCATAAACCTTGTCTCATTTTCCTAGAGATTGAATATGAGAACATATATGAAGCATCTATGTGCCCAGGAAATGAAAAATAGTTAACAAATATTAACTCATGACTATTAATGCTGAATTATCAACATTCTCATTCACTGGAGTTACGCTATGCTTTCTTCATCAGAAGGGTTTCAATGACAGATAGCTATATATAAACTTGGTTTGGTAAATCCATGAAGATGAATGGAGCTACCATCTATCATGTGTGTCATGGCTTGATGGAAAGTCTCTTTCCACCACATCATTTGGCTAGAACACCCTCAGTGCCTGCAGCTTGCTCTTTCTCTAGGTGGCTATTCCAAATTCTGAAATTTCTGGATCCTTGAATGTTTTTGTTCACCCCTGGGACAAAATCTGTTCCCCCAATAATTTCCACCCACTGTCCTCCTTTTTACCCACCAGCATCACATAGAACATATCTGATCAGTAGAGAAACCTTAATAATTCTCCTTCCAAACCATGTGTGCATGGCACATGCATCATCTCACAGAAGCCTGACAGTGGCTCTTTGAAGCAGGGGCTATTATCCCAAGTTTTCAGATAGGAAAAGTGAAGCCCAAATCATTCCCTTCGTTAAAAAAAAAAAAAGGTAGGGAAGGGAGAAAAGGGTACAAATGCTATTAAAAACTTTTTCCCTCCAAAGCATTCTTGTGATAAAACTACATTTTCTCCAAGTTGAAAGTCACAATTAATGCTAAACAAGGGCTCTTTTCTCAAGAGCCTTAGGTAGAAAGAGAATTCTTTCTGAAAGACAGGCTGGTGGCTTCTGAAGGCTTTGCTGGAGGTTAGGACCTATTTCATGGTTGGTTTAAAAGTAGGGCATTTATGTCAACTTGTTCCTTTCAGCTGCTCTGAAAACCATCTGGAGGGCCTTATGTTGTCACTTGAACTCCTTCCCCTCCTGAGCTCCCACATCCAGGTGGACCCTAAACCTTGTCAATTTTCCCACCCCAAAGCTTCCATGTCATTCCCTCTGGGGCCCTGCTGCAACCTACATCCTGATCTTGAGGGCTGAAGTAGCCTCTGGCTTGCCCTCCTGCCTCTAGTCATCACCCTTTTTCCAATCTTGGCAACACCATCAGAATATGCTTAGATCCAAAGCCACTCTCCAGTTCAAAATCTTCTAATCTAGTGCAGTGATGGGAGCATCTACCAAGCTGAAATTTCCTATTTACTCTTTGTTGGAACTAAAATTGTACCATTTCATCTGAAACATCATTTGTTCCGTCACTTCTGATTTCTCTTATAGAATTCTGGGTGCCATGTGATTTTACTATTTTTAAAAAGCAACCTTCATTAATATTTAATCATAATTCTTCAAACTCCATCTCAGATTAATTCCATGTGTCTAGTTAATAAATTTAAATGGCAGTATTTAAATATACTGAGATTTTTTGGCTAGTTTTGAAGGTTTGTTTTTTTGTTTTTTTGGGGTTTTTTTTGCTTTCTTGGTATGACTTTATTCATCCTCAGAAACGTATTGATGGTAATGGGTACCAAATTTGGAGGGCAACCTTATAGAAAATGTAGTTACAGATTATAAAATCATTATTTTATCTATATATCTATACATATGTATAGATATATTCTTAAGGAGCCTACATACCTTATGACATAGCTTCTGGCAAAAATGCCTATTTCTTAAAGTGTTGGTGTCAATTAATATCAGCATAGGTCAATTAAAAAATCCATCTGAAATCTACAGGCAAGTGACTTTACTTCTTTGGGTCTGTTTTTCTAAGGTTTTAATTAAGATAGATGATTCTTGTCTCATACCAATGTGAAAATAAAATAAGAAACATGAAAGTCCAATAGAAGAAAGCATGCGAGAGAGAATGTCTCTTCAGAGTGGAAATATTTTATGTTGCTCCTTTCAAGAAATTCTCTCTGAGCCTCTAGGTTACTCCTTTTTCACCTCCTACTGTTTCCATATTATAACGTTTACTTATCACACTCTACCTCTCCAAATGGTCTGTGCAAGTAAACTGTTTTCCTTTTTGATACTCCACCTTCTGCGATAATTACAGCAACTGTTGTTTCCATTTGTTGCCTCTTTATCAGATGCCAGGCATTACATCTAGTACTTTCAATAAATAATTTCATTTAATCAAAACAACAGTCCCTGGAATAATTACCAGGAAAAGTTTTCAGAAGAAGAAACTAAGACATAGGGAAGTTAAGCTACCATAGTTACACTGCTTTTGTCACAGGACAGGGACTTGAGCCAAGTTTGTTTAATTCCATCCCAGGACAGTGCCGTCTAGAGATGGAAGCCCCAAGCTGTCATAAACTGCAAAACGTCACAGAATAGAAACTAAAAGACTTGGTTTTTGAATCAAGTAGAGTCAGCATACAAAGACCTGTTGGCAAGTTCCACCAGTCAGGAGAGCCAAACATTCTCATGAACACCAGCACTGACTCCATGATGGTGGGCACACCATTTTCTCAGTGGCCAACCACTTCTTCATCTATGAAATGGGAATCTGGGAAGAAGGCGACAGGCCGCTCTAACTGAATGACAAATGCAGTGTTGCATCGTTCTGCCATGAGCTTTTCTACAGGCTAGAAGCTGCCTCAGCAGTTAAAACTCTGCACTGAGGATGGGTGTAGTTCAGGATCTACCACCCAGATTGACCGAGCTGGGAGACAGCCTGGGGGGACCACCTAGGATGCCTCTGACTCAGGAAGAGCCCATGTGTTCCAGTGCTGCCTTGGGCTAAGGATGAGAGGGTAGCCTGGGCACTCTTGTAGATCAGCTTTCAGCCAAGAATGGGAAGAGAAGGAAACATGCACTTTTGGGGCTTGAGATGAAGGGCCAAGGGACTTATTGTATTGCTGAGAAAATATATTAATCATATAGAAAACTACAGACAACACTATGACAAATGTCCTTAGACATGCACCCAGCTTTGTCAAATTATTACATTTTGCCATATTGTCTTCATATCTTTTATTTGTTGTAAAATAAATAAAATATACTGCTTTATATATGTGCTTTCAATCCACATGTGTGTCCTATATCCCATTTCCTTCTCTCTCATGAATGTTTTTATACTTGTATACATATGCATTGTTTTGCTTGTTTTAAATGGCATAGATGCTTTAATACTACATTTATTATTATTCAGCTGGCTTTTTTTTTTTTTTTTTGGCAGTATGGCTCTTGAGATCACACATATCAATCATGTGGATGATCAACAGATCTGCATGGAGATCTAGTGCACTATTTTCACTGACCTAAGTCTTTTACTGCATAAACGTAACACGCTTCACTGGACCATTCTTTTCCTGATAGGTACCTAGGTTGTATCTCTCTTATTATTACCATCATTATTATTCAGTCTTATTCATTTTATTTCTAATAACATTGCTTTAAACATTTGTGTTCATGTTCCTTTGCACATAAAGCAGTAGTTTTCTGAAGGAACTATTTCTAAGTTGTATTGCTACCTTGAAGGTAAGTGCATCTTCAATTTACTGGATACTGCTAAATTATCCTCCAAAACTGTTGTGCCAGTTAACAGACCCACCAACAGACTTCCCATTGCTCCAGGTCCTTGCTGGCATTTAATTCTACCAAACATTTGATTTTTGGCCAATCTGCTGAGTATTAAATGATACCTAATTATTTTTTCATTTTGCCTTTCCCTGATTACTAATATCCCAGAGTATATTATTTCAGGCGCTTGCTGACCACATGTTTCTAGCTATGTTGACTGCTTGTTCATCACTATTTTTGTTTCTTCCCTTTTTCTTTACTAATGTGCCATGCATTTACATACACAGCATACCAATCTCTTGTAATTAAAGGTTCTGCAAATACCATTTCCAAGACTGTGACTCCTTTTTTTCTCCATTCTGTTTAAGGTGTTTTGTTGAATAAAAATTGTTAATCAGATTATTTCCTTCGCGATTTGTCCTTGTTGTGGTACAAAATGTTTCTATACTTCAAGGTAAATAAAATCATCTTCTCTATTTCATTTCAATAGCGTTTTTATTTTATATGTGTGGCTTCGATCAACTACAATACAGTTCTTAAAATGATGGTGGCGAGGACTATTCCCCCCAAATAGGGATGAATCATTTTCGACATTATTTATGTAAAGGGTCATCCTTTCATGCTCAATTGTGACACTGCCTTTGCCACCTATCATTCAGTGTTTGGATAAGTTTGTTTCTGAGCTATCTTCTTTCATTCATCTCTTATTTTTCTATCATCTTATCAACAGAGTCTGCCTTAATTTCCACAGTTTAAAAAAAATCTTTATTTATCTTGCACATCCCTTGTATACTTTGGTTTTCTCCACAAAGAAAAAAAAACCAAAAAACAAAAAACAAAAACTCTTTTGCTTTTCCATGTGCACTTTTGGTTTCATTTTTAAAAATGCCTGTTGGGATTTTAATTCCAATTTCATTAAATTTATAGATGCATTTGAGGAGAAAACACTTCTTTATGATATTGCAACCTCCCATTTATATGCACAGTTTATCTTTTTTATTTATTCAGGTCTTCTTTTATGAGTTCAGAGAAGTTTTAAGGCTTACTTCATAAACATTGTGATGATTTTTTTATTAGGGGTAAATTCTTTAAACATTTTACAGACATCAGTGCTATAGCAAACGGTAGTTTTAATCTATTTATCTGTGCATATGTATACACACATGCACATATCTATCAGTATTTGTATTCTCATATTTGTGCCTGACAAAAAATAATGTATAAATTGAAATTCTATTATGTATATATAGGTGTGTTAGGTGTGTGACTGGTTCACTATATACTGTTTTATTAGTTCCAATAATTTGTTGATTCTCATCAATTTTTCTATATAGTCTCTCATAGAAGAGGATAATGATAGTTTAGGTTTTCCCTTTTCAGTCCTCAGAATTTTTGTCTATATTTCTTGCCTAGCTGTGCTAGGTAGGATCAAAGGTGTTACTGAGCAATCTTGGTTTGATCCTGAGACCAGAGGAATACTTCTTCTGTTTAACCATTAAGCATAATGCCCACTATATTTCAGTACATACCCGTATTAGATTGAGGATGTTTCTTTCCATTCCACAGTTTACTTCATGTTTTGTTTTGTTCTGTTTTTTGTTTTGCAGGGATCTGATTTTATCAAGAGTTTTAAAATTGTACACCTATTTTTTTTTAATTGAAAAAAATTTTGGGGGGGTCTTTTTTTGTCTTTTTTAGGAGCTGTGCATCTATTAAGCCAATTTTGTTTTAAAAAAATTATCTCATATGCTGGTATGGTGAATTATGTTCATAGACCACCAAACTTTAAAGTTTCGTCTTATTCTAGGAACATCCAGCTTTGGCACAATGTGTGTATTTATTTGAGTGTGTGGGTTGTGAACCACTGATAAATTCTGTCTGCTAGTATCTTATGTAAGATTTTGGCTTTGGGGTCATACATTTAATTGACCAAAATTTTTTTATCTTCTTCATTTGTTTACTTGTTCATTTATTTATTTGTTTATATATTTGTCATGCCATGGACAGAAATACCATTCTAAATGATACCGAGTCTTTGATATTTGCTGAGATTCATTTTGCGGCCCAGGATACAGTAAATTTAAAAAAGTGTTCTACATGTCCTGGAAGAAAATATTTATACTTAATTTGGTAGCAGGCCTCTATATAATTTTTTCATCAAATGAAAAAAATTTTATATTGTTCAAGATCATCTAGATCATTATTCTATTTTAGTTTGCTCGATCTCTTAATTATTGACAAAGATGTTAAATATCATAATATCACTATGGATTTATCACATTTTCTTTATTTTTTAAGGTAAGAACCATATTTGATTTATACATTTTCAAGTCATGTTATTTGGTATGTCTAAGCTCAAAATCATTATATAACTTCCTTTCATCATTATACGGTGATCTTTTTGTCTTAGTAATTTTTTTTTTTTGCCTTAAATTTCCTTTGCCTGATAATAACCTAATATTAATGTGTTTTGGTTAGTATTTGCCTTGTAAATGTTTTCCATTCCTTTATCTTTAACCTTTCAGTGAACTTATCTTTAGTTAAATCTAACCTGAGAATCTTCATCTTCGTAGCTGACTTTAATCTGATCAGTGTAATGACTTACATTGATTTCTCCCATCATGTTTGTGCTTTCTATTTATCATTCTTTTTCTTTGCTTATTTATTTTCTCCCCTTTCTCGCTTTCCTTTGGATGTATTGGATTCCCCCCTTTTTTTGTTCCCTAGTTTTTCCAGATCGTGTTTTCTAAATTTATTTTTCTGGGTTACACTGAAATAAAAACATGCATACTTATCATCAAAATCAAAATTTAAGAAAAACCCTGATGATGATTTCTGTCCCTTACTCTTCTCCTTTTTACATTTTTGGATTTTTAAATTTTGACATGAGAACTCATGTTCATTGGGTTTTAATCTGTGGGAGTCACACGTCCCCCAGGTCAAGTCTCTCTCCTTTCTCAGAGGATGATTTCTAGGTAGTCGTGGAACATTACTCATCTAGAACCACTTCCTTTTTTTCTTTTTCCAGTGAGATTCTCAATTCAGGCATTCCCAGACCATACTGAACAGTATAAACTCAAATCTCAAATCTTCGTGAGATATAAGATAAAGACATAGATATTTTTTTTTTTCCTGGTACACCTTTTTTCACTTAGCATGTAGACTTTCAGAAGTCCTTTTGAAGCCCTTAGTTACAATGCCCCATCTTGCAGAGCTTCAGGGCCAAATCTCCAGTCCTGGAATAAGAAAGCATATTCAATCCACTCAGTTGCTAAAACCAATGGCTCTCCCTTAGCCAAACTATATCAATAAAACTAGATTCAGAGCTTACCTGTCTAGTTCTCAGTTCCATTTTATTTCTTGCCTTTGGCAAAACATTTTTTGATTTCTCTGATCCTAGGCATGCATTTTAAAGGACACGTTAATATCACTTCATCTTTAGTGTTCATGAAAAAAAGAGCATAGAAGTAAATCCAGCTAGTTGGCTTTATGCAAGCTAATTACTTTTATGGCTTTGATCACTTTTTCAAATTCTGGATAAATATATTTATATCATTTTATTTATTCATCAATTCATTCGTGCAACTAGTATTCACTGAGGCATCCCACCTTCTCCTAGGTTTCTTGGATTCAAAGATCAATAAGGCATGGGCCTGCCTTGAGATGCTTGTGAGCTTGTGGAGAAGAAAATACATGAAAACAAACAGCTTGAACACAGCCTAAAACGCATAAGGGTCCATAGGGAGAAAGAGTACTATCAGAGACAGGCTGAAAAGGAGTCTGAAAAGACTTCCCAAAGAGTGATACTGGCTTGACAAGTGATGTAAGGAGAAACTAAGCCACGAGAAGGAGAAGAGAAATGGCATTACAGGTAAAGGGCAGAATCACATTTGCTTTGTGGAAGACCACTTTGGGGGAAAGGAGGAAAGACCAACTAGTCCCCATGGGATGGGTGATGCAGGAATGAACTGAGTCCATGTCTTTAGAAAGTCTGGGTTCCCTCCATGGCTACCTACCCTCCTACCAGACTGGTGGTCTGTAGACTTGAGCCCTTTCTACTCATGTGCCTTTTTACTAAAGCAAAGCTCTGCATCTCAGCATCTCAGAACACTGAGGCTCCACTGCCAAGAAAAGAATCTTTGTTTGGGAAAATGGACTTCTGTCTTACAATATCCATCCCCTATTCTTCCTGGTAACTGCTATGAACTCCAACCTGTGGTCTGGTTTAAAAGACTGAAGGACGAGATGGCAGGGACCTAGCAGCCACTGGGCATGTGTATCCCTCCCACTGGACTCAGGTCCACCCCTCTCATACAGGTAACACAGAACTCATTCTTTTCATTCTGACAAGGCAGCCCTCACTCTGTAGAAGGCTCAGGAAGGAGCAAATGTATACATGTAACTGATTAATCCCAGCAGCCTTTGATATAATTGTCCAAAGATTTGCCCTGGTACCAATTTAAAACACAGTAGCAAATTTAATAAAACTAACAGTTTGCAGCCAAGGCTTTTGTTACTTTGTTTTAATCATGTTTTACCACCAATCGAAATGATTTTCTACTTTCTTGGTGCAATGAAACAAAATACAAGAGAAAGAAGGGAGGGACAATGTGGAAATTATAAAGAAATTATAAAAGAGTTTCAAATCCTGGGATAAGGGAACAGCAGACCTGAGAGTTAACTGGCTGTTTGCGTCAGGCCGAGATTTGAAGGGAAGACATTTACCAGTCTGGGGGAAATGCCACACCTGGATAGCATTAAAGAAAGGAGAGAGGAAAAGAACTACAAGGGACTCTTGTTTTTCCTGAATGCAACCAAAGGCGATGTGTGACAGCTTCCCCAAACACCCCTGCTGGTGATGGACAGGTCTCTTGATTACAGAGCAGGGGCTTGTGACAAGCTGACCGGTCGCCAGAACCCCTGGGAGCCAAAACACCAGATACAGTGGAGGTAAACAAGGCATGAGGCACAGTGTGAAAATGGAGGCCACGCCGGGGCCAGGAGGGCCAGGAGCCGAGCGCAGGGACCCAGTGACAGCTGGTGATTGAGCGGCACTAACTGAACACAGTTGTGGAGGACCAGGGGCCAGTGCGGAGAGCAACCTCCTTTCTCCTCCCTGTGGCCTCTCTGGGTGGCCAGCAATTTTATTGCTGGCAGAGGGTGAGCCCAACAGCGTTTTCGAACTTGGCACCACATCTAAAACCATTTGGGGGGCTGGGCATCTCTTTCTCCCCCCCAGCCCCATGCCCCCCATGAATGCTCTGGATTTGGTGAAAGTCGGCCTGCAGTTAGCAAACTACATTTCCCCTCGAATTTTGAAACCCATGTGTGCTTGGGGAAAATGTAATCCTTATGTTTCTGATTCATTTACACTTAACTCATCAAAACGCTATTTTGTAAGAGCTATTTGATGTCCACGAAGTCTTCTGAGCCCTTTTGTAAGCCTGGCTTCTTAGAAGCAGGAAGTCACGTTTCTGACAAGAGGGAGAACTTGAACTTAAAAGATTGAGTTTGTTTTGAAACGAGGGCTCTAGGAGGGTCACGTGGCCCCGGAGCTTGGCCAAATGCGTTCTCTCATTTCCTATACCAGCCCCTCACCATCACCAGCTGCCATGACGTTACGCATGTCAGTGCTCTATGATTTCACTCTTAGCGACCTACGGAGGTTTCTGTAGGATCAGAGAGAGAGAGCAGGGCTAAAAGCTGAACCTCAAGGTCTGGCCAAACTTCAGCACACAGGGGTGTGGGGAGAGGAGCACCTGGATTGGGAATCAGGAGTCCCATGTTCAACTCCCTGTCTTGCCGCCCCATGGCTGTGTGACTCTGAGGAAGTGGCCTCTCCTCTCTGGGCTCAATTCTCTCATTCGTAGAATGTCAGTGCTTTGATGCTCCTTCCTGAGAGTTTTTGAGCCTAATTCCTAGACAACATGAGGTCTGAGCACCTCAGACGTCTCTCTGCTTAAAGCTTTTAGGGACTGAGTTTTTATACAAGGAGCCCAGCTCAAGAAGGAAACACAATAATGCAGAAATCAGGTTCTGGATGTCACTGGCTCAGTTTCACATTGTGGGAGGGCTTCTAGAACCCAGAGAAGAGGGGAATAAGGTACCCCTAAGTCACACAGAAAATGGCAGAGTCCAGCTCTCCTGGAATATTTTTGGCCTAATATCCTTGAATGGAAGAGTTCAAACTTTTCAGTTATAGGATATAGAAGCTGAGGCCAAAAACCTACTTCCCCCTCTGACAAGAAGAATGTAAAAGCCGGCATCAAAATGGAAGCAGGGCGGGGGGGGGGTGCTGGCATTGCTTTGCATGAGACACAGCGAGGTGGTGTCTGGCTTGTATTAAAGCCCATGAGTGAATGATTAATCCTGGGCAGAAAACAAAGCCCATGCCGTGTAACGTTATAGGTATTAGTGCTACGGAAGATTAACCCTGCGACCCCCCCAGGGGACCTCTGAGAACATTGGACAACACTTTGAGAATCGATGGATGATGAAAACAGGTGGTCTCACAGGTCCTTTCTGCCCACCCCCCAACACACACACACTCATGCATGCAAACACACACACACACATACACACACACACGCATGGGCTCACCTCAATTGCTCCTGAATCTGTATAAAGAAAAGAAATATTATAGTTCAAAGTGAACAGTGGCTGTGTGCCTGCCACCAATTCATAGACTGGTAAGGAAAGGCACCTTTTAACTTCTCCTCCTCCTCTCATTCCAAAACAAACATCCCTCTATCTCCACATTCTGTGATCCAGTGACACCAGTAACAAGCATCTCCCAGGACCTGCTCCCTTGCCTCCTCCCTCTGACTAGCCATGGAGTGCCTCCATCCCAGCATTCCCACCCTTCAGCCCCATCCAATCCCTCCATTCCTACCTTGACCATCTTGGAACAAGGTCAGTTTTGGCAGCACTGTCTTACTTCCCTTACATCTACCATACAGGTCTCTGTCCCTAGGCACATATCCAGACATATCCAGCCAGGCTGAGCCAAAGAGCTGTCCTAAAACCTAACCCAATCCGGACCCTCTCATACCTAGAGACACTCAGTGACTCCTCACTGCCCTCAGGATGAAGTCCAAACTCTTTAGCATCATACTCTAGAACCATCATAACTGGCTTCTTTGCTCAAACTCTCCTCAAATTTTACTCCTCAGCCACCATGAGCAGACAGTGGCTCTTCCCTTCCCTGCTTAAAGGGTCTGGGCTTAACTTAGTGTAGATGTCACCCCTCCCAGGAGGTTCTCACAGACCTCTTAAGCTGAGTGAAATCTCCCAGCTACTGTGCACCTCCTATCAGAACACCTGTCTCAGTTTTGTTACCACTTATTTGTCCCCTTCTCATAAATGCAGACAAAGCTCCTAGAGGGCAGAGGTTGTTTCTTACTGCCTTGTCCATTTAATTCCACTGCCCAGCACAGGGACCGTTACAAAGGCAGCACTAAATAAAATGCCTGTGGAATGAATGGAAGACTGACTTATATCCTCTGTCCCAATCCCTTCCCTTTAGGGATAAAGACACTGTGCTGTAAGGTCTCCTCTCATCCTTTCACTCTTCTGGCAACCAATCCATTTTAGGAGTTTAAAGGAAGACCTCCAATACAGCAGCTATCATCCACAGGACTGTGAATTTCTGACTGCTTATTGATCCACCAAACATTTACTCATCGTTCATTCATGCCTTCATTGACCTATGTTTATTGACTATCTACTTCATGCCTGTCCTTGCACGAGAAGCTGAAGATAATGTGACAAATGCTACCTGGTTCCCATCTCTGCTACCTCGCTGTCAAGTTAAAATGTCATGGAACAGGAAAAATGTACTAATATATTCTGAAATTGTCCCACATGGAGAGCTTAGCAGGCTGTAAGAGAAAGTAGGTCCCAGGAGGAGCTCTGAGAGTCCCAGTGTGCCCGGAAGGCTTTCTTTAGCGATGGCCAGTCTCGGAGCTCCCACTCCAGTCTTCCTGCCAGTGTGACATGCAGCCTGCTCCTTCTACCCTTATTGAATCAGACACACGTGGGCAGGTAAGAGCTCTGGGAGGGTTGGAACAGAATGTCAGAGCTGGAAATGACTTCCCAAGTCATCTACCTAGGACTTCATCTTATTGAAGGGGGACTCGGGCCCATGGATAGGGAGTTACGGACCAGGAATACAGCATCATCTCAGCAGATCAGTATAGGAAGCCATGACTCCTTCTTGCAGGGCCAGCACTTGGGTGGGTTTTCAACTTAGCTACAAAGATTCAAGTGCAATGGTTTTTTCTTTCTTCTAATCCAACCCTGAACTCTGGGTAGAGCTGAATGGGGAACTGTTTCATGTGTGTGTCTGTGCATGTCTGTGTGTTTGTCTTTCACACATATTCTCTGGTCTGGCCAAGAATCAGCCTAATGAAAGCCAAACAATAGGAAGAATCATGAACATTTAAATCTTTATAGTTCCCCCCAGATTGCATCACATTCTTGGAAGTCCATTAGCCTCCTAGTTTTTCAGGGCACCCTTGTGAGAGAGACTGTATAGCTAAGGACTATCACCCACTTTTTCCAGGGAAAAGAGCTGAGGCTCCAAGCATCAAATGAACCTGGTCAGGGTCACACAGCCAGGCTGTTGTGTGCTGGCCTGGGAATCAGATCTCCTGATTCCAAGTCAGCATCTCCTAAGTAATGTCTGAGGTTCCTGCTTTAACAGACACAACAAAAACCCACTAAGTCCTGTCCTGAGGATTCTCATCATCGCTGAGCACAGACTGAATGGATTTTGTCCACTTTGCTTGCCAATGCCCAGTGTGAGATAAATTCCTCCATTCTTCCCACATCTGTAATTACTCTGACGGCTGTTATTTTCCTTCTCTTTCCTATTCATTTATTTGTTTTCTTAAAAAATCAGGAATTGGTGCCCGTACAACTAAGCCCAGTCCATCCGACCTACCCACAGTGAGAATGGCAAAAAAAAAAAAAAAAAAAAAGTAGGTGACATCAGGACAACCAGTGTCACTAACTCATTGTTTTCCACAGGAGCACTTGATCTGCCCCACCCTCTAATACAACACTGTATTAAAATCTATTCCTCCACTTCAGGAAATAACATGTTGCTCATCCCAGATACTCAAACCAGGAACCTGGGAGTCACTGGACAGCTCCTTCTTAAAACCCTTGCATCCAATATATCACCAAGTGCTGCTGGTTCCACTTTTAAAACATTCCTCCAGGAGTTCCCATTGTGGCTCAGTGGTTAATGAACCTGACTAGTATCCATGAGGATGAGGGTTTGATTCCCGGCCTCGCTCAGTGGGTTAAGGATCTGGTATTGCCGTGAGCTGTGGCACAGGTCACGGATATGACTTGGATCCCGTGTTGCTCTGGCTATGGTGTAGGCTGGCAGCTATAGCTCTGATTCAACCCCTAGCCTGGGGACTTCCATATGCTGTGAGTGTGGCCCTAGAAAGGGGAAAAAAAAAAAAGTTCCTCCAATTCATCCATGTCTCTATGCAAATAATCTCTGCTTGGTATACTAACAAGCACCTCTAAATGGACCTCCTCAGTCTTCCTCAACGCTTTCCTCACAGAGCACCGAGAGACATTTTATAAAAACACAGATCTGATTGGTTTAGTCCTCTACTTCCCAATGAACAAATCCAAACTCTGTAACATAAACTTTATTCATAGTCTGGCCCCTGCTTACATCTCTGGTCTTGTCTTCTATACATTCCCTCCTTAATTTAAGGGGGAGGGGTGATCCTCTATTAAAACCTCTCATAATAATAACTTCTATTGGTAGTTAAATTTTTATTTGGGCTATTATGCAGACTAGCCCTCCTATCCAAGTGTAAAATCTTATTTAATACCTGTAGAAAAGACACTCTGATGGCTCATGAACTTAAACGTCCAGGAATACATCAGAATAATCCACAGAGAGGTAGATAAGTGATTTCAGTTGGGTTCATGGCAAACCAGGGCCTCCCCACGCTTTCAAAACCATGAAGGTACCTGGAGACAGTCAGCACTTCTGCGGCAGCTGCTGACCCTGGAGATCTGTTGATTTTGCTAAACTCTTTTGCTTATCCTAATATTCCTGGAACCCATATTTCATTCTGAGAGGTACTTGGCCTAAGACTGAGGAGAGGGAGTTGTAGGTGAATGATGTCCAGCTTCCAGAAACTGAGTCAGACTGTGCTGACCACGTATACTGCTAGCCTGGGCTAGGAACAGAGGTATTTGTTCTGGGCTTGGAGAAACAGCTACCATGCCTGATGCTGCCCAACCATTCTGGTGGACAGAACATCAGAATGCAGGCAAGACCATGCTGGATGAGTGTGGGAGAAGGCCCTGCTCAGAAAGCTGCCCAACTTGGAGCACATAGAGCAGCAACAGATTCCTGGAAACCACACTGGTCAGTGTCCACACTTTGTCAAACCTCTTCCTCCTCATCTACCTAAATGTTCAAAAAAATATGAAAAACGTTCTCTTTTGTGTGTTTATTCTTTTTTTTTTGTCTTTTGTTGTTGTTGTTATTGTTGTTGTTGTTGTTGTTGTTGCTATTTCTTGGGCCGCTCCTGGGGCATATGGAGGTTCCCAGGCTAGGGGTCTAATCGGAGCTGTAGCTGCCAGCCTACGCCAGAGCCACAGCAACGCAGGATCCGAGCCGCGTCTGCAACCTACACCACAGCTCACGGCAACGCCGGATCCTTAACCCACTGAGCAAGGGCAGGGACTGAACCCGCAACCTCATGGTTCCCAGTCGGATTCGTTAACCACTGCGCCACGACGGGAACTCCTGTATGTTTATTCTATTGCTTCTCGGAAACAAGAAAAGCTAGTTTTAATATCTACTTTTTCCATCCATCAAGATGCCACTTCCTCCTGTTCCTGCCGTAGCAATGATTACATTCTAGAATTTTCCAGGCACACCATTTGGAGTCAGGCAAGGAGACTGAACACTTGACTCTAGCATCTATTAATGCTGGGACCTTAAATGAATAACTTTACCTTTTTGAGTCTGACCTTCGCTACCTAAATTAAAGCATATTGATAGCTATACCTCAGTGGTAGGATTTTGAAAAAACATTAAGCATATTGGAGTTCCTGCTCTGGTGCAACAGGATCTGCAGTGTCTCTGGAGCACTGTGACACAGGTTTGATCCCTGGTCCAGCACAGTGGGTTAAGGATCCAGCATTGCCACAGCTGTGGCATAGGTTGCAGTCGTAGCTTGGATCTAATCCCTGGCCCATGAACTCAATATGCCGAGAGTAGCCAAAAAAAAAAAAAAAAGCATATATGAAGTATTCACTACATGGTAACTATTAGTAATAGTACTCCTAGTGGTAGATACTACCTGCATATGTGATAGTGATAGTGGTTAACCTTGTAGCTAAATTTAGACTCCACTAGGTCAGGAACTTGGAAACGGGTGGTTTTTTTGTTAACCATTTTCTCTTCTTCAGAATGTGGCATGGTTCCCATCCAAGGAGCACTTGAGAAATACATCAGTGAATAAATGATTACTAAGAGTAACTTCTTCATAAATGCTAGTTCCCTCTTGACCACCCATTTCACTCTAGATTCCAATAATACTGATGGCTCTGTAGGAAGGCTGACCTTGAAAATCCCATTTTAGCAGATGGGAAAGTGAAGGTGTGAAAAGATGAGCAACGTTAGAGATGTGAATAGACAAGTGACGTAAGAGGAGACAGACAGTCATTATTTGAAAAGATGCCCACTCAAGATGTTCAATCACAAAAATACCAATGAGAAGTCATGTTTTACCCATCCAATGGGCAAAGACAGAGCACTTCTACTCTCTTGAGTAATCATGACCATGTAGAACAGCAGGTCCTGCCCTATGCTGCTACTGGGATTGGAATGAATTTTCCTTATAAGAATGCCATAGGTTGTATCCATTAAGAGCCTATAATTTATAACCCAGCCATCCCGGTTCTCAAGATCAACCCAGAGAAATTCTTACATGTGCCCACAAGAAGGTTTATATAAGACTATTTACTGCAGCATTTGTTTGTACTTGAAAAATGTGTGAAACATCCTAAATTCCCAGTATTGGGATACAGCTCAATAACCTGTAGCACATTCCTACTGTGGAACACTACGCAGCAGTTAAAAGGAATGAAGTAGGTTTAAGGATCAAAGAGGACAGATAGCCCAGATGACTGCATTTCCCCCTCCAAACTCTACATCTGATCTAAGGCTGAGCATGCACTTCTTCCATGAAGTACAGGATATTGGTTTGTTTTTCGTTCCTTCATTCATACACTCATGCATTCATCCATTTATCAATTTTTGCCAAGCATCTACTTGGTTTTAACCATCCATACTATGGCAAACTTCCTCAATGATCAATGCTTCTTTATCCTTCAGGTCTCAGCTTAGAGATAGGTGACTTCTTCCAAGAAACCTTTCTAAACCATCTCAAGCTGAGATAGATACCATTCTTGTATTTTATATACGCTTTTTATGCCCCATGTACCATAAGGATCATAAGAAGGATATAAGCATAAAAAAGAGCATATGTACCATGCACTTTTCATGATTCATTATAATCACTTGATTCCTTTGCCTGTTTCCCCCTTTAGGCTGTGTGCTTATGAGGCTAGGGATCAGGGCTCTACCCCAAGTTTCAGCACAGAGCATGGCACAGAACAGACATTTAATAAATATTTGTTAAGTGAAAGAAGATTCAACTGGATTTTTACTATTTGACTGATTAATTAATGGAAAAACGAACACGTGTAAGAACAAAGAATACAGGACAGAGGACATACAGAAAGGGTCAGCAAAAGAAAGGGTCTGAGGACAAAAATGGTGACTCAGCTTGAGAGCTCTAGAAGCATCATGAAAGAGCTGCCTGTGCTTCAGTTGACCCTGATTGGGTCAACTAACCTTTCCCAATGCCCTGAGGCTTAACATGCCACCACGTGTCAATGTTCTGGTTAAGACCTGAAAGTAAGAGACCCCTCTTCTGTGAGATTCCACTCTGAGCTACTGCTAACTCATTCTTCAAGCATTTATCTGACATTCATGGACCCCTGACTCTGTTAGGAATGAGCATGCTAAATTCTGTACTTAAGAACCTGGACCAGGTGAAAGAAAAAAAAAAACAAAAACAAACAAACAAACAAAAAAAACGCAAGTGCAGTTAAGTCCAAGGATCACATTATAAGACATCTATGTCCCAAAGAAGTTAGGATCTCACCCAGCCTTTATTATGAGTCACTAGGAGACCTCTCTGGTCTCTGCTCAAATGTGACCCCACCACAGAGGCCTTCTCTGACCACTCATTAAAAGTCACTAAATCCTACTCAATTTGGATATTTTAATAGTGTTTTCTAGTCTGTCTTTCCCAACTATGTCTCAGGGATCAATGAGAGCAAGGACCTTCTCTGTTCTGTTCATCACTGTATTGCTAGTGCCTCCAGAGTACCTGGATTCAGGGTGGGCATTGACAAATATTTGCTAATGAACTAAGGTTTCTGAGCTGATTGATGGGGGTTCTGCATCTCTGGACTCTAGAGGAAGAGATCTGGGATTTGATCTGTAAAATGTGGACTCATATTCATAAGAACATCCAATCTGATCCTATGACATCTTTCCCTTAGGTTTAGTCACTTACCCTAAGACTTATATTGAGAATACCAAGGAAATGAGGTGAAATAGAGATTGTGTTGGCAGCTTAATAGGTCCGAATGAGAAAGAAGCATCCATAGTTAATTATTTGGGATACACAAATAAGCTGGCTAGGAGAGACAACTTCTAAGAATATTTCTAGCTTCAAATTAATGATTCTAAGAATAGAGGAGCACAGACAAAATAGGCAACACAAACATATTTGTTCAACCAGGGAATGAATGACTGAAAGCACTATCTTTAGAGTTGATGGATCTCCGTGCAAACCCTAGCTGTGGTTACACAGCTTGATGGCTATGTTAACTCTGAGTTTCAGGTTCTTATCCTTTATTTAGTGATAAAACCACCTAATTTGTGGAGTTGTGCAGATAAATCAAAGGAGATTACCCAAGTAAAGTTCTTAGTAAGTGTTTGACACATAGTAGGTTCTTAGTAAACAATAGCTCCTCCATTTCTCTCTCTTTTTTTTTTTTTTTGGTCTTTTTAGGGCTGTACCTGTGGCATATGGAAGTTCTCAGGCTAGGGGTTGATTTGGACCTGCAGTTGCTGGACTATGCCATAGACAAAGCAGCGAGGGATCCAAGATGTGCCTGTGACCTACACCACAGCTCACAATCACACCAGATCCTTAACCCACTGATCAAGGCCAAGGATTGAACCTGAGTCCTCATGGATACTAGCTGGGTTCTTAGCCCGCTGAGCCATGATGGGAACTCCCTCTCCATTTCTCTTTAAATGCTAAACTTCTTCCCATTCTTCAAGAGCTATTCACAAATATTTACTCAGGGCCTACTCTGTGCTTGGCATTGTTCTAGGTACTTGGACGGCACCAGCAGATAAAGAGGCAAAAAAAAAAAAAATCTAGTCTTCAAAGAGTTCAGATTCCTCAATTACACCTGAATTCTTCAAAGTTTGGGTTAGAAGCCACTGACTTTCTGCTTCAATTTCTTCCATCAGGACATTACTATACTGCAGTGCTACTGCTTACCTAATCCTCTCTCATTCCAAAGAGTTTGCTTACCATGAGTGCAGACTCCAGGCCTGTCCTGGCAGCACCAAACCACCTTTTACTAACCCGGTGCATGGTTTGTAATAGAAACCCAGTAAATATTTGCTGAATGAACTGACAGTGGATGGATGAACAGATGTAGAGATGAGTGATGAAAGGAACTGCTATTCACCATTCCTGGTTTGCTTCAGACTTCATGTCCTCTAAGCCAAAAAAAAAAAAAAAAAAAGGCTTTTATCTAGAGTCTTCTTAGAGAAATCTGGAGATTCCATACATACAAACCCAAGGAGCATGATGCCCAGTACAGAAGCATTTGGCAGTCAGGTTGAAACACAGAAGTATCTTTCCTCCTTTTCCCCAGCCAGACATAAAAAGACCTGGCTGTGCACCTCATGTTGCTGGACTCCACAAGTGGGTCTCAGGAACTGACTGTAATAGCCTGTGAGTTGTAATCCTGTCTTCCATCTTCTGTATCTTGAACTTGAGCCAGCCCTGGATGCATGTCTGAACTCTCAATTTCTACCTCTGCATTATTACAGCAGGAGGTGGTGTGGTATTGTGGTTGAGAGGGTGGAATGCGGAATTAGACCTGGGTTTTCCACTTGGATCTGTCGTTACCAATGGTGTTAGGTGGGTAAGCCACTCTTCTGAGCTTCAGCTGATTCTCTGGGCTTCACCTGCCTCATAAATATTTGTAATGTACCTAATACAGAATCAATATTCAACAGGTGGTTGTTATTATTGTAATTGATATTATTATCATGATTATTGCCCACACGCTACACCTTTCACTAGGGCATCCAGAACCAGTGAAGTCTGAGCTGGGTACTGATTCAGACATAAACGATCTCTGCTGAGTCCCTTTTATTACCAAAAAAAAAAAAAAAGTTACTTGTCACCAAAGGACAACTCCTATCCCCAGAGAAAAGCTTAATATGGTGTCCTCTCATTTTACAGAAAGAAAAAAAGAACGCCTCCAAAGGTGATGCAATGTGTCTTCATGTCACATGGGGAGTTGGCAGCAGTGTTGGCGCTGGTCCTCTTTTCCTTGGTTAATGTCAGTCTTCATTCAATGGAGAGCTTTCCACTTAAGCAAAATGGTCCGCATTTCTCCCTTGCACCGGCCAAATGCAATCAATCTATGAGAAGCATCCATTGGGTAAGCGCAGAAGCCTCTCCCTTCATCAATGTCATACCTTGGGAAACTATCTCCAGTATAGATAACAGAAAGAATAAATATTTTTGTTGAGAGAAAAAAATGAAGACAAAGGTCAAAGGGAATCATGTAATGGGTTGAGCCAGGGAAGAAAAAGAAAGCATATTTTTTTTTCTTTCTCTCTCCTTTTTTTCTCCAAAACAGTCTTTATATAGAACTTGTCTAAGGGCCAATTTATTTGATATGGAAAAAATGTGAAAGCAGTAAAATACACACACACACACACACACAAAGAGGTATTTGTGTTGGAGTTTAGAACTTGAATTACCAAGAGATAAAGGAGCTGAAATGGTAGGTTAACTGGGAATGATTTTTTTTTTTTTTTACCCCAGTGTCTCAGAGAACTTTTAAGTCAGCAAGCAGAGCCCAGCCTAGCCCAGGTCTCCAATTAGTTCCTTGAGACTCAATGAAGACAACAAGGAAGGTCAATGAAGGCCTCAGTTTAGTTCTTATGCTTGCAACACGGTGGGAACCAAAGACACATTTGCTGAGAATAAAAGAACAAGTGGTACACAGGGCAGACCTGAACAGTGGTGGTTTGGCAAGCAAACTGGCATAAGACTTGGCATTTTTACCAAATGGTTAAGGTCTTCAGCACTAACATGTGAGGGTCTGCAGGAAAGAGGCAAGGTCTAAGTCACCCCTGAAATCTCCAGCCCCCAGCTCAGACTGTGGCACACAGAATGTTCTCAAGACATATTTATCAACTGAACAAGTAGTTGTAGGAGTAAAGAGACCTTGGAGATTCCTGGGCCTTATGAGATGATGGAGAGCAGAGATTGCTCAACTTCAACTAGTATCAGACTCATCTGGGAGAAGTAAGTCTAAGTCAGAAAGAGGAGGACAAATACCACACAATATCTCTTTTGTGTGGAATCTCAACTATGGCATGAATGAACCTATCTATGAAACAGAAACAGACCCACAGACAAGGAGAGCAGACTTGTGGTTGCCAAGGGTTGGGGGAAGGAGTGGAATAGATGGGGAGTTTGGGTTTATCAGATGCAAAACATTACATTTAGAATGGATCAGCAATGAGGTCCTACTATATAACACAGGGAACAACATCCAATCTCCTGGATAGACCATGATGGACAATAATACAGAAAAGAAAGAATGTATATGTATGTATGACTGAGTCACTTCGTTGTAAGCCAGAAATTGGTACAACCCTGTAAATCAACTAAACTTGAATTTATAAAATGCAATACAGAGTAAAAAAAGAATCACCTGGAGAGGTCTTGTACTCAGAGTTTCTGATTCAGTTGTCTGGTTTGGGGTCCAAGATCCTAGCCTTCCTAAATTCTCAGGTCCTGCTGATGTCACCGGTCTGGGGCCACACTGAGGGCTTGATTTAGGGGTTCTTAAACTTGGTTGCACGTTAGAATCCTCTAGTGAGCTTTTCAGGTTCTAATGTTTAGGCCTTATCTTCCTTTTCAACTAAATCAATACCTGAGGCAAGGCAAGGAGGCAGGAAGAAGGAGGCAGGGGATGAGAGTGAGCCAGGGAGGATTTTAAAATGCCCCAAGTCTGTGTAATCTGCAACCGAGTTTGAGAACCACAAATCTGGTCAAACTTGCTCCTTATAATGGTAAGGCCTCTGAGGACTGAAAACAGTGAGTGACTGGCCTGAGAGCATACAGCGAGCTAGTGACTTAGCTAAGAATAGAACCCAGGATGCTTGTACTCCTTCAGTGTAACTTCCACCATCCCACACTTATCAACCCATGTCAGCTCTCACAGACTCATAACGCAAGGCAAAAAAATGAAAGCTGTGTTTAAGCTGAGGTTTTATGACATCTATTATTTCTTCTCTTCATTGTTTTACACAGAAATGTTAAGTGGATGCATATTTATAGACCTTTACTCCTCTAGACAAGTGAAGAGATAGAAGAGACAGGGTTATAAAATATTTTCAAGGCAAGATGATCCTTTAAGTTTTAAGTACATTCTCAAACACAAACCAAGTGCTCCTTCTGAGTCCTTAAACAGATGTTCTCCGTCTCTGAGTCGATGAATGGGCAAGGGTTTGCCTGTGATACGCACGGTAATTGCCGGCAATGGAAAAGGAAGTGCTGGAAAAGTGTTTGAAAATGCTTCTGTCTCTTAAAGAGATTAAAAGTTTCCTCCAGAACTTGGTTTCCACTAATAACTGGCTTAGCAAATTTTTTCAAGTAGACAGAGCAGAGATGGTGTCTTCTATCATCTTAGAACCCAATAAAGTGGCCTGTACAAGACACCGATTTCAATATTTTCATCACAAAGAAGAGGAAGTCAAAGCTCAAAGAGATAGATTTATCTCACATTAGTAAGTGAAGGTATCTGACTCCTGAGCCATCGTTCTTCCCAACAGTCAAAGCGTTCCCCGCCCATGTCACCTGTACATGGTAGAGGTTCAACAAATGTTTGACTTCTGAGACTCTTGGTACCCAAGGGAGGTATTAGATTAAAGCAGAAATTGGAATCACATCTTTCATTGAACAGTGGTTAAGTGCACTAGCTCCAGGGTCAGGACAACTTCTAATCCTCATCTCGCCACTTCCTAACTATGTGATTTTGAACAAGCGACTTCACATTTCTAACTAGAGTTTCCTTTTTTGGTAAAATGAGAAGAAAAATAGGGCTGTGGCTGCGGACAGGACGAAATAAGTAAAAGATGCAAAGACTTTGCTCATTGTCTGGCATAGAGGGGACGCACTGAGAACTTCATTATAAGATAGCCTCTCTCATAAAACATAAGGAAGAGGTAAGAGAGAGGTGGCTTGAGAAAGGAATATTAAGAACAAGCATTATCTCACATAAAAGCAACGAGTATTCCAAAGAATCCTGGAGACCTAGAGCTCCAAGGGCTCGTTGGACCAAACGGGTTTGAATCTCTCTTCTACTTGTAAAATAAGGACTGTCACTGGTTATGTTCGCCTTTAGCAACATTCTCATGCAAATACTCAGAAACATGCCCAACTCCCAGCCAACCTGCTATAAATTCACCCTTTTCTGACCCACTGGAAAAGCAATTCCAATGCACGACTATGCTTCAATTTAATGGAAAAAGGAAATCATTAGCAAACATCAGTTCTTGTGCTTTCATTAGTAATTAATGACTTTCTCATTGCTATTCTCATCCACCCTCCTTCATGTGACTGTTGGCAAAACCAAGCTGCAGGAAGGTTAGAAAAGCTTAGAGTTCCATGTTCAAGCTGCTGCCAGAATTCAAGACTCCTGGTTCTTTGCCTATTGTTCTTTCCTCCATATCAACTCCACCTTGTTAAAACAAGTCTACACTCAATGCCAGGTTACCAATCCCTAGAAGTAAGTCTGGCCGTGATGCACCTCCTTCCAGTGCAGTCCTCTGGGACCCTCCTTACATCCCTCCACCCACTTGATCATCTCCCAGTCCAGAGAGCACACTTACACATCCGTGAATCTTCTACTGAAGTGTAGCATGGAGGCCACGTCCACCTGGAGAGGAGGATCCCGAACCACCTTGTACTGCAGGGGTTTACACTCTAGGCAGAGCGGGCTGTCTGCAACGGAGGTCAACATGGCTGCATCAATCTCCAGGTGCTCATCCAATGTGTAGATCTGGATGCCATACACCCCCTCGCCCACATCCTGGAGTTTGATGGTCAGAGGGACATCACAGAAGACGTTCTGAGGGCCCAGGGAGATGTTCTTCCCACTGACAGTCAAGAGTTTGATGTCATTGACAGCCCCACTGGAGTCCCAGTCAGTGGAGACAAAGGTCACCCAGATGGTCAAAGACTCGGGGACCAAAGGGTAGCGGAATTCAAGTTCAAGGTAGCAGCCCTGTGGTTCTGGGCAGGCTGGAGGGACCGTGTGTGGGTTGACAGCTGAATTTGGGCTCCAGGTGCGGACACTGGATTTACAGGGCTGTTCAACATCTGGATGACCTGTTAAGAAGAAATAAGGATGAGTTCCTGAAAGTTCTTGGAATTTCCTGCAGACCTCAGGAGACACTCGCCTGAAGAAGTCAAAGAGAGGGGGAAAAAGAGAGGGAAGCTTCTCAGTGTCTTGGTGTATCTGCTGTATGCTCAGCACTCAGCTCATCCCCACCCCTGTGATTCAGACCTGGATGACCAATCACCGGATGTTTGGTGAAAACTACAGTCATATACATGTCTTAAGATTGAGTTCAAGCCCAGACTTTCCTCATTTCTTGCTTGTAAGCTTTTCCACTTCAGATGGAAAGAAAGGGGGACACGCACTTGCTAAACACCCACTATGTCCTCTGAACTTGTTTAGTTCTTGCAAGGACTCATTTCTGCAGTGAGGCCACTAAGGCTCAGAAGTGTGTACTGAACAAAACCAAAGTCTCATGGCTTAAAGTGTAAAGGTCAGCATTTGAACCCAGTTGTGTCTCATGCTGAAGTTCCTGATTGGTCTCCAGACTAAAGGCAAGAGCCGCTAAAGTAAACCAGAATCCCTGTGGTACTGCCTTTGGTACAACCTGCTTGGAACAACAGAAGAGCCAGAAACCCTGGGCAATGAAGAGGTGAGTAGGGAGAGTTTCTGTCCTTTGGGCTGAGGATTCTGGGAGGAAGCTGTATAGAAGCATGAATGACAGAGCTGGAAGACAGCCCTGGAGCCATCTTATCTCTCTTCCTCCCCTTCTCCACATGAGGTCATTCCATACCACTGAGCTTCTCCGGGCTCTGTCCAGTCTGACTCAGGAAGGGGAGGGTTGGGGGAGGCGGGGGGAGAAAGAAGGAGAGATTCTTCTACTCTCTCCCCAGGGAGACGATGCCTCATCCCCACTGATCTCAGCCGGCAGCGACTTCTGAATGTTTCTCTGCTGAGATCATTAGTCCTAGACCCTCAGAGAGTGCTCCTTTGCACTGCTGAGAAAAGTAATCAGGACTCAGTACAGTAACTGGCTCTCATTTATGTAAGGATGTCTAGCAAGAGACACACATCAGCTGGTGAGGGTAGGATGCGGGACCTCAGGTTGTCTTATTAGCTACCTTCTTTTTTTCCCTTCAGTATCAATGATTGGTGAGGGGTGGTGCTATTGGACATTTCTAAAGCAAAAGGGAAGAAAAAGAAAATCAATCTGTCTGGAGGGCCTTTGTGATAATGTTACGTGCAGCATAACAGGAATCACCACAATATGAAAACCGGAAAGCCATTTTGGGTGGAAAAGCCATTCCAGTGAAAGCTGTAAATGCCCCCAGTCTTCTTGCCTCTTTCGAGCCAAAGGAGAAGAGAGAAGATGCCCAGTGGAGGTGGAGAAGAGAAGAGAAAATGAGAAAAAAAAGCAGGGGTGGAGGTGGGGTAGGGTAGGGGGAGGAAGACAAGGAAAATTCAAAAGATTTTTTAGATATAACACATAAGATCAAGAAGATGATATAACTACAAGATCCCCTGCACCTCTCCTTGGCCAGGTTCATTTATTATGTGCACCGAATGCTGGCTAGAAGAGACCAGCAGTGTAAGTCAAAGGCACAGGTAAGACTCCCTGCTGAGGCTGAAGCCATTCCTCCCACTGACCCTCCAAGCCAAAGAGTTCCCAATTCTCTCGACTTTGTGGGTTACTTGTACTGATATGTCACTTATTCATTCAAACAGCTTTATTGAGGGCAGTGTTTTTAATATACCTGAAGCACATTCCCTAGCTGATAACTTCATCTGATTC
This sequence comes from Phacochoerus africanus, assembly GCF_016906955.1. NCBI lineage: Eukaryota > Metazoa > Chordata > Mammalia > Artiodactyla > Suidae > Phacochoerus > Phacochoerus africanus. The sequence goes on along the minus strand of NC_062545.1, from coordinate 258,589,056 downwards.
TTACCCCAGTCCTGTAAGATAGCTATCATTTTTCTCTCTCTTCTGCTCAATGCCACATACAGTGCTTAAACCAGTGTCTGGTCCATACATAGTGAACACAGTGGACAGTCCATAAATATTGGTTAAGGGAAGACTCTCTAATTTTGTTAACATGGAGTTTGAAAAGAAGCGAAGACTCCATGGGATATTAGAACCCGCTGTGTTACGGGAGCCCGCCCCCTCCCCGCCAAGGGCTCTTGTGGAACTGACAAGGGATGGAATGACCTTTCTTCCTCCCTTGGAGAAAATGACTGTCCGTGGTGGGAAGCCACAGGAGAGCAAAGACGACAAATCTATTTGGCCCATGTTTTAATCCCTGGTTTCTTTTTAATCAACCCAGGGAATGCTCTCCAAAGGACAGGAAAGTGAGCCTGGACATTATGCTCAAGTAAGTAAACAGGACTGGAAATAGCAGTAAAGCCTGTGCTTGCCTGGTCATCAGAGATAAACTTTTAGATGTAAAAGAGAGCCTCAAGGGGCACTGAGTCCAACCCATCACCAAAGCAGCAATCCCTTTAATAACATTGAGCTTCAGGCTTTGACCATCCTCTGTGTGCTTGGTACCATGCCAAGCACGTTACATGCCTCAGCTCTCTTCCACCCCGGGAATAAATCTATGACGTAGGTCTTACGAAACTCATTTTGTGGAAGAGGAAACTGAGCCTCGGATGGTTAAGTATAATTCCTTGGTGGGGAGGGAATACTATGAAACTGTTGGCCCAGAGAGCATGCCACGCTTTGGAAGGAATGAAAGATGGGTTAAGATATCAGCTATACAGCTGTTCACCTACTGTAATGATGCCTATCCCACAGGGGTGCTATAAAACTCAAATGGGATGAGCTATTTAATAGATGCTCACAAATATATTAGCTCAGTTCTGAAAAATAAAGAAGAATTAAGGAAGAAAAGTCTGGGAGGAGGAGGTATTCCAGGCAAAGAGAACAGTTGAGAGAGAATGTGGAATAGGATGACTGGGGTTTTGAATGCAGCAGGAAAGCAGCAGGTGGTGAGGCTGGCAAGCTAAGTAGAACCCAGCTTATGAAGGGTCTTTTATGCCACCTTAAGGAAACTGATCTTTATGCTGAGAGACATGAAGAGCTACTGAAGAATGTTAGGCAAGCAAATGAAAGTTGTCTTTCAGAAAAACCAAAGTTTAGAGTCACAGATACTATCCACCCATCCCTCCATCAACCAACCCACACATTCAAAGAATAATTGTTGACAGCACAGTCTGTGTCCAGGGTTAGGCCATAGTCCCTGGAGATACAGGTTTTGCAGATATAGTCTCTGCCCTCATGGAGCTTCTTACCTAGTGAAATCAGTTAAGAAACTGCTGTACTACTGCAGAAAATGCACAGCTGTGGCTTGTACAAAGGAAACATCAGTGAAGATGCGGACAAAGCAGAATCCCTAAGGAGGAGAAATAGACCCAGCTAGGAAACTGACCGGATGTGTGGTGATAAGTCTGGGAGAAGGGCTGAGAAAAGGAAAGGAAGGAAGGAAGGAATAAGAGAAGGAAGGAAACTAGGAAAGCACTGCTACTTTCTTACCAATATGTATCATTTTGTATAGATGGTGACCAAATGCAGTTATAATGTTTATATAAGCTATCCACTAGTGGTGAGGCTATATATGTGCATGAAATATATTTATACATACATATGCTGATTTAAATGTCCATGTATGATGATTTATATAGACATCTATTGCATAGTTTTGATATACATACTATAGCAGTTGATACAAACACAGTTATAAAAATTTGGTGCCAAGTATTTTCTAGATGAATGCTTTAGCACACCTGAAATATTCTGGCAGAAAAATGGGGAAAAGACTCACACAAGTAAGAAATAAAATGAAAACAGCTAGCACCATGTATTTATCTCTTGTGGAAAACTCAACAGTGGCAATACGTTATACGCTTGCGTAAGTGATCTTAACTGAGATTTGAGTTGATCAGATCTAACTACCTAATTCCGAGCTACAAGCGTGCTGTTGTATCAAATACCTCAGAAAATATGCATTGGTGAAACACAGTTTTTGCTCAAGTGATGGGAAAATAGGGTTTCTTTTTAGTACAACCAAAGGCAAGACTTTCTGTGCCTAAGTTTACTTAAAGTTCATGAAACAGAGTTAACAGAATGTAGCAGATGTGCAATAAACATTTGCTAAATGAAGCATTTTCTATCTTGTTAATACGGAGTTACAACGATAAGGGTGCAGCTCTATGGAATATTAGAGCTAAAAGGGATGTTTGTTCTGTGGGTAAGATGCTATCTTCAGAGAAGTAAAGTGACTCATGCAAGGGCACAGAGCACACTGATGGCCAGGCTCAGACCGAAATCCCATCCTTGTCATCCTCCCCACCCCATGCTCTTTTCTCAAACCCAAAGATATGTCTGGCATCGCTCATGGATTGGGAGTTTTATGTTAGTTTGGGAAGTCCAAAAACTTAAACACACAAAGATAAATAGGATGAAAATGAGTTGAGAAATAAATTGCAGAGTTTGGCTCATGGAAAAGTTTATTTCTTCAAGAATATTAAAAGGGTCTGAGCCAAATGGATCACAGAGCCTGTAATAGGATGCCCTAAAAAAAGGGACACTCTCTTTTCCTGGCCTGCATGGACTAAATTTGCATATCTTGAAGGAAAACCCAGGGCTGCTGGGTTTCCTTGGAGGTCTGAGTCAGCTCAGGAAGCCGGGGGGCTCAGTAGTTCAGTGGAACTCTGTTCTGCATATCAGGGATGGACCAGAAGCAGACTTAACCATCTGACAGTTTGGTTGGATGGAGGTGTGGGGAGATGATAGGAAATTATTTCATTCACTCATGTGGTAGAATGAGCCATGATGGTTTTAGCTAGAAAAGTCTCAGGGAAAAGTCTTGCTATTTCCACCTCCCAAATATCTCTCAACTCCACCAACTCTTCTCCATTCTCACTGCCACCGACCTCATTGAGGCCACCACCATCACTCCCCTCGACTCCTGGACGTTCCCTTCCCTCCCATGAACTCCTCTTCCAATCTCTTCACCGCAGAACAGCCTAGGCTGTCTTTATAACAGACATGTCGCACCATAGCCCAGACCTCTGCTGAGGCACATGGTATCTCCTTACTGCCTTCAGTATTAACCCAAAGCCATCCTAATCTGGCCATTGGACACCTCATCCCAGGCCAACCCGCCCCCCGTCCTTTCTCTCCTCCTCCAGACCCATTTAAGTTCTTACCACATTATTGAAGAGCTTTTCTTTATGTGGGTTATAGCTATTAGTTGTTACCATATGGCCAATTAGAAATGAAACTTTAAAACACAAGAACACATAAGCACTTGTTCCATTCGCTATGGGAGCAGTAAAACATCACATGCCATGCAGCCACTGGAATGCACCACTGTACACTCAAGAGAGAATGAGCATGATAAAGGTGAACACTGTTACTGTATTATTATGAAAATAACTTTGGACTTTGAGGACACATGCAAAAGTCTTAGGAACTGCATAAGTCCCCAGAACACGTGGAGAAAACCAGTGCTCTAAACCTATCAAGCTTCTCTCACATTCTTAAATGTACTTTGCTCACTGGCATGGTGACATTTCCTGGGGGGTGTGAGTCTCAGTTTGTGCTCAGGTCCCTTTCTTACTCTGTACTTCTGGGACCATGAGCCTCTTGGCTCCTAGTGGTCATCACCCACTTACTTATCTGACTCCCCTGTGAGAGAGTCAGCTCTGTATGGCCTGTGCACAGCACAGTGCCTGGCACAGAGTTGCCATGGTGGGCAGAGATGAGAGGAGTTCACTCTTTGCATGTAGCTTCTAGAGAACCCCACGTGAGAACCCAACGAGGGGCGGGGGTGAGTGAAAAGGCCACCGTCACAAATTTCAGGAAGAACTTTCGAACAAGCAGAGTTAGAATGGGAAAGCCAAGGGCATGTATGAGCTGGTGCTAGGAGAGCACAAAGGGGATTCCTGCCCTGGGTGGGAACGGGGGCTGGGTACCCCAAGTATCCCTTCCAAGTCTGACAGCCTGTGATCCTAAGGCTGAATGGAGGGCTTCTCCCAGACATCCCTCTGGCTTTACATTCCGGATGGATTTGTTTAGAGTTCCCGAGTTCCACTCTCATTTTTATTTTAAGCTACTCTAGAAGATAACAGTACAAGTGCTGGCATTTTTCTCCCTCCTTTTCCTCTCTAATCCCTTTCCCGTGCTTTATTCTACTGCAGGCTTTTTCTTTTTCAACGATCTTTCTAAAAACATAAAGGAAAACGGAGGAGTTTTCACTGGACCTCAGTGACGCGTCAGATTCCATCCCCTCTGGTGGAAGGGCGTCCCCACCACTACAGCTGGCATGAGGTGACCTGCATGGGAGCACCAGGGACTGAGGGGGGGGGGAGCTTCTAAGTGGAAGTGTCTGAGGGGCAAGGGAGGGGAGACGGAGGACTGAGAGGAGATTATGGGGTCTCTGCCAGCCTGATTTCAGGGACTGGATCTGAAAGAGATATTGCAGAAGGAAACGGAATGGGCAATTTTCTGTGAGATTCTCTAAGTTGCCTTGGTTCAGGGCCAAGTGACAGTGCAACAAAGCACTGGGGAAAAGGCACCTAATTTCTCTAGAATGAGTGGATGGGGCAGCGAACAGTACTGTGAGGGAGCATAGAGAAAGCTGGCCCCTGGCGGCAGGGGGGTGGCGGGGGGGTGGTGCTGAGAGACCCCCCCCCCAAGCTGTGAAGGTCTGCTCATGGGTGGAGCCACAACAGTGGACATCATGAGGTGCTCCCCTCCAGCATCTGATGACTGGATTCCCAAAATGAGGTTACACAGCAGAAGACCAAGAGAGGGGGTCGTGACCCACACGAGAATGCCCCAAGTCTTCCCAGAAATAACTGAAGAACAATCAAAGGCCAGTGATGTCTTGAAGCCCCCCACCCCCAGAGTAGGGGCTTCCAGAGTAGTTCCTAAATGTTCTCACCAAAAAAAAAAAAAAAGTGTGAGGTGATGGATGTGTTAACTAAACTTATTTTCATGATCACTTTGTGATATTTACATGTATCACATCATCACATGGCACACTTTAAACCTACTCAATTTTATATGACAATTACATCTCAATAAAGTTGGGCGAACAAAAAAACCAGAAAGTCCCCCAAAACTTCTGGCCTTGCAGGGTGACCTTAAGATCAAATGAGACAGTATGTGGAAGACTTTTAAAATCATAACATTCCATCCACACAGAAAGAGTTCTTTGCACACCCCACCTGCAGTGGAACGTCCAGGCTGGCTTACCTTCTGCTTCCCGAGGACTCCAGTGTCCTGAAGGGCCACAGGGCATTGGGGAGGAGGCGTTGAAGGCGTATTGCACCAGGATTCTCCCTTCCAGACAAAGGTCACACGCTGATCCCAATTCTCTAGGAGGCCAAGGAAAGAAGGAAAATGCGCCGACTTAGGAACAGTTGAATGAGTTCTGGACTGAACTAACCCAAAGGCAGAGGTTAAAACAAAGCTGTTTCCCTATTCTCTCTCCCTATATTTGCTGGAGCTTCTAGAATATGACTATACGTGAAATTCTGCAGCCCTTTCCCCGCCCACACCTGCCCAGCAAGGACCTTGTTCGGGCCAAAGGAGCTTCTGTTCTGATGGTGGATACATATCTTTATACTTAGGCAGCCCAGAATCAACAGGCCAAAGACTTACTACCTGCACTAATCATCACTTCATCCATTATTCCAAGTTCCACTGCAGACTTGATGTGTGGTTTCAAGAAAATCTTTTGCCCCATTTTACCTCAAATTTTAATCTTTCAACAATATCTATCAGGTACATACCCCATGCAGGAATAACCTGGTACCCTAGGTATTAAATGGGAAGAAGGCATGGTGCAGTTCTTTCAGCTGAAAATGAGTGGGCTGAACTAAATGATGCCTTAAGCACTAAATGATGGCTGAAGTAAATGCCAGCACTGACATTCTGGGCATGGATGAGTCACTCTTTGCTTTAATGGTCAAAAACAGTTTCCTTACCATGATCTCTAATTCGCTTTAGCAGCTTTCCAAGGGGCAAGCCAATCCCTCAAGGAGACCAGCCCCAGAAGTGGAATATTATGGTGGCTTCCCCTACTGTCTAGTGTCTTATGTATCTGGATTCAATCTCCCTTTAGCCACAACAGCCTCTGTGAGCTTACTTGTTCTCTAGACTTGGCCTCTGTTTAGGAGGCAGTTTCTGAGAAGGGAAAGGGATAAGCCCTCTCCTCATGTACCAGGACGAGCCTGAAACTCTGCAAATCTGAGCAACTCCTGCAGAGGGACTAGAAAGAGAAAATGTCAAGAAATGTCATAGCTTGACCTATTACTACTCAAAATGCAATGGTCTTGCCAATACCTCTTTTCTAAAAGAAGCACTGTCCTTTGGCTACTAGAAAGACACAGTGGAAGAACCCTATCCCAAGCCTTAGGGCTTTTCCTCCACAGGGAAGCGCTACCGCCCTTGGGCTCACATGGCAAGGTAGAACATGCTGGTGAATATCACAGTCAGCTGCACTCCTCATTCTTCCTCCATCCAGCTGCCAGGGAGCTCACCCCCCAAACCTATAGCGGACCAGCTCATGCTCCTGTTCATCTGGTTATATAGCGGTCAACATACATAGTTTAATGGATGGATGGATGGCTGGGTGGGTGGATGGTTGGGTGGGTGGATGGATGGATGGATAAATACCAGTCACTCTGACATGTTGCTAAGACTCAACGATTAGCCTAGCCTAGACCCTCAAGCTGCAGATCCTGCACCCTCAGCTTTGTCATTTTAAATACAAAACCATGCATAGGTAGAAATTTTACAAGCACACTAATAGTCAGTGATAGGAGAATGATTCAATAGCCTAAGGTTAATCCTCTCAATGGAATGGTAAACAGTTATTACAGAAGTATTTATAAAGATTATTAAATTTTATGGAAAATACATTAGTTGTAATGTTAGGTGAAAAATCCATATTCAAAACTATAGTAACACCTCAGTGATGTTCAAAAAATCTTCAGGTGACCAAATACTATCAGCAGTTATTTCTGGGTGATAGAACACAGGACTCTTACCTCCCTATTTGTATTCGTCCTGGTTTTCTGAATTTTCTATTTTCTATATATATGTATGAAGTACTCACGGACTAGTAATAATAACAATACACAATTTTGTTTGCAGGCAGGGATGAGGAGTAGAGAGAGAGGTGGGCTCAGAACCACTCTGGAGAGCAGAGTTCCATTACAAGGACCAGAGTCCATGTACAACAAGTCAGAGTCACATGACTGCCTTCATGATGACAAGGAGACTACAAACATTCTGGTATGGGATCTGGAATCCCATTGACCTCAGTGGCAATTGAGCCTTTCTATTTCTTTAGATGCCTTGCTTTGCATGATAAACATAATGGCTGCCTGCACGTGACTGAGTTCTTAACACCTTCTAGGCTCCTAATAAGCACTGTGATGAGTGAACAAAGCATTGTCCACCTGAGAGTAAAGGTGCCTTTACTGTAAAGAGCATTCCACAAAGTGTAGTCCCTCATGTTCAATCAATGATTCACACGTTCCTTCACTCATTCATCTGTTCATTCAGTGGCTACTCACTGAACAGCCTATGAGGGCCAGTCCTGAATAACTACCTGACACCAAGGACCCAAGAGTAAGCAAATTCAGGGCAGATGCTGCCCTCATAGAGCGTGAAGTCCAGTGGAGGCAACAGTCCATAAACAAATAGGTAAACAGATACAAAATTACATATTCCGTTAGTTCTAGAAGGAAAGTTGACAGATGATGTAGGAGAGAATAGTGGGCGGGGGTGCGTTGGCTTATTAAGATTGGAGAAACCGTGGAAGAACCTTAGTGAAGGTATGATGCAATGTGAGTAAGACAGAGTGTGAGTCAAGTGATAGCCCGGGTTCAGTCTAAAGGTACTTAAAGGACCTGAGCGGGGGTGGCGGGGGGGAGAAGGGTATGGTCCATAGAGGTCCTGGAAGAAACCTGAGTGGCAACGAGTCACATATGAAGGAAAGAACAGTATGAGAGGCAGTTGGACAAATAAGGACAGCCAGATCAGGCAAGGTTCTGTAGACTACAGGTAGATTTTACGGAAAAGAAATGGGAAGTGTCAAGAGGGTTATAATGCATGGCATGACATGAGCTAATTTGCATTTTACAAAAATCAGTCTGAATGGCCAAGGAAGAACAAACTGGAAAAAGAAGGGTGAAAGTAAAAGCAAAGTCAGTAACTAAAAAGCTAAGGTGTGATTCTGAGTACAGTGAGTTATGTTCCCATTTTATAGAAAAGGAAACTGAGCACTGCCAGGACAAAGTAATTATACCACGGTCGCAGCTCAGAGAGTACACTCAAATTGGGTTTCACCCAAATCAGGTAGTATCCTACACCTTCAGGGAGTGTATAATCTGGGTTTCTGACCTTGGGATTTATTTGATTTTAATGGGTACCTGTATCTACAGACACAGACACATACAGACACACACACACTGAAATCATAGAAGTACAGGATGCTAAAGCTGGAAGAAATTGTCTTTCTTACACAGGTTCCATGAGAATCAAAGCTTAAAGCTCCAAGGCTGTGCTTTCTAATACAGCAGCCCCCAGTCACAGGCGGCTATTTAAATTGTAATTAATTACAATTAAATAAATGTAGAATTCATTTCAGCTCTTCAGTTACATGTCACATTTCAACTGTTCCATAGCCAGAACTGGCTAAGGGCTACTACCATACTGGACCCTGCAGAAAGTTCTATTGGACAATGCCTGTCTGAGGCACCCACTGTAATATACAGAATTAACCTTTTTCCTATGCATCTAGAGTGGTACTACTTATGTACCATTCTTGGCGGAACTGAGAAAACAGTTTCTCATGTCATTTTCTATGTTCTGAGATTCAGAAAACTGAGGCAGAAGAGGACGACGAAATGCATGAGGTTGCAAAGGCCTCAGACCCAGGTCTGTTGGTTCCCAGTCCAGCCTTCTTTCCAATCACCACGGACCATTGTTCAGAAAACACATGTTTGCAAGACAGATAAAAATAAAGGAGTTAAAAAAGCCAGGGGTGGCCTTGAATTATTTATTCAGTTGCCCATGTGTGAGGACACAGGCTGTGGGAGGATCTGCATATGTTTTTTTAAGGAAAACCCTTGTATTCTCTTAGACCACAGATGTGAGGAACAGCAGGAGGATGTGAGGATGGCCAGGGGCGAGAGGTTGGCATTGATGGATGTAGTGGAAAACACCAGAGATTTTGCAGGGGAAGAGAATTTTCAAGTAGCTCCACAGCTCTGGACAACTTTGTACAAGATGGGAGCTAATATTTCCTGAACGTGGAGAGTGTGTGTGCTAGGCATATCAGAGATGAAGTCAGCAAGAATTCATCTTGCTGAATTCCCCACAAAAGCCAGGTGAAGTGGGCACGGTTAGTGCCTTTTATGAAAGAAGACTCAGAGGGTCAGAGAGGATCAGAGAGGGGACACAATTTGCCCCAGGTCCCATAGGCTGGGAGTGGTGACATAGAGAATGGAACACAGACAATCTGATTCTTCATACTAAGCCTGCATCCTTCAGACAAAGCTAATTTCTATGAGGATGAACTCTGTGTAGGGGGACATGATAGTTCCACTTCTTTACAATAATTTAATGAACTTGTTGACCTAATTCCTTTAGCCCATAGATGACGGTCTACATAGCTGCTAATCCTAATTAGACATGTTTCTAAAATGTCAGTTTTAATTTAACCTATGATGATTCTATTATGAAATCTTAGACTGAACAGAATAGCTATTGTATGAGCTTCAAGTACCAACTGACTATAGGTTATTAAAAACATATTGATCAAAGCTGAGGGCACTATGTAATAGAGACCTATCTCATTACACAACAATTAAGCCTCCAATAAGTTTTCAACAATCAGATGGTATTTATTTAATGGACAATAACTGCTTTATGAAATACAAATTGAATACATACACAGGAAGCTTCATTTACAAAACTTCCATTTTTAAGTGGCCAAGGCTTGACCAAAAGTCTGATACTTCTCATCACCACAGAAAAAATAAATAAATCTACGGGCTGCTGGAAAGCCTGCTCTGAAGTGTCACATGAGGTTTCCCAAACCCAGCTCTGAGCTCCCAGTGAGGGTGGCTGGGGCAGAGGAAGGGGGGTTTCTATGGAGGGTCTAGGGAGGGTATCTCCCTTCCCCGTGATCGCATTCACCCCACTGTCCAATGAAGGTTCTAGACTCAGGGATGGATAGTAGTGTGGACAGCTGGAGCCCAAATTTAATGTGATGCCATGATGGAATGCACCTTCTACAGCCACACAAACACAAAATGTGCAAACACACATGCAGCTCCTTGCCACCTTTTGTGGCCTTTTAGAGGGAAGGGGTGACACCTCCTTCATAATTTGAGCTTTGGAAGGACTTAATGAAGGAACGTGACAGCCTGAGATAAAACACTGCAAAATGTGAGTCAGAGCCCAGCCCCCTCCACCTACCAGGGGCTCCTGTTCCAATCTCTCTGCTTCTTTCCATTCCCTGCCCCATCTGGCAAGTGAAGAAGCTGATGCCCCATTGATAGAATTACTGGAAAGGTGAAACGAGACTCTGTCTATGAAGAATTGAGTATAGAATCCCAGAGTAAGTCCTTGATAAAGGGTGGCAACCACAACTATGGAGCAATTTTAATTTTTTTTTTTAGGGCCACACCCATGGCATACAGAAGTTCCTAGGCTAGGGGTCGAATTGGAGCTATGGCTGCCAGCCTATGCCACAGCCACAGCAACTCAGGATCCGAGCTGCATCTGTGACCTACACCACAGCTCATGGCAATGCCAGATCCTTAACCCAATGAGAGAGGCCAGGGGTCGAAAACGCATCCTCGTGGATACTAGTCAGATTCATTTCTGCTGTGCTACAATGGGAACACTCCCCCTTTTTTAACAATATTAGTTAATTGGTAGTTGGTTACTATTTTCCCCATCATTAATGCTACATCATCATTATTGGAAAAAAAACATTCCAAGAATAGCTGGGCAGAGGGGCAACAGACTGATCTGCCCTAAATTATAACTACTATGTTCCAACCAAAATAGATGTCTGCATTTTAGTACGTTTTTGTGACCCTTTAAGATCCTCTAGAGCTTGAGCTCCTCAGGGAGTCCTGATGCTGAAAGGCACCGCTTACCCCAGGTTTCTACCTCCGGGCCATTGAGGCATCATTAGACCCACATTTCAGTGATTCTAATTATACAAATATATGCATATATGCATGTGTATTCACATATAATGTGCCCTTCAGATACTATATGTATATGAAGGTATTAGCCCATTAATCAGAGGCAATTTCTTTCCTTTTGCTTTCTTTTCTTCTTCTTTTTTAATTTTTTTGCTTTTTAGGGCTGCACCCATGGCATATGGAAATTCTCAGGCAAGGGGTTGAGTAGGAGCTGTAGACACCAGCCTATACCATAGCCACAGCAAAGCGGGATCTGAGCCAAGACTGCTATCCACACCACAGCTCATGGCAATGTCAGATTCCCGACCCACTGAGCGAGGCCAGGGATCGAACCTGCATCCTCATGGATGCTAGTCAGATTCGTTTCTGCTGCGCCACATCCAGAACTCCCAATCAGGGACAATTTCAACTTCTGACATCATGGAGATGAGACCAGTACCTCCATCCCAGAGGAGGTTCTGGCAACAGATGTTTCCAGGCTTTTAATAATAAAGCAAAACTTTCATTCACTTTAAATATTAATTTCTCCTAGCAATCAATCATTTATTTCCTGACCCCCAAACCTACAACACGCCTACATGGACCAATTGCTATGTTGGATGTTGCAGGCACTCGTTCAGAAAGATCCAGAACAAAAAACACAACAAAATCCCTCTCCCAGGCTGCTTCCCTTCCAAGTTTCCCTCTTCTTGGCAGGAGAGCAGAGAAGGATCAACACTTCACAGGCCACACTCACCTTTCAAAGAAGTGGCCGTCGATGGGTGGGAACCACTCCAGCGTCACGGAGTCAGTGGTGTGGCTCACGATCTGGGGGGCGAGGGCAATAGGCGCCGGCTTCCTGGAGGGCTGCCAGCTCTGGTACACCAGGTCCAGGTAACAGTGCATTCTGGCGACTTGATTGGGCGTGAAGGAGTCGGTGCAGTCGTCATCTGCAAGCGGGCACAGGGAGAGATAAGAGCCTGGCTGCACAGGCGGGCGGGTGAGAGAATTATGATGTCTCCTGGTGACCGGAGAGCCAGCACCCCAGCCCTTGCCAACTCAGAGCTGGCCTCTTCCAGTGCTCAAGAGCTAATGGTCTGTGAACAAATTAGTGCAGTCATCACTTCTGGAGACAGGTGAGAGGGAACCGGAGGAAGTAGAGGGTGGATGGAGCTGAAAAGGCACGTCTGAGCCTGGAGAGGGAACAGCCCAGAGGTCACGGCTAAGGACAAAGGCAAGACAAGCTGCTTTCCACAGACCCAAATCCACTGGCCAGTGAGTCACACATCCCTTTATTCCTCCCCTCCCCCACCACGCATTCACTCTCTCTCATTCACCCACTCGCTATCGACTGTTGACTCACTCACTCATTCTTTCGTGAGCCCACTATCCGTCACTCATGTCTTCACATTCATTCATCTACTTGTTCACTAATTCTGCTATTTGCTGATGCACTGACATTGTCTGTCCAACAAGCCTCCTTGAGCAATGACTGCATATTCTCTGCTCTAAGCTAAGGGCCATGAAAGCTTAATACATTTGGGCCCTTGATGAGCCACCAGCCTAGTTACAGAGTGAAGGTCACTTTGGTCCGTATGGATCAGGGTAGCTATGAGGCCGTTCAAGGCTGCGATGCTGACCAGCTGCGACGGGAAGGAGACAGCATGTTGGGGAGGGCAGGGAACCAGAGAGGCTTCTGGAGGAGGTAACGGAGGTCCACCAGACCGCAAGGCCAAGACTGGGAAAGAAAGCTGAGGATGGCCTGTGCAGGGAGCACAGGCCAGAGCATCAGGTAGACCCAGAAGCAGTCCAGGTCAGTGGCAGGAATATGAGGACAATGATGTCTTCTGCACAGTGCTGTCACCAGGGCATTCGCTGTGTGTTTAGCATGAGCCAGGCATGGGGTACTGTGCTTTGGACGCATATAACTCTCCCACTATTTCTGGAGTAAATATTATCATTTCTCCATTTTACAGGGAGGAAATTGAGGCTGAGAGAGGTCTATGTAGCTACTGTTTAAAGAACCACAGAGCTGGGGGTGGAGCTGAGATTCGAACCCAGGCAGTCTTGACCCCAAGGCCATATATCTAATCAGTATGAGAACTCCTTTCTGAGCATATGTGAGACCTTGTATGGGCAGGTATCCTGCAGGTGCTTGATAAATAGGAGTTGAGCCTGAGCCCGAGGGGGCTGAAATACAATCTCCTAACGTCTTCAGATCTAATGACCTTCAATTCTCCTCTCTCTTTTCTAGGATGCGGAATGAAGGCCATGACCCAAGACTCATCCCCACAAAGAGAAAGCTTGCCTCCTATCTCTCCCTCCAACAGCTTTATTCAGCTGCCCCCGGGGCCGTGCAAGGCACTGTTTTGGCTGGGTTTCCAAAAACACCACTTCCCAGAGGGGTCCGCCTGGTCAGGGCTTCCGCAGCTGGGCCCCAGACGGGGGAGCACGGGGCTCGCCCGATCTTAAAATAAACCCGCCACTGGGAATCCCACAGCATAAACTCACTTCCCCTTATCAAACAAACAGAAAGTGAGTTTGGGCAGGTGCTGGGCGGTTGGACATGACCTTGCGAATCTTGTTTGGGAAGGAGCAGGGGTGTCAGAGGGTGATCCCCAGAAGCTGCCTCTGATCCCCTTAGGAATTTTTGACAGTTTCCCTTCCAGCACCCTGGAAAAGTCTTTCATCCATTTGGAGGAAGCCGAAGAGCTGGGTGTCCCTTAGTAAACAATGTAAAAGAGTGACCAGTCCCACAAATCCCTCTCAAGCCCGGATACCTCCATGTAACTCCTTGGATACCAAACATTCTGCGGGTCCCCACTGCTTGGAGGATAGAGTTCAAATGCACCCATTGGTCTAAGAAGGACCACATTTTCCTTTCTTACTATGAACTCTGCATTTCCTCTGCAAAGCTTTGGAAAAGCCACTGAATAGGGTAGAGGCAGGAGAAGGGCCTGATGGGTAAGGAAGTAGGGGCTGTGTGGTTAGATTGGCGCATGAAGAATCTGGTGGCAAATGGGCACGTGCTTCTGTGCGCATGGTGCCTCAGTTTCCCCATCTGTAAAGTGGAGATGATGGTGATTAACAAGAGTGCTTATGACTGAACACTGCTGAGGGTTAAGAGAAGGGCAGCACCAAGAACTATGGTCAGGGCTCAGTAAATGCTCACAGTCTCATGCCTGGGAAGAGTGTGTGTATGTGTGTGTGTGCACACGCACACTGACGTGTGAGTGTCAGAAAACTGGAAGCAGGAGAAAACCCAGAATGTAAAATATCCATTCTCTTTGATCTAGCCACATCACATTTAGGAATTCAACAGAGAGATATTCATGAACAGACATAAGGAAAAACATATGTAGAGGGATGTCTTTTGAAGCATCATTTATATAGTACAACTATTAGAAATGCATCCGTCTATTCATAGGGAGTGACTCTGTATGGTAAGGCACATGCAGAGAACAGAATTTTAATCCATCATTTCCCAAAGAAGGAAGTAACTTTATAACTCAGGTCCCACAAGTATAAATCGGCCACATTTAAATCAACCCCACTACCTGGCATTGTGGTGAGGATTCAAGAAAGTAGAGGACATAAAGTATTTACCAAAATGAATGGAGAAGAAAATCAGCATTTCCCTCTCTACATTCTGATGACAGTATTTGCTTTTCTTCCCCTAAAGAAGTATATTTTCCTTTTGTAACTTAAAAATTAGCCATTTCCATGTTTGTCAATAAAAAAAGTTTGAGGCGTTCCTTTCCTGGCTCAGAGGTAATGAACCTGACTAGTATCCATGAGGATGCAGTTTTGATCCCTGGTCTTGCTCAGTGGGTTAAGGATCCCCTTGCCTTGAGCTGTGGTATAGGGCACAGATGCTGTTCAGATCTGGTGTTGCTGTGGCTGTGGTGTAGGCCAGCAGCTGCAGCTCTGATTGGACCCCTAGCCCAAGAACTTCCATGTGCCACAGTTGCGGCCCTAAAAAACAAAGTAAATCAATTAAAAAAAAATTTAAAGGTATTTTGAAAAATAGATAGGAGATAGAACCTGGTAGGAGCACAGAACTGTATTTGAACTTTACGGGTGTAGTCGGAAAATGTCCTTCCCAGGGTAGCTTCCTTAGGGGCTGAGCTGATACTAGAATCTTGGGTGAGATACCAAAGGCTTTCTGTTTATCACAAACACTATGCCTTGATGAGCTTATGTCTGGGGTCAGCTCCTTCTGCCTTCCTGCCTCCACAGGCTTCACCTCCTGACATCCGTGGCCACGAGGTGCTGGTCTCTAGGACTGGCTGGCTCATCTTGTCTCCAAGCAGAAAGACTGGGGGGAATGACAGTATTCTAGGAGCCTGTACCAGTCCTCACGCCCTTGATACTGTGCCCTGAGTTTGCTAACCTAAGCTTTCTTCCAAGAATGTATTTCCATTGGTAGCTGTTAGATCACAGAGCGTGGAGCTTCAGGGCCTGATCTTAGTACCTTCACTCCCTGTGGAACCTCGGGCATACTGCTGACCCCTGTCAGCCTCCTTTTCACGCACTGTGGAAAAAAAAAAAAAATCGAATCCTGATGCCACCTGCCTCCTACAGCTGATGAAAGCATTTAACAAGCTAACCCATTTCTAGTGTATGAATAACTGAGATGCCCTTTGCAAAAGTCCCTGTCTTTTTGTTGTTTTGAAAAACAGTGATAATAATAGTAACAGCACTAAAAGACTATATTCACTGTAGAACATTCAGAATGTGCCAAGAATGCTACAAAGAAATAAACATCACCCTAAACATTACCTTGAGATAATACAATTAATGTCTGGTATACGTATCTGTGTATGGGTAGATGCATGTGAATATCTACAGTGAATTGCTAGAATTATCACCACAAACAAATACACACACACACACACACACACACACACACATATATGCCAGGTCTTATATTATACAATAGGCTCTGGACTGTTTTCACATTAAATAGTGAACAAAGAATCCTATTAAGTGTCATTTCTAGAGCATTTAGTTACGGCACCACATCTCTCACCTGTATGATTACACCTACTGTCACGCCAGGTAAGGCTGATTACCCCTCTCCGGTACCAAGGAAGTAACAGGCTCAGAGAGAAGTGACTCGCCTCAAGTCAAAGGCTAGCATACAGGGGATTCAAGTTGGTGTCCATACTGCAAACTTCCTCTTACTCAGCGTCTTTCTCCGTTTGTGCCCCTCAAGGCCGGCTCCATCATCTTCAGTGACCACATAATGTTCTATCATATGAGTGCCTCGAGATTTATTTCAGCAACCCTTTCTCTTTGGATCTGTTAAGAACTTTCTAATTTTTCACACATATAAGCATTTCTCGTATATGCCTGGCAGACAGTAAATGCCTAATGAACACTTGGAGAACAAAGAGTGCTAAAAACATTCTTAGGAGTAACTGTTCAAACACATCAACTGATGTATTTCCTTAGGATATATTCCTTGGAGATGAGACGGCTGGGTCAAAGCATATGTGCCTATTAAAAGGGACAGACAGAATGACGGTGACTGGACACCTGCTCCCGTCGGCTGGGGAGGGCATGGTTTCCGCACTCTTGAGCAGGCTGGGACTGGAGGATCCTCTTGGTGAGCTCCCTATGGCCTATTATCTTCAGGAGGTAGAGTCGGAGCTGCTGCCCTTCCATCCACGTGAGGATTAGCCAGCCGCTCAGTGTGACCACACTCACCTGGTGCTCCACCAGGCTTGCCTTCATCGCACGCCTGGTGTTTACTTAATCTGAGGCGCTGGGACTCTGAAACTCCCCAGTATCAGAAAGGGAGCCAGATAATTATTGCCTAAAACACAGGCTCTGTAGTAAAAGGCTTGCCTTGTTTTAGCCATGTGACTCTGGGAAAGTTACTTAAGCTCCCAAACCAAACTTTCTGCGTCTATAAAATGGGCGTGATAGTGATGGCACTTACCTCACTGGGTTATTTTGAGGATTCAATGAGACAAGCCTATGTACTATTTCCCACAGTGTCCAGCATGTCACAGGCACTCAGTAATTACTGCAGACCTGCCACCAGTCATGTCCAATGAACTCAAATTCAGTTCCTCAGTCTCATTCACCAAGTTTCAAGCACTCGACAGCCACAAATGCCTAATGGCTACCACACTGGGCAGCACAGACTCAGAACACAACCATCTCTGCAGAAAGCTGGAGCACCCAGGAAGGAAGGCACTTGAAGCAGCTGACCTGGCAAGGTCTCCGCTCTCTTGCCTTGACTGCAAAGCTCCGTGCATGGCTCTCCCCGGCCCTGAGAACCCAATGCTGTTCTGCATTTTGAATTTCATCCAGCTGCTTTTGTCACCTCATCTATCAGAGAGCCTAAGGAAAACAAACATTTCAAAGCCCGTGGTCGCCCTGAATATGCTTTTGCGGGTGTAAGTTTGTTATCGTAGCTCAGTGAATTAGTTCTGCTGTTAATGGGTCACTGAGCTGAGGGGTTCCTTTAAAAAAACAACAGTAAATCAATCACCCTTTAGATCTGTACAGAGAGGAACAAAAAAAGGTTTAGTTTATGGGGGTCTGGTAGCGAGTGGCAGCTCCCGGCCCCTAAGAGGCCGGCAAACTTCCAAACTCATGTTATTGTTTATTTTCCATGTGCGTTGAGCTGGCCAAGGAAAGGTGCTATAGAAATGGAACGTAAGCAGGGCTCTGCGAGGGGGACAGGGCACCGGATGTGGGATGCAGCCTTGGCTGGGAACGGGAGCCCGGTGGGAATCTGCTTTTGAGGAAATACCCAGTGCTCCAGGCTTTTTCAGAGACCTACACCTAAGGATCATTTATGGAGCCAAGGGCGGGTACTGACCCTTCGAGAGACGCCAGGTGTGAACTATATGAACCTTAAACTGAGGAGGTCAGCATCCCAGACGGGGAACCAGGAGGACCCACTGGCGATGATCACGTTCACTGGGTTGCAGCAGGACATCCTCTCTTTGAATGCAGATTGAGGCGAAACCCTGACAGAAATGGAGAACTGTGGGAAGGGGGCTCCCCTGGTTCAAGTAGAGATGGAGGCCTAGAGTCATGCCCACACAGCCATTCCACTCAGGGCAGCCCCCTGTTCAACAAAAGCATCTCTGTGAGACAGAGTTCAAAAACCTGGGTCTCCTTTGAAGAGCAGCACAAGAGTAAAAGAAAAAACAAACAAACAAATAAACAAAACTTGGAGTCAGATGTGCGACCCAGGGATGAAGAATTTGACCAACCTCTGTGTTGCCATCTGTGAAATGGGGTAGTTCCTATCCCATAGGTTTTTCATGAGAATTAAATAAGGTGGTGTGTATTAATGCCCTATGCACAAGAAAGTTTATTCAGGTAGAAATATTGTTTTATATACCTGTTATTAGAGAATCAATTCATTTTCTTCCTGTACTGCCTTTCTCCTTCCTTTTTCTTTCTTTTTTCTTTTTTTTTTTTTTTATGGCCACACTTGAGGCATATGGAAGTTCCTGGGCTAGGAATTGAATCTGAGCTGCAGCTGCAACCTATGCTACAGCTGCAGCAACACCAGATCCTTTAACCCACTGCAGGGGGCCAAGGATTGAACCCATACCTCCACAGCAACCTGAGCCACTGAAGTTGGATTCTTAACCTAGTGCACCAAAGCAGGAATCCCCTCCCTTTCTTCTTCTTCTTTTTTCTCCCCCCCTTTTAGGGCTGCACCGGCGGCATATGGAAGTTCCCAGGCTAGGGGTCGAATTGGAGCTGCAGCTTCCAGACTATACCATTACCACAGCAACACCAGATCTGAGCCACATCTGTGATCTACACCACAGCTCATGGCAATGCAGGATGCTTAAACCAATGAGTGAGGCTGGGGATCGAACCCACATCCTCATGGATACAGTCAGGTTTTTAATCCACTGAACCACAACAGGAGCACCCCCCGCTTCCAAACAAACTTTTTTTTTTTCCCAAGCACCAGGCCTTGTGCTAGGTGCTGAGAAGTTATTGAAGTATTAGAGGCAATCTTTGTATTTACTGAACTCGCTGCTTAGGTGGGGGAAAGAGGACATCTAAATTGAATATTATAATAGAATCTGATGTGGGGCTACCACGTGCAACCTTGAGGATAGTGCCTTACCCAAGAACTCTTGGCTTAGGGAGTGCTGAGGGCCGTGACCTCCCTAAAGAAAGGATATCTTGTTCTAATTTGCCAAAGATGTTATAGGGCTAGAAGTGGCCTTGACATATGCTAAAAGGAAGTGGAGAACATCTTAGAACCCAAAGAGTCCGTCCTTAACACTGTTACCCATGGTAGATAAAAGAGCTTTGAAAGGATATATAGAGGGAAAAAAAAACATATCCATCTCATGGAATAATTTCCTATTTGCAAAGCCAAAAGCAATCTTTTTTTTTTCTGTAATAAAACAATAAAGGAGCATGTAAGAGTTCTGCGCTCTCAAAAAAGTTTCAACAACCACCAGCTTAGAAAATGACAGCCACAAAACTAGGAGATATCTCGGAGATCAATTCTAAAGATTCCATTTTCTTGAGGAAAGTGGAACTCAGAGATGGGATGTGACAGATCCCAAGGCATTAGGTGACCTTGTGGAAGACCAAGGCCTTCTACCCAGGCTTCCTGATTTTCGGTCCTGGTCAGTTTCCTAAAGTGTCTTTCTGAGCATCTCTCAGATACAACATCTTCCCGGTACCCCCAAGGTGCTTGCGGAAGGAACAGGATCTCCACTACTTGGAGGTGAAGAATGGTTGGGATGAAGACACCTTAGGAAAGGTAAGTAGCTTGCTCAAGGATGCTCTGAGCCAGGACTGAAAGCCACATCTGACATCTAGCCCCTTGCACCATGCAGAGTGTGGGGCCTTACCTGCGTAGCTCATGAAGTTGTTGTAAGGAGTGTTGAAGAAGCTATTAAAGCCACAGGTGTCATTCCCTGGCCCAGGGTCACCACAGAACTTATGTTTGGGGGCTGGGTTGGTGTCACTGCAGAGGTCTCCGGTCTCGAAGGAGGGCTCTGTCTCCATGCAGGGGTCACTGCAAGACTGGATTTCGGAGATGCCTCGAAAGATGTGATAGAGGCCCAGGCTGTGCCCAATCTCGTGGATCATGGTATGGGTGTGCCCAGGAATGCCATAGAAAGATGGATTCAAGACGATGCCACCTGCAAAGGGAAAACAAGAGCGTCAGGCAAACTGGGCACCCTGCTTCCTGATGCAAGAATCCCCAAATCAATCAAGAGTAATGGGGTGCTGCTGGAAGTAACCACAGGCTTCTCCACCCTATGCCTCCTCCGCTGAGAGCTGTTAGGACTTGTGATATGAATCACTGCTTGAGTAGGAAGGAGTCCCAAGAGTCATCTTGTGCAATCCCTTCATGTTTCAGTTGAAAACACCAATGCCTAAAGAAATGAGGTAACTTATCCAAGGTGGTTTCAAACTACCTAAAAGAAGGGGCATGGCTAGAATTCAAGGACTCTGATTTCTGGGCTGGCAAATGCAACCTCTTCTTAGAAAGTAAGGCACGCCCTAGTGTACAAATATCCCTATATGCCTCTGTTGAAACGAAGCCCTCAAGGCCAGACACCTTGGTTCCGGTTCTCATTTTGCCTTTACCAACTCTGTGAGGTTGAGCAAATCGACAGCCACCTCTAAATCCCATTTCTGTAGCTCTGGACCCTGTGAGGATGTCAATTCATGAAGGCCAGCACCATAGCATGCTCACCGTTATAACGCTGGTCATAACAGTTAATGTTTCTTGAGCATTTACTATGTAACTGCAGGCCCCGTGCTTAGTGGTTCATGTACTCACACGTGCTCATCTCACTACCCAATGAGGGGGACAATGACTCACAGCGAGGTGAAGTAACTGGTCTGTGATTAAATTAGGAGGTGGGGAGCTGGGATTTGAACCTGAAATCCTTGGGTTTCAAAGCTAAGGCTCTTAATCAAATCTGCTAATGCCTCCCACAGGGCCCAGAATGTAAATACGGCTTCTCATTAAATGTATGTTGCATATCTGCTGAACAGCGACCCAATTAAAGAGGTTTTGAGAGGTCTAACTGGTCATGTGTAAACAGCCAGCACAGCACCTGACATACAACAAGTGCCTTACTTATAACTACTTGCTACTCCAAATTTACCTCAAGAAAATCAGCACTAGCATCACCTGGAGGGTGATTAGAAATGCAGCATCTCAGGCCCACCCTAAACCTTCAGAATCAGAATAAGTATTTTAACAAGAGCCCCAGACAACTTGCCTGTATGTCCTAGTTTGAGAAGCAATAACCCACCCCATGTCTCTTAAAAGACTGAATGTTTCTTAACATGGCCAGAGATGGACCAGATCTCAGTAAATTCAATGGGTACCACGGTTCGATATTCATTTTTAGGCACTGGAGAAATACACACAGGCTGGCAGGGAGAGTTCAACTGGAAAAGGCAAGTGTGTTTCAGGGAAGGTGAAGATTCAAGTCTTGAACAACCTTCAGGCAGTGACCTTAGGTACAGAGCAGCATCTCAGAAAAGAACGGCAAGGACTCAGGGCCTTGTTGATTTGTACTGGCGAGCCTGCAGCAGGCATGGGGGGAGTGTTATCTCGGACTGAACTGCCGGGAGGGTGAGCTTGCTCAGCCATGGGGCTCACGGTGCCTATTAATTCTAAACCGCTCAGAGCCTTCCAGCACGAAGATAGAGATGTATGAGAGGGTGTGTATGTGTGGGGGTGTGCATGCGCGTGTGTATGTGAGAAGGGGCAGGCAGAGGCAGGGAGGAAGAGAAATTGAGACAGGAAATCTCTCTCAATTATTTTCTGTCAATCACAACATGAAACACAATCTCCTTCCCACCCAAGGCTTTTTCCAGGGATGGTGGTATAACAGCAGGAAAAGAGGGTTAAAAAAAAGAAATATGGTTCTAATAAATTGGGTTGGATTGGGCCTACTGCAGAGGAATTGCTTGTGATCACACGTCTTGGGATGGGGAGGTGGCAGCCTGGAGGACAGCTGGTGTTAGCCTGACATGGGTTGCAATCATGCTGTTTTGTACTGGCTGTGTGACCTTGGCGAAGTGGCTCTGTATCTCTGGTGAGCTCTAAAGTAAAGAGCTACCATAGTGCCGATGATTCGCTGTTTGCCTATAAAGCTTGAACTTTGAGGTAAAATGGGGAATTGGTGGTGGGGGCGGAGGTGGCAGGGGGGAAGAGGCGGGCAGGACCCCACAGGTATTTCCAGCAATAATGACAGACTGCAGACTTAATGTCCAGGGCTGGCTCTGTGGGTTTTACCTCCTCCCCTCCCAACTCTCCCCTTTTCACAGAGCGACAGCACAGAGCTTGGGTCCTGTTTCACGGCTTCTCTTAAAAAGGTGAAATAGCTCCAGGCTGACATCATCCTGAAATACTATAACATGCTATGGATTTATAGCCTTCTGTACTCCTGGTCCTGAGCCAGTCTCTGAAATTCGTGGAATTATCAGGAGTATTTTTTTTTTTTCTCTAACTTTAGAAGCCGCTGTTCAAGCCTTCTAAGACGCTGATCGTGACCCTCTGGGTTGCTCTTCCAAGTGGACAGAATTTCAGCACTGAGAAGGGTCCTTGGAGGCCCTCTGCTCTAACCTATTCATTTAAAATCTGAAGAAACTGAAACCTGGAGAAGGAAAGAGACTTGCCTAAGGCCATCCCGCTAAGTTAAGTCACAGCTGAGAACAACCATGAATCATGGCTCTGGGCCAGCAAGGTTCCCACACATCATCCAGGCCTGTGATGTAAGCTAATCAGCTGCAGCTTGCCTAAGCGTCATGCTCTCTTTTGCTCAGCCCCTGTCTGTCTAGGTCTGCCTGTCTACCCATCCATCATCCCTCTGAGGGTTTCCCAACAATAGCACTACTGATATTTGGGGCCGGGTAGTTCTTTCTTGTGGGTACTGTAGGAGGAGATCCAGCAGCATCGTTGGCTGCTTCCCACTAGATGCCAGCAGCAGCGCCCCATTTGCAAAATCCAAAAATTTCTCTAGACTTTGCCCAATGTCTCCTGGAAGATAAAATCTGCACACACCCCCCACCCCAGTTGAGAAGCATGAGTTAATTATTTTTGTATCTATCTCTATTTACACAACCACATAGAGGGATCTGTCCATACACACTCACACAAATTGGTTTCACGCTCTTAAAAACAACTAGGAGAAGATAGTGGTCTGGAGGGAACTGAAGTCTAGAGTCTGACTCAACATGATGTCATTGTTTGAAGTTGCAGAGTCCCTCATCCCTAAGATATTGTGGATTTAGAGAAACCACTGGACTCTGGCTGTACCACCGGGAGACCAGACAGGCCAGGGGGAAGATCCAGCCCTGTCACTCTGCTGAGCCCTACCATTTCAGAGGAAGGTATCACTGAGTCATCACCAATAACTGGTGTAAATAACTGGAACATTCTATCAAGGGGAAAATAGCTAAATTAATCACAGTGCACTCATTCAATGTTTTGTGGCCATTTAAAAAAAAAAAAAAAACAACCTATCTTCAGGGAACTAGACATAAGCCAGGGAGATGCTTTCCTCTTGTGATGTTAAGTAGAAAAAAAAAAAAATTGGGGGTGGAGAGTAATTAAGAAGACTGGCAATGGGGTAAAATGTAGAGAGCATAATATTAAGTGAAAAAAGAACACACCATTGCATCTATGCTATGATTTCAAATAAGCACAGGTTAAAAAATGTATGTCTACATAAAAACACGTACTAGAAGAAAACATGGGAAAATGAAAATGAAAGAACATGAAACAACAATGACAGTGAAACGATGTTTGCTTACAGGGCCTGGTGCAGAAACCATTGTCATATCTGCCTCTGGGTGACTGGTTTGTATAAACATGTGTTGTGTTTATAGACATGCATAATTCGAATGTAAGAAGAGTTCCTGGTTGGTGGGTGGAACGTGGAGGAACAAGGAGTTCTTACAAACTGTCTCGCCTCTTTGGTGTCTTTCAAGCCAACCCATGACTGGCTGGGCCAGTACAATGTGGTTACCATATTGAGAAGATATTTGCATGAACTAAGAGGCAGGGAGTATAAGGAGAAAGCCTCGGTGAATAGAGTTGGAAACTTAAATTCCAACTGCAGTGCTGCCACTGACTTGCGTGTGACTTTGAATAAGCCTCGTTCCCTCTCTACATCTTAGTTTCTCCATCGGCAGAACAGGAGTCGCTTTTCTTCAGAGCACTGCTTGATGGCTGAAATGCTAAAGAGCTCTGAAAAATTTAAAAAATGGTAAGTAAATATGTTATTCACCATCTCCACCACCACCACCATTCAGGAGCCCTTACCACCACCATCATCACTGCTAAATATATGCCTGTACTAATAAATTTCCTCCTGGAGAAGTTTCTAATTCTCACCTAAGTGCATTAGGGCCTCCTTGTCCCATGGCCAAGTGGCTACTCCTGCCAATTCCTCCTCGGAGGAGTTTGCAAAGAAGATATTGAGATGTGTTGATCCATCCAGTCTAAGAATGTTCTTCAGCTCATTAACATCCAAGTATGCTCTGTAAGAGAAAAAGAACCTTGGCTGTCATCACCATCCAAAAAGGGTCTATTCAGATAACAGATACTCCCAAATTAATTGAGTCACTATGTGCCAGGCACTTGCCTCAGCACTTTATACACATCACCCCGTTGACTTCCCCCAATAGTATTATATACCATGTAATAGTATGGTATTACAATATTACCAAGTGAGATGACCCCAGTTTATAAAGAAAAAAAATTAGGTCCTTGAGAGTTTTAGTAACTTGAAGATTGCTCCACTTAAAAACCATAGCAGAATTCAGTTCAGATCCCAGATTTATCCAAAGTTAACATCTGTGCCCCTAAGGACTTGGCTATATTGACTGATGACAGGGCAACAGGATGTGGATACAGATCAAGAACAGACCATGGCAGGGATGCCAAACATTCTAGTCTTGGCTTTTTCCCTGCTTCATCCACTCAAGATGGACCTCGGACCACTGACTTGGCAAATAGAGAGCTATGCTAGGAGGCCTGCTTTGCACCTCCTTTCCAGTCTTGCAAGGAGGTGTTGTCACTCTGTTCTCAGGATAAGCAACGTGTGGTCTAACATGATTAAACAGGTTGCCTAACGCTGCAGAGTGGGATTTCAAGACCAATTTGATCTAGCTTGGAAGCACATGCTCTTTTCAATGGGGTGTCATCTGCCTCCCGTAGATGACTCTGCATTCTGTAAGTCTCTGTTTCTTCGTCCATGAAGTAGACTAAGGGATATTGTTGTATTGGGGGTAGCTGCCATTGTAGCTATCTAGAATATAGACTGACATATTTGCAAAGTACATTAATTCCCCAAGCTACAATCACCAGCCCTTTAATACTCTGAACAAACATACATTGGAGAGAGAAAGAGATGGTCTTTGGAAAGAGCCTGGCATAGCCTAGGTGCTCAATAAATGAGAACTCTTCCCTCATGGAGTATGACTCTCCCATCGAAACAGTAAAGCTAACATGTCACATCAGTCACAGGTGTATTAGTCAGTGGATCATTTTCTAATAAAAGAGAGGTATCTGGCTCCCCGCTCATGCTTCTTTCGGCCCCCATTTTATGTCTGCCATGTTGTATCTCAGGGATCCATGTGAATAGCTGATAATCATTTCTTGATTAAAGTTGGAAATGAAGCAGTGAATAAAAACATACATCAATAAGCAAGCAGGCAGCCTGGTAGAGCAGGTGAGATAAAGTCTACAAATGGTATGTAATGTTTGTTGGGCCCTTCTATGTGGTCTGGCTTTACATGGATTGCTACCTTTAATCTTCTTAATAACACTGAGGTAGGTGGTATTATTATCCCCATTTACCAGAGGAAGAAAAAGAGGCTTATAGAACCTTCCTACCTGGTCTGGTCACACAGCTAGTTGGAAGTGTTTCCCTTTTTCATACAGCTGCCTCTCCAGGAGGGTTGGCACAGAGACTGGCCAGCACAACAGTAAGAATGCTGCCCTTCTCCTTCCCTCCTGGTGTCAGGGGCTGGCCTCCCGGACTTCATCCATTCAGGATGGACCTCGGACCACTGACTTGGCAGATAGAGAGCTATGCTAGGAGGCCTGCTTTGCACCTCCTTTCCAGTCTTGCAAGGAGGTGTTGTTACTCTGTTCTCAGGATAAGCAACATGTGGTCTAACGTGATTAAACAGGTTAAAAGTCTGGGATTCCCACATGGCCTGCAAGACCCTGTCTCCCCCTTTAGCCTCATCTCTCTCTGTTCCCTCTCTTGAATTTCCCACTGTGCTTTGTCATCACTGCCGCCCCACCGCCCCCAAGCCCCATGCCCATGACGTCTTATCCTCAGTGCCTTTACTCATGCTGTGCCCTCTGTCAGGGACTCTGCTCCCCATTTTGTCTTCCGATGAGCATATCCAAAATCCATTCTGGTACCATTCCTCCAGGAAGACTCCCCTGATTCCCACTTCACCTCCCACCCACCTCCACCTCTGTCCTCATTCACCTCCTGTTGGTTCGTGCTCCCGCCCCATTCCAAACACTCCACCTGTTTGCATCTGCCCCTGTCTGTGGCTCCCTGGGGGCAGGGGATGTGCCTAACTTGTCTCTGTTTACCTAGTTCTCAAAACAGGCTTGACCCTGGGCAAGCACCCAGTAGACGTGGATGGAGCTGAATATACACTGACAAAGAAGGGAAAATACGGAGGTCCCGTCTCAGCTTCTGTCCTTCCTTCCAACGAGGGCTCAGTTTCTTTATCAGTCTACTGGGATGATTGACAACTGCCTGGTGTTCCCAAGAGCACTTCTGCGGGTCATAAGCCTACCCCTCTGCCCCAACAGGGACAGGAGAGCTATGTCTGAATCCTACAGTACCCTCCTGGCCACCCATGTGAACAAGAGCCATATTAGTCACGTGACCACCATTTTCCCAGTTTGTCAGGAAAAGGGTGAACATCAGTGGGAGAAACAGGCAAGGTCCAGAGAGGTCACATCTGTCTTGGTTGAGCTGACCAGTAATTCCGAGAAAAGCCACAGAAGCTGAGATCTTACTGAAATCTTACTGCCGTGCCTCCTCTCTCCCAAGATCCCACCCTCTGCTTCTTAGACTGGAAGCCTCAAAAGAGTCTTCTCTGTGGTCAGAGTAGGAATGAGGAAGGACAAAGGCAATATTTAGTAAGCTCTTGCTGTATGCCAGCCCCTGTGCTACAGATACCTGTTGTCCCGTCTCCGTGCAGCATTTGAAGGAATGTGGCCGAGTGGGGAGGAGGGCTCATTCTCAAGCCAAAGTCCCAGGTTTTGTTTGTTTGTTTGCTTGTTTTTAGGGGCGCACCTGTGGCCTACGGGAGTTCCCAGTCTAGGGACTGAATCTCCGTGCTGTAGCTGCCGGCCTCCGCCAAAGCCAGAGCAATGCAGGATCTGAGCCATGTCTGTGAACTACACCACAGCTCAGGGCAATGCCAGATCCCTTCTCCACTGAGTGGGCCCAGGGATTGAACCTGCGTCCTCATGAGTACTAGTCAGATTCGCTACCATTGAGCCGTGATGGGAACTCCCCAATGTCCGAGGTTTAAATCCAGATCTTCCACCTGATGTTTGTGTCACCCCAGGCTGTTTAGATAACTTCCCCTACCCCTATTTCTTTATACACAAAACATGAATGCTAACTGTATCTGTCTCATAGAGTTATTTGGGATGTTAACAAAGGAAGTATAAAGGGCACGTAGAAACCCTTGGTAAATGTTTAGCTATTCCTATTATTTATCCCCATCTCACAGATGAAGGAACAGGGGTTCAGAGATCACATAAATACTGACAAGGCCAAGTGCAAATCCTGATGTGTCCAGCTCTTCTCACAACCTCCCCTTAATTCCAAGCTCACTCAGGGCCACGGGGAAAGGCAACAATACGTGGGAGGAGATGAAAAACAGAGTGGCCGAGATTTTCTGGGATCAGCCCTTTCCACATTATTTATTCTTTTCTAATTTGTCCATTTCCATCAAGCGTTCTCTCAGGCAGAGAACACAAATGTTATTAGAAAAAGTCACCTCTTCGCCCCATTGCTCCAGGCTGAGAAAGCTTCAGGAGACGAAGAGAGGGGTGAGGTGGGGGCGGGGTGGGGAGAGGTTTTAATTGGTTGTTGATCCTGATTATAGAAACCAGTCTTTTCAAGGGGTGCTAGTCACTCTGGCCCAAAGCAGATATGTGGCGTAGTGAAGGCTCTCCCTTGCTTTATGCATTTCTGCCTCCCACACATTGAAAAGCCCTCATTACCCACAGAGACGAAGACTCCACGGCAGCCACTCAGGCCCCAACAGCCACTCTCCTCTCCAGCTCTTTTGGGGGGACCCATCCAAAGGAAAACAGCTCTGTGTCCAAAAGATTTCCTTCCGCTGGCTTTCTTTCCACCAATGCAGAGCCAAGCTGGGTGTCTCCCAAAAGGATTAGGGGGAAACTTTGGGGACAGGAGTCCATGTATTTACCTTCCTCCTCCTATCTCCCTAAGGTTTCTTTTCTTTTTTTCTTTTTTTTTTTTTTTTTTTTGGTCTTTTTAGGGCCACACCTGTGGCATATGGAAGTTCCCAGGCTAGAGGTCGAAATGAAGCTGCAGCTGCCGGCCTACACCACAGCCACAGCAATGCCGGGTCTGAGCTGAATCTACAACCTACATTGCAGCTTGTGGCAATGCTGGCTCCTTAACCTACTGAGTGGGGTCAGGGATCGACCTGCATCCTCATGGATGCTAGTTGAGTTCTCAACCTGCTGAGCCACAGTGGGAACTCCCTCCTTAAGGCTTCTTTATTCCCTATGTTGACAGATGCGGGAGAAACCCCAGAAGGTCAAATTGAGAAGGACCATGACAGTTTAGGGAGATGGGTGACGAGAGGAGGAAAAGGATTTGCTCAAGGCCACCTGCTTGCTCTCCATTTTGTCACTGTGGGGAGATTGGCCCCGTGTGCCTACTATACATTGGCCATATCTATTTTTTAAAAAATAATTACCCCAGAAAAATGAGTCCAAACCCAAACCTCTGTGTGTTTATTCATTTATATGAGGGCACTACTCAGTTGGACAGACAGACAGACCTAGGTCCACGGGTGAGTGGCTTCACCTCTCTGAGCCCCAACAAGCTCATGGGGATGGATGCCTGAGGGATGAAATGAGACAGCTCAGCATACACACCCCACTATATTCTCATCTCCTTTTTCCTCCCACTGGGAAAACACCTAAACTGACCGTCTGCCTCCGGGTGGCTCTCCTAGTCTCAGCTTTCAGTGTCTCATCCTTACCCACCCAACCCTCTTCCTGCCACAACTTCCCGCTCAAGTTCTTAACAGTTTCCTCATCCTGAGAACCTCTGATTGTCCCCAGTTGTGCCCATCGGTTTTTCTTCTCTACCTTATATGTTCTCTTCCTTATACGTTCTCTTCCTGGTTCTCAGCCTTTTAAAATCTTACCCTCCCAGCTAAGTTTCGCTTGCATGTAAAATATGCCAGGCACCCACTCCCGACCACCTTCCCCTATAAAATGGGGTGATGCTGTCCATGCCTCAGGGGTGTCAGAAGGACCAAAAGAGGGGCAGAAAAAGTCTCTCACACAGTGCCTGGCACACAGAAGGCACTCACTGATAAGCCTAGCCATTTTTTATCACATTGTTGTTACTATTATTTACAATGATAAGTGTTAGTGACACCAGAATTACCAGCACTGCCTCTGAGCTGAAAATAGTTTTTCTCTCCTCAAAGCCCCCTGCTTTTTTTTTTTTTTAGGGTTGCACCTGTGGCATATGCAAGTTCCCAGGCTAGGGGTCTGATCAGAGATGTAGCTGCCAGCCTACACCATAGCCACAGCCATGTGGGATCCGAGCCGCATCTGCAACCGACACCACAGCTCACGGCAATGCCAGATCCTTAACCCATGGATCGAGGCCAGGGATCCAACCTGCATGATAAAAGTCGGATTCATTTCCGCTTCACCATGATAGAACCCCTTACTTACTTTTGATTCTAGTACTTGTCACCCTGCTTTGTGTTCTCTTCACTGTGTGAGCCCCCACCTTCTCCATCAGGCTGTGGTAAGCTTCAAGCAGGTGGAAGTCAAAGCTTTATCATCTCTGTGTCTCCTAAAACTTTCCTTCAAGAGAAAGAGCGACCCCTGGTTGGCAGCTTCTGAGCACCTCTCTTGTAAACGGCATAACTTCAGAGTGGGATGAGGAAGCCCAGGACTTAGGGGAGTGAAGTGACTTGCCCAAGGTGTCAAATAAGGGGTGTGGACCTCTACTCACTAGCCTGTCTGTGAGGGCACCTTTGTAACAACTAGTAAAGTTGCCTCTCCCTCCAGAATGGACAGAGTTCCTTCCCAGCGGGCACAGCTTGGAGAGTTAAGCATGAGAAGGATTGTAGTGTCACATCCCCTCTCAGCTGGACACCCCTGCACAGGACCTGCACTGCCTGAATTTCTGGCCCATCCCCACTCTGCTTGGCTGCCTGGCCTGCAGCTCAGAGACTCCATCTATTCAGTGAGCTTGTGAACGAACAAACCACACAGTCTATAGATGGCGAAGTTTACAAGGAGAGACTGAAAGGAAAAGAGTTCCCAAGTCAGATGCATTTAGGACATGCTCTGTGAAACAAACTTAAACACACATATTTTTTAATTGCAAGAATTTTCAGAGCCTTTAATACACAAAATGGGAGTAAGGCAGTATTCCCAAACATAGCTGACCATAATCCTTTCCCCCGTGCCTCACCTCTGTCTTTGCCAAAAATCAAATAAGAGCGTAACCAATACAGTTTGGGAAATGCTAGGCTAAGTTGGAAAGTCCCTCCTAAATTAGATCTTCTCCCCGACTGCCTTTCAAAAGAGGTGTCTCAGTGTCTCTTTTCTCCTGCAGAGCCCTTGTACCTGGCTCCTCCTGGGAAGGTTGTGGGTCCCCTGGAATGTCAGTTTCAGGGGGGGTGCTCAGCCAAGGTGCCCAGACTTTACCCCTCTGCCAGAACTGCATTTCAAAGCCATGAGAGCATTCTGGAGGGAGATCAAAGCTCTTTCAACTCAACTGTCATTAGAATATTTTCTTTATGCATCTCACTCGCTGGTGAGTGCCAACAACATATTTCCTAAATGCACTGGCCTGAGATGGTACAACTCTGTAATAATCTCAACGAGAGGGCTGTCAGGGCCTGTTTTATTGAATGAGAAGCAAAAGGGAGCTGCATTCAAAATGCAGAACAACAACAACAATCCCTCCAACGGAATCATGAAAGGCTCCAGTTTTTTCAGCTCCAGAGGCCTGACACACTGGCTCACCCATGATAACGATGGTGGCCCAGAGGAAAAGCTTACAGTGAGCCCGGATCAAGACTGACCAGCATCTATTTCCATTCCCACTCAAAGCAAACGGACTCCCCACTGCCGATGTGATGGCTGCTGTCTTGAGCAGAGCTGTGCCCAAGTCCTGCTCCCCAGGCTCTTGACAGCTGCAGCCGGGTGACGGGGGATGGTGCCGACCATGTGCCAATGCCCTCGATTTGAGGAGGGTTTGTCTGAGCTGACCCTGGCTGAGAGCGGGGCACTTCTAAGCTAGAGGCTGGAGAAGCCTCTTTCAAGTTAAGGTAAAGAGCAGCAGGATGCTATGGAAAAAGCCACATCTTTGGTTTTACAGGGAAATTTATGTAAATATAACAGCATAACATTGAAACAGGATACCTTAGTCCCTTATTCTCCTCCTTGCCCATGTAGAGAATGGTCTTATACAGGATGACTCTCTATTACTTTCATGATTCAATGTTCTTGGATCGAATTCTAGATGGACATGTTCTGAGGTCTATTCTTCATTCAAGGCTAGGAAAGTGGGGCATAAGTATGTCAAAGTTTGCTATACATGTTTTTGTATTAACTATTTTATTCCAGTATTACCAGACCAAGACCTATATAATTGTTATAACCCTTGGCCTTACGGTTTTCCTTAAAGCCACATCTTAAGAGAGAGACAGATTAGGGTACACATGCTCCGTCTTCTACCAAGGGGCCCTGTGTCTTCAGAAAAGTGGCTCAACCACTCTGAACCTCGATTTCCTCGCCTATAAAATGGGGATTATAAAATTCAACCTAGAAAGGGAGTGATAAATACTCAAGGAAGTAACACACAAGAGAGTCCCTAAAAGAGTGCCCAACTCATGCAATGGCCCCAAGATGCACCATTCTGTCTAGCCTGCTTTTGGAGCAGAAGAGACTGGTCTTAGCTCCCAGGGCTCACTCTGTCTCCCTTCCATCAGTGAATCCTGGCTCCCATCACTGGGCCAAAGTGTTTATCTTCTTCATAGGCAGTTACCCTGTTTCTAAAGTCACATAGAAAGGCCTGTAATGTTGCCTTTTTCCAAATTCTGATTTCAGCCTCTCATTCCCAAGAAGAATCTCAAGTCCATGAACCACTTCTCCACTTTCAGAACACATCAGACCATTTGAAAGTGATTATCAAATATAAAGATCAAAGTCACTCAAAGCAAGTCATTAAAGCAAGATAAACCTCAGAATGTTTATTGCATCCATATCCTTGTTCCAAATAACAAGCTTTCTCCAAACTGTGACCAGTTCTAAAACCTGGATTTTGTATTTTTATCCCCAGGGCCCTTAATGATCTGGACTTTATTCTCCTGCTTAGTTTCATTGTCAGAAATGCCTAAATCTGCCTCTCTTGTCTGTAAGAAAAGGCACAGGGGAAAAAATGCTTGGGGAGTTCATTAAATTCTTAGAATCCTGAATGACTGGTTTCAAATGTAACAGCTTTTCTATGAAGCTTGACATGCAATCTAAGAAAAATGTAACAGCATCAATCAAAGATCAACTGAGAAATCGATCACTCTTTCTTTTATTGAATACGTCATTCTTTCATTACCTCCCCTCCACCCACCCCCTGCCTGCTGGCTTTCATTCTTTTCTTAACTTCTTTTCTCCCTGCCTAACATTCATTCAATCTTTTCCTGTTTCATTCTCCAACACTCACTGAGATTATATCATATACCATACTTTAAGCTAGAAATAGGGCAAACAATACAAACAAGAAACACTTTTCACTGTCAGTTTTATGAAGGAAGCAAAACAAATTATCGGATGATCACAACACGATGGGATCATACTAATAAAACCTACATTTGGGGGAGTTTACTACACACTGACATTGTTGAAGTCCTTTTTAAAAAAATATTATCTCTTTGAAGCTTTACCAAAACCTTATGTGTTAAGCATGAATAGCCCCAATTTGCAGGGAAAGAAACCCAGGCTCAGTGGGGTGACACCCCTTTTCCAAGATCCTCCCTCCTACTCACAGAGGTTAGAGGGAGGATACAGCCCCTAGGCTGTCAGATCTCACAGACTACATTGGCCTCTTCTCTTCTCTTCTACTACGTGTCATGGCAGAGCGCGTGCTGAATGTGATGGAAGCACAGGAAAATGACACTTACACAGCTGAAGAGGGGGTAAGATATTGATGGTTTCCCATGAAGAAGAAACCACAGGCAGATACTGGACCAAGTGTGGGAGACAAGGGAAAAATGGCCAAGAGTCCTGAAAATGCTTGAGAAGCATAAGATAATACAGGTCCTTGGAAGTGGTTTCAATGTTGGGAACATGGGAGCAGCTTCCCTAGATGTGGCCGGAGGGGTCAGCAGTGGCCACCTCAAGAAGCATCCTGCATACCAGGTTATGGAGGATGGGCATGGTCCCTGAAAACTTTACACAGACCCGCGCAGAGTTTATGGAAGAGAATTAAATGATCTGGCTCATGTTTTCCAAAGAGCTTGCTGGAGGCATGTCTAAGATGGAGGAGAAGAGGGGTGAAAGTAAAGATGGCCCTGGCAGTGGCTTGTAGAAAAGGGGGGGACACGAGAACATCCAAGGAGAGGTATTCACACACAAGGAACAATTTGATGTCACTTGGGGGGCGGGGTGAGAGGAGGCAAAATGATGGGTTTGGGTTCTGACGTGGTTTACTGGAGTCTCCCTCCTTTAAGATTTCAGATTCTGAACATCAATCCCCTGGCCACACTACTGCCTTAAGTTCTATGCCCATCATTACTGTGTCTCTCTGGGGCTAAGCCCTCTCCCAGGTCCCAGGAAAGGTCAAGGTCAACCCTCAGAAAAAGTACAGACCTGCAGCTCCCTTGGGGTCATACTGAGACAAGGAGATGGTGGGACTGAGAATCCTGAGGCTGTGGATGGGGGTGGTGGGGTAGGGAAGGTGCCGATTCACAGAAGCCGGGTGGGTCAGTGGAGAGGGTCTCAGATCTTTGGATCATCTTAAAAAATTGAGGTGAAAGCAGCCATTTCTAATTTTGACAAATACATAATAAAGCATTCAAAAGGTGATACCCCCCTTTATGCTGTTCCTCATATAATAAAATAAAGGGTATTGGACTAGTACCCTAAAGGGAAGAATAAAATAATCTCAGAATAAAGGACACCAATTTAAAATGAGCATCTTGGAGTTCCTGTCGTAGCGCA
Organism: Phacochoerus africanus; assembly: GCF_016906955.1. Classification (NCBI taxonomy): domain Eukaryota; kingdom Metazoa; phylum Chordata; class Mammalia; order Artiodactyla; family Suidae; genus Phacochoerus; species Phacochoerus africanus. The sequence continues at coordinate 258,554,298 of NC_062545.1, read as the reverse complement.
GTGGTTAACGAATCCGACGAGGAACCATGAGGTCTTGGGTTCGATCCCTGGCCTTGCTCAGTGGGTTAAGGATCTGGTTTTGCCATGAGCTGTGGTGTAGGTTGCAGACGTGGCTTGGATCCTGCGTTGCTGTGGCTGTGGTGTAGGCTGGCAGCTGTAGCTCTGATTAGACCCCTACCCTGGGAACCTCCATATGCTGCGGGAAGCAGCCCTAGAAAAGGCAAAAGAGACAAAAAATAAAATAAAATAAAATGAGCATCTTTTACTAGGAACTACTCAGCTCCCGTTTTCTCATGTCTTTTTGGAAATGGCTTTTAGAAACTTCTGGGGCAGAAGGCAAAGCATCAGAACACCTGGTTCCTGGCAAGCTCAGCTCCACTCACTTGGTTAACACGACCCATCTTTCCGGACATGGTCTAGAAGCGACTCTGACCCCTAATGATTTAAGTACCCATCCTCTCTTCCCGCAGCACCTTGGACTTCTCAGTAATAGCACTTATCCAGCTAGATACTTATTTATCAGCAGGAGATTCCACTAGGGCAGAACCACACCTATCTTGTTAAATGCTCATTGTCGTACCCCCAGCACCTGGTATTGTGCCTGTACATGGGAGACACACACACACACACACACACACAAACACACACACACATGAACAGTCACTCCCCCAACATCTTTTCCTCAAGTTCTACGATCTCTGGATTGATAGCTGCCAGTAAAGCCGCCTGACTTGACTTATTCTCAGGGCAGCCATTAAGCTTGAAGAATCGCCTGAGAAATAAAGAAGAGCAACAAGTAAAGTGCGATGGTGTGTTCAAAAGGACCAGGATAGCAACGTGACCATCCCCTGTCACATTATCGTTTCCACAGCACAAGTGCGCAATTTCAGGGCCCACAGCTATCTCTTCCCAACTCCTCGCTTTCTTCTTGGAAGATCAAAACCACAACTGATAAATAATACAACTGATCACACCGAGAAGAATATACCCAGATCACCGACAGCCCTGTGGTTGCTCTTACCCTTGACGTGCAATTAAATAAAGACAAATCACTTCTATTTCGTAAGGTGCAGCAGCCACAGTGTTCTAGGTACAGGTGGTCTCTCCATAGACTGCATAGTTTTGCTCTAATTTTTAGCCACATAAGCCATTTAAGTGATGTGACGACTGACCTAACAATATGATGCTTGGGGAAGATTGAGCAAGCATGACATTATCATCAATGTGAGTCAATACGGCAACTTCTGGATTTTACTCTGGACCATGGCTCCAATACCAATCACCTAACCCAAGGCAAATCACAGATGCATCTAAAATTAGAACACAGAGTTCCCGTTGTGGCTCAAGACATAGTCTACATGAGGATGCGGGTTCAATCCCTGGCCTGGCTCAGTGTGTTAAGGACCCAGCATTACAGCGAGCTGCGGTGTAGGTCGTGGATGTGGCTCAGATCCTGAGTTGCTGTGGCTGTGGCATAGGCCTCCCCCAATTTGACTCCTAGCCTGGGAATGTCATATGCTGCAGGTGCAGCCCCAAAACCAATAAATAAATAAATAAATTAAATAAAGTATAACTATATAGTCATTACAGGAGCTGTAGTTCTCTCTGGATGACCTTGAACAAGTCTAGCGGCTTCCACAAATTTGGGTCTCTTGTGGGGTTCAAAAGAGATGGCTCTCAAAGGGTCAAGTGACAGGGTTCAAATATGGGGAAAGTAATGCTGGAACGTTTGACACTATTTGTCAGGCTGTCGAAAGTAGAATTAAATTCAAATTGATTTTTGGAAAGAGGATGCCGCGTTTGGGGCCTGAAGGAAAATAAAACAGCAGACTTGCAGACTGCCCTTGGTGGGGCTCTTTCGTCAGGCTGCTGCTGGGACCCAAGGGGCAAGAGTGGGATGTTTTTCAGCTTGTCACAGAGTATAATTGTTCCATCGTTGCTACTCCATGCATGCCGTACTCAAATAGATAAAGAGGCTGGTAAATACTTTGAAGGCAGGGACTGTCTCGTATTTCCCTGAATGCCCCCCGTGTCATGTCGAGATGCATCTGCACCTTTTCAATATTAAATACACCCACCCACCCTGTCCATTTGTGCTTTAGCCCTAGTCACAAGCCTGGAAACAGGATTTCAATGTCTGAGCAGGAAAAGACCTCAGCATTCTTCTACCCCAACTCTCCCATTTTACAGATGAAGAATGAGAAGTCAGAGAAGTGACGGACTCCACGCTGGCTGCCAAGCATCTAGTCACTTCTTTCCCCAAGCTCTGCCAAGCCACATGCAAACTGCTGTTTCTACCATGAAACCTCCTGGGGAAAAGCTCTCCCTCATGTCTGTCTTCCACTCTCAGTAAGATTCTGAGATATTCTAGGCTCTGGTGGAGTGACAGTCACCATTGCCCTTAGTGGCCATAAAATAGCTCGGTAGTCAGAAGCCAAACTCAAGGCTAAGAGCTGTGGCTGGCTGAGCTCGAAAAAGGCTTGGACCACAAATATCAGAAGCTGGAATCGGAGACATTGAACCCCTCACCCTCCACCCTTGATCATGAGACCAACAAAACAACCTAGAACCTGAAAGAAAGAGAAGCAGAGAGGCCAGAAGAAAGAAACTGCCCCAGAAAAAATGGGACACGGGAATCTGTGCAGGGTCTGCAAACACACCCATGAGCAACACGCACTGCTGTCCACACAGGGGTTTTGTGTTTCCAGAAAGTGAGAGTGGAGGTGTGGGGGCTCTCTCCCAGGAGATGGAAAATCTGCCAGCTGTGAGGGTGAGTGTAAAGGTGCAAGCTGATCTGAAATCAATTCAGGGAAGTGTGTTTCATGGCAACAAAGTGTACTGGTGTTTGGCCATGTAGCCCTCGCTCACACGCACAGCGTTGTTAGGTTAGGAACGTGGAAGGGCGTCTGCCTGGGCGCTGAGGCTGTCATCAGAGGTCAGTGTCACCAGTGGACAGAGAAAGGAGAATGAGAGCGCTGACCAAGCTAAAGCCAGAGTGGAAAATCCCTTCTGCCTCTTGCTGAGGCCCTCGGAAAGGGCGCCAAGCATTCCCATCCGTCTGTCCAGGGAACTGGGGTGGAAACATACATCGAGGAACAGCTCAGATCCCAACAGGTTGGGGGCCTCCCTAGTGTGTCAGAGAGCAAAGGCTCCAATCTCACCTCTGTACTCTGCTATGGACGTGCTGTGGCTAGAGTTCCCCGTTTGGGTGGAAGACAAACCCATCCTACACCGCCCCTTGGGGGCACTGGCTCAGCTTCCAGCTTACTTCCTAGGATGTGTGCACGTAAACTACTCAGTGGGATCCTGGGATTCCCAATATGACTTTGGTTTTTGGTGAAAAGGCATAAACTTTGTGTGGCTTGCTGCTTCCCTCTTGGGCGAAATGAATACCTTCGCATTTAGTACATGCAGGGCCTCTGGAGTGAAGAAAATCTTTTTTAAAGGGAACCTACAGAAGCCAAACTGGAAAGGGCCCTCTGTGGTACAGAATGATGCGGGCATACCCAGACCCAGAGTTCTCGTGAGGGGATCTGAGAGAGGCTGGGAATTAGAGGATGTGTGTGTAAGAGGCCAGAAGGTTTCCCAGAGGCGGAACACTCCCAAACCACCACCACTGTCATTTTGAGTGTTCACTCTGAGCCCGGTGATGGTCCAAAGCATTGACCGGGTTTAACTGCACTGTATCCTCTAAACCACTCAATGTTACTTTCATTCCCAACTTTGCAGAGGAGGCAACTGAGTCTCAGATAAAGGAAGAGAGGCTCACTCAAGGTCACGGAAAGGTTAGGTGGCTTGATTCACATCTGCTCTTTCTCTGAAACTTGCATTCTTCTTTATGTGCTGGACTGCTTAATCCTCCACTCTTCTGCAGGGATCACTACCTTGAGATCCTTATTAACTGCATCTTTAGGGGCCACGAACAGTTCTCTTGCTTCCCAGCTTCCCTGTCACCTGCTCTCCAACACCTGAGTCATATGTGCACATGGATCACAGATGGTGCCTGGGTAAAGGAGGACTTTGCTGAGAAGAAAAGCATGAGGGAAACCCAGACTGAATCGGAGAAAACGGGACTGTGTAGACAAGGGGGCTTAGATGCAGGGTCTGTGTATTTGCACTCAAGAGCGCATGGGGGCTGGACATGGTCGAAAAGTCTAGGAACTCCAACCAAATCCACATACCACCCATTAGGACCAATCCCAATGCTGCCTTGGATTGTTTCATGCTGCTAAAATGTGTTCTCAAACACAGTTAGACATTTGGGGTGTTTTCAAAGTAAGCCAGTGTGCAAGCTCAATGAGTTTGATAGAAGTTATGTGGTCTTCATTTTAAAAGACTAATTCTGTGGCCAGTTCTTAAAAAAAAAAAAAAAAAAGTATTTTAAGAATGAAAGTAATCTGGGTAAATGCCCTCAATGAGTGTATTGCAGTTTCAGCCAGACCTTTTTTTTATGAGCCTGCAGTCTCTGTCAAACAAGGCTGGCAGAAGGGAGTCCACGTGAGCACTGGAGCGGGGAGAGAAACTTCCCCGGCACCTACTGTGTGCCAGGCACTGGCCCAGGTATTTCATACCCATGGCTCCATGTAAATTCCATGCCATGCCGCAGGATAGCTGTTCTCATTCAAGCTTTAGAGATAGGAACCCAGCAACTATTACTGAAAGATGTGCCAAGGTCAGATAAGGAACCAAGACCCAAACCCTGGTCAGTCTCCAACACCCATCATTTCTCCACTACGCCAGGCCTGACTGCTGTTACTGCTTTAATGAATGTTAGTCACGTTAAATCAACTCTGATATTCTGATTATAATATCTGAGCAATTTCTCTTACATGATTACTGGAAAAGAATGAAAAAAATTACTGAAAAAATAATAATGCCTTCTTTCATCTGCACGCTGGTTAACTCTTCCAAGAAGTCTTTCTGGGATATTATTTTATGTGACCCTCAAGGCAACTGTGTGATCCTGGCGGTCAGATATTATTATTATTCCCTTTCGACAGACATGGACGTGGAGGCTCAAAGCAATTAAGAGACTTGCCTGAGACTGCATACCTAAGGAGCTGCCAAGTTGAGGCTCAAATCTACTTCCCCTGAATTCTTCCTTCATTCCATCAGTCTGATTGTTGGAGCTCTACGAGCCGATGACCAAGCAAGTGGTGGCCTCTACCTGCATGAAGTCCCAAGCAGACCCACCCCTCTTTTATATCCTCCTAACACCTTCCCACCTCAATCCCTTTGTTTGCACCGCACTTTTTTTCTATCACCCCGAAGCCTATGAATGCTAGAAGCCTGTTTGTATGCCTTCTCTTGCCATCTCTGGAATGACTGTAACAAAATGTCATTAAACCACAGCCTACAAGTACTTCCAGGATACAGATTATATCTTGGGTCTGTAGGGCACTCATCACAGTACCTTGGATACTGAAGTGCCTTAAAGGAATATGGATGATGAGTAAGAACACCACCGTGCTAAATAGAATGTTTCCAAGTTTCAAGTCACCAGCTGTTAAGACATCAAGGCAGTGGAGGGGGCTGGAATGCCCTGGAGGTAAGAGATGAGAGCCCGGGGGCGTGCACTCAGCTCCGCCCTATCTCACTGTGAGGTCTGGGTCAGTGCTGCCCCTTTCAGGAGCTCATTATCTTCATCTATAGCAAGAGGGCACTGGACCACTTCCCTGCTCCTTTCAGCTCAGAGTTTCTGACTCTATGCAACTCTGCCAGATTTGGAGGGCACTGGGGAAAAGGAAGTGTGTGTTCTCTCAGATCATTCCAGGAAAGAAGTGAGAGACCCCCAACAAAGGGTCTCAGTAGAAGGCAAACCAGCTACTGGTCTCTAATAAGGGGCAGGGGAAAAGACTAGATTACAGGTGTAAAGGATGTAAAGGAGGTGTACAGGTTTAAAGGAGGTGTCAAGGATGCTGCCTCAAGGCTTATTCCAGTCCTTTTCAAAGATTTCCAGCAATGAAACTTGGGTAAGAACAAAAAAATTAAAACAACAACAACATGGCCCCAGCAGAATGCCCTTTTAAAATAATAATAAAGAGAATACAAAACAATTGTTTTCCTGTGAGCCATTATTGTCTAAGGGAAATCTCTTTTTCCCTTTCAATCCTACTTCACATGAATAGATATTAAAGGACAAAGGTAAAAACACAGACCAAACACTCTCTGACATAAACGACAGCAACATCTTCTCAGATCTACTGACAATAAAAACAAAAATAAACAAATGGGACTTAAAAATTAAAAGTCTCTGCACAGCAAAGGAAACCCTAAACAAAACGAAAAGAACCCACAGAATGAGAGAAAATCTTTGAAAATGAATCAACTGACAAGGGATTAATCTCCAAAATTTATAAACACCTCCTGCAGCTCAATACCAAAAAATAAACAACCCCATCCAAAAATGGGCAGAAGATCTAAACTGACAATTCTCCAAAGAAGACATACATATGGCCAAAAAACACATGAAAAGATGTTCAACATCACTCATTATTAGAGAAATGCAAATCAAAACCACTATGAGGTACCATCTTACACTGGCCAGAATGGCCATCATCAAAAAGTCTATAAACAATAAGTACTGGAGAGGATATGGAGAAAAAACTATACTATTACACTGTTGGTGGGAATGTAGATTGGTGCAACCACTGTGGAAAACAGTATGGAGATGCCTCAGAAAACTAAAAATAGAACTACCATTTGATCCATCAATCCCACTCCTGGACATCTATCCAGAGAAAACCATGACTCGAAAATATACATGTACTCCTATGTTCATTGCAGTACTATATACAATAGCCAAGACATGGAAACAACCTAAATGTCCATCGACAGAGGAGTGGATAAAGAAGATGTGGTACATATACACAATGGAGTATTACTCAGCCATTAAAAGGAAAGAAATAATGGCATATTTGGCAACACGGATGGACCTTGAAATTATGCTAAATGAAGTCAGCCATACAATGAGACACCCACATAAAATGCTATCACTTAGGTGTGGAATCTAAAAAAAGCATACAATGAAATTTTGCAGAACAGATACTTGAATATCTATGTCTAGTCACTTATGATGGAGCATGATAATGTGCGAAGAAAGAATGTATACATGTATGTGTAATTGGGTCACCTTGCTGTAGAGCAGAAAATTGACACAATGCTGTAAATCATCTATAATGGAAAAAATAAAAATCATTATAAATGAAAAAAAATAAAGGACAAAGGAAGTTCACCTAATGGTGCCAGAGTTTGCAGTGTGGAGGGGTTCAAGCGGGAACTCTGTGGGCATGTTGCAATATCCTCTTGCAGTGGGGTGCATGTGGCCCAAAGTGTAAACTGTCCCTGGGTTTCCTGATATTGGGGATTTTTATTAACATGCGGATTCTCCACTTCATTTATAAAAAATATGGGAAGTACATTCTCATTTGTTTGCAGACATGTCTACTGGCTGCAGACAAAGTTCTGCCTGCCTGGCTCATCTTCGCTACTGCAGTGAATGGCAGAGATTCACTGGGATGTCTTTCTCTAACTGGCCAGTCTGAAAAAAGATGCGTACTCCTCCCACAGACTACTCCTCTGGACTGAGACTGGGAGTTCTTTCGCACCAGTGACCTCAGTGGTGTGTATACTCACCTGTCTTGTCCTCTAGATAGTGAGCGCCTAAAGGGCACGGTCTGGGTGGGCACCGAGGGAACATTCAACCAATATTTATAGGGAAGAAAGAAAGGAAGAAAGGAAGGGAAGGAGGGGAAACGAGGAAATGAAGGAAGGGAGAAAGGCTGGTGAAAGGATTCAGCCTCATAGGAGAGTTTTCCAGGAGATAAATGAAACACTTCCCTGCCTACTGTCTTGGATGTAGGACCTTTGATTCTCCGAACTCTTCTCCATCCCATTGTCTGCCTTGCCCTCGCTCAGGTTGCACTGTGCAGGGGCTAGCTCTCTCCTTGTTCTGTTCACTCATCCACATTCACCCACAGCCCCCTCCACCCTGCTCTGTGTGCCTGGAAGGC